>NC_041391.1:656295585-656375596 GCF_002162155.2 Triticum dicoccoides | reverse complement strand
TGAACAGGACCTGTGGTGTTGCCGCTGGATGAACAGGACCCCGTGGTGTGGAGGGCTGGATGAACATGACGAGCCCGTGGAGGGCTATGAACAGTAGGCAGTGGAGGGGTGGATGAACAGTAGCCCATGGAGGGGTGGTTGAACAGGAGCCCGTGGAGTGGGGTGGTTGAACAGTCACCGGTGGAGTAATGCGTGGTGGAGGCTGGATGAATAGGATCTCGTGAATGAAAAGTCGCAGGTGGAGGCTGGAGGAGGTCGACGGTGGATGAACAGTAGCCAGTGGAGGCTGGAGGAGGTCAACGGTGGAGATGAACAGTATCCCGTGGAGTCCCGTTTTGCGGTATGCCACACCCCTCCGGATGAACAGGACCCCCGTTTCAACTGTAGCGCTCCAACACAAGTCCATTTCCTCCGTTTTGCGGTACGCCACACCCCTCCCGATCAACAGGACCCCCGTTTCGACCGTAGGAGGTCCGTTTTGTCTGTTTTGCGGTACGCCACACCCCTCCCAATCAACAGGACCCCCGTTTCGACCGTAGGAGGTTTGTTTTCTCTGTTTTGCGGTACGCCAGACCCCTCCCGATGAACAGGATCCCGTTTCAAACATGGTCGGTCGAACACAAGGCCGTTTCCTCCGTTCTGCGGTACGCCAGGCCTTGTTTCCATCGCTTGTTCTGTCCAAGCCCTCCCAATGAACACGACGATGCATTCCGTTCCGACCTAGCCGGTTGGCTCCCCATGAACACGACGATGACGTTGTTTCTCTGTTCCGACCCAGCCAATGTACACGAGCCCTGGTTGTATGTATATATGCGCGACTAGGCGTTCGAGACCCCGCCCATATGTACACATATGTGGCCATATTTTCTTTCTTGCACCCTGGCCGCTGTACGTACGTGTACATGCTACGTGTGCGCCTCTACCAAGACACATGCACGCCTCTACATCGACCAGTATATATGTACATACATGTTCCCGACCAGAATGACAACGCTACGTACGCTTCGACCAGGTGGGTCCCGACTGTCAGGCAGTTCCTTGCATGCAAACATGTAGCTGGTGGGTCCCAGTAGTCAGGGGGGCGAATCAATTTTTTCGGATGCACTTCCTTGTGTGCGAAGATGTAGCTGGTGGGTCCCAGCTGTCAGGGGGGCAAATCATTTTTTTTTGCCCGGACGCACTTCCTTGCGTGCGAAGATGTAGCTGGTGGGTCCCATCAGTCAGGGGGAAACATTTTTTTCGCGAAATACGGTGGCCCGTCCGGTGGGTCCCTGCTGTCAGGTGGAGGAATAATTATTTTCCGCGTAATAAGGAGGCACTTCCTTGCTGCGACCGTGGACCCAGCTGTCAGCCTCTCCACGTATAGTCCACGTCCGATGGAAGTCGTTCCTTGACCACGTTGAGCACGCCACGCTGAGAGCACCAGGGCAGTGGACGATGGCCAGGTCTAGGAAGGGGACGACGCGGAGTTGGGGAAGACGCGACAGTGGAAGCCCGCGCAGAGAGGAGTACCAGGGTTCATCGGTTCGGCTGCGGTGTGAGGCTGCCGTCGCCGCAGAATAACAGGTGGTGTGGGTGAGTACAGGGATGCCCTGGCCAGCGGTGGGAGTAGTAGGGGCGCTGAGGCCTGCGCGGCAGCACAGCCGGCCACGGGAGGCGGGAGCAGGCGGTCCCGCCGGCGCTGCTTTGGTGGCTGGAGCAAGAAGATCAGAGATTGAAGAAACACGACGGCCGTTGGATTGACATCCAATGGATGTCTGCTAGAATCGTTTGTTGGCGTATATAATAACTAAAAAATCTTGCATACGCGTCAACTAAACAGGCCCACAAGTCAGGCCACTCCTTCTTTTTTTTATATAATTTATATATAGCTCATGGAAACTTCTTATGCAATTTATTGCGGTCGTTTTTTTTGGTTGGCCAGGGCAATTTCGCATATTTCTGTCGGTTCCAAACTATTTGTAATACCGAAATGTCGAGCCAGATTTAAAGTACTTTGAAGATATATTTAAATTAGGTTAATGCCCAGTGAAATAGGAATCTAAAAATGTGAAAAAAAATTATAAAGTAATTGCCAATTTGTCATCTGTTTTATATTTACAACCCATTTCATATTACTTTCAACATTTGCAGGCGTCTTGAAAGAGTTGTAGCCCATCAGGGCGTAGAAAAATAAGTAGGCCTGGATTGGGTATTCTTCAAAAAAAATAAACTAGGCTCATTTTTACAAAGAAAAAATAGCTGGGCTGGTCACATGGTGAACATAAAATATAAGCCTGGGCTAGACGGGCCACAGCCCAGTTCAAACCCTGCTCCGTCTCAACAATAACAAAAAAAATACTGCTCGAGCAGCTACGTGCCAGGTGTCAGCCGATCTTGTGTTGTTCTCTTGTCTATTGACTATATATTCTCACAACGACGTGGATCCCAGATGTCAGGAAAACATTAGGAGGAAGCATTTTATTTTTCCATATGCTGACATGGTGGGCCCCTACTGTCATCCTATCCACGTGCTTCTGCCGATTCCTGTTGTTTGTTGACCACGTTGAGAACACGAGAGGGCGGCGCCGTGGCGAGCGCACCAAACCGCGTGGAGGACGCCAGTGTTAACGATTTAGGAGACGGTGGGGCAGCGATGCGTGCGCTGAGGCGCAACCAGCCATGGGAGGCGGAAGCAGGCGGCCCCATCGGCGCTGGTTTAGTTTTGGTGGTTGGAGCAAGACAGGACTGAAGAAACACGACAGACTGTAAAAGTAGCAGGAGTACTTAACAACCTTAACATAAACCAGCAGGGGCACTTAACAACCAAAGCTGAAAGCAGTATGAGTACTTATACAGGTTCAACCGTACAAAGCACGCCTCGAACAGTGCTACTTTGCCTATAGTTAACCAAGTGTGAGGCCGCCAAGCCCAGGACCGCCACCCCGCGCATCCACAACCTTCTGAAAGCGGCTTCATCTCGCAATGTGGTCAATAAACAGGATATTTGCTTTAGAGCCATGGAAAAGAATGAATATAATATTCTGTCCTATTCTCCAAGATGGACGGGCCTTCATTATTTGAGACCACCCATGAATAAGTATCTTTTCACCTCCAAGGGGAATTGAGTAGGTCCACATAAACATCATGTTGTGACCAAGCGCAAGTCTGACCCGACCATGGTCAGGCATCTGTATAGGAACAATAGAACTGGGCAGTTCCTGTTTCAAGAAGATCACAGCTGTAAAACTGTGTATAAGCAATAGTTTATGAACAACATATATAACAGAAAATAGCTCGTACCATAAGTTTCTCAACACAGTTGGGCCTCTTCAACGAGTGCAGCAGTGGCACACATATCCCACGTGGCCTTCCACCATTGGAACGCCCCACAAGGACCTCAACACGATCAATAAAGTGTAGGAACTTGTGGATGTCGATCCAGTCAACTTCAGTGCCATCAGTAACAGCCGAGTTATTATAGAGTAACAAACGAGCAGACTGCTTAACTCTGAAAAACCTACACGTGCCACCAATTATAAGAAAATATTAGTTAGAAGTAGCATCTTCATGAGAGATTCGTTGCTACTTCTAAAGTTAAATTGTGATTAGTTAGACAGAATAGGTGGATTAAGAAGTAATTGAGGCAACAAACAAGAACCACATACAAAACTAACATGGATGATCAATTGGAACGACGTCGGGGTGGAAGATCGCAGTGAAGGTGAGACCAGGTTCTTCTATTTCCATCAACATTCGTGCACCAACTTTCAGTCTATAACACTTGAGAAAGTTTATCCAAGTTCGGCCATAAAAAAAGCAGCGATCTTCTTGGTTCATGAACCCAACTCGGAACTTATATCCATGGCTTGTCTTCACTGTGACCATTAAACTAGTGTATTCGGTTATGGCAAGGCCGAGCATCTTGAGTACATGTGTTTTGGCAGAGCAAATAATACACTGCAGGAAAAATAATATGAGAACATAGCATGTTAAAAAAAAACCACCCTCCCGGATAGAAAAGAGAATTCTAGGAACATACTATGCGCGTTTAAAAATATTGTGTTAGGATGAGAAGGAATAAGTGTGGCGTCTCGCTGAGGGCGCAGAAACCTATAGGGTCCTCGCACTTTTGGGCACTGCAAATGAAACACACTAGATTCAGTAGGAAGAAAAATGCATCATAGGTGGCGACTGCCATCCTAGGATTACCTGCGACCAAGGGACTTGGATTTATCGGGGATGGATGAAGAATTCGTACCTGGTTCTCCATGAGAAAACCCTATGCAATCTCCGAGAGGGGGTTTTCTCTGAACAAGCAGACGAGGGAGAAGGGGATTCAGTGTCACACCCTAGCTAGTTCATGCATTAGAGTGTTGCATCATGTCTATTTTTCTCAACAGAAACTTGAAATGGGGATGACATAACCCCCAGCCCCCTCTGAATCCAACTAGGGTTTACTAAAAATATTTTCAATGAACCTGAAATGCCCTTCCAAAATGTCCATCATTTTTGTCTTGGTTCAGAACCTCTGCCAAAAGTGATGCACAATTTTCTAGGTCATCCTAAGGTCTTTGTATTAAGTCATAAATATTTGAATTTGGGCATTTAAAATTTATAAAATATTTCAAATGCTCAAATATTCCCAAACTAAAATGTTCCTTGCTGGAAATATTCCAACTAAGGACCGGGTGCAGTTTGGTAAATTTAGGAGTTGTCTAGGTATTTTTAATAAGTCCACAAACCTACAGAATAAAAACAAAAAAACAAAAAATAGGAAAAACTTACCTGGCGCCACCCAGAGGCCCACCTGCCGGCCCAGCCCAGCCACCGCTCCAGCGAGCAGCTTGGCTTGGCCAGATAGGCAGGCAGCTGCTCGACGGCGAGCACAGCATGCGTGCCACGTAGCTGCCCGCCGCCTCGCCGCTCGCCTCGTCCAGCTGATGACGGGGATCGACCCCTCTCCCTCTTCTCGACCCCGCAGACACCAGCTCCTCCCCCCAGCTCCTCTCCCTCGCGCTCCCCAGCCATGGCCAATGCCACCGCCGCCGCCCCATCGCCGTAGCCGCGCTCCCCGCCGTCCGTGCTCCGTCTCGCCGTGTCTAGGAGCTCCGCCGCCATCCTCTTCGTCGAGATAGCCGAGCCCCGCGTGCTCGTGTGGCCCGAGTCCACCGCACTGACTTCGCCCGAGTCCGCTGTCGCCGGAGATCCCCTTCAACGCCGTCGCCGCATCAGTCCGTCCCCGACCCCGCCGGTTGCCTCCACGAGTGCCCTATGAGCCTAGCTACCTCCCCTTCCCTTCCTCTCTCGCCCCCGAGCTGTGTAGCAACCGTATGAAGATCACCCGCACGCACCGTCGTGGAGATCGTTGCCGACGTGCTCCCGGCCATCCTCCGGCCACCTCTCGGTGTCCATCGCACTCACCACGTCACGTAGGGTCTAACCATACACTCCCTGCATCTCACCGCACACCCTAGCCCGAGTTCGCCTCCACCCGAACTCCAGCGGCCGCCTAGGTCGTCGTCGGTGCCGATTCCGGCCACCCCGACCCCAACTAACTCCACCAAGAGCTGCGGTTTGTCCCCAGCTCCACTTAGATGCCTTCCGCGACCCATTTGGTGGCCGGAACAGCCAAAATCACTTCCGCCGCCGCGTCGGGCTCGCCGGCGGCTAGACGCCGGCGTGTTTGACTTTGACCTTGACCAGGGTGGGCCCAGTTTGACCCCCCTGAGCCTATAACAAGTGGGGCCCCTTCTGCTAATTAACCCAGGTTAGTTTAAACTAAATTAAGTTAGTTTAATTAACTACTGACATGCGGGACCCACTGGTCAGTTTGACCTGGACCGGCTTGTTGACTTGCTGAGGTCAGCATGACTTCATGCTGACGCAGTAATCCTTTTTTGGAATTAAAATAAATCCAGAATGATTTATAAATTCCAGAAAATTCCCGAAACTTCAAAAAATCATAGTAAATCAACCATAGCTCCAAATGCAAAGTTTTATATATGAAAATGATCAGAAAAATCCAATCTATACATTTGTACTGGTTTCATGCATGTTTAAGCAAGCTAACCTGATGTTTAGGGCAGAACTAGATAAAGCACTTATAAGGGCCATGTATGAGTTTGAAACTTGAATCTTTGATTCAAAATGATTCAAACCCATCTGGTTATGGTTGCATTAGCCCAACACACTCATGTTGCCATGTTTCATGCATGCATCATATTGTTGCATATTGTTTGGTAATGTTGTGTATCGGTGCTCTTTGCGGCAGGTCCTGCCCCTGAGGAGTATCGTGATTCCCCTAACGAAGAACAATATCAGTGCATCGACCCATCAGGCAAGCAACCAACTGTTTGATCATATCGATACAATCCCATGTTCTCGCTCCTGCTCTCTTTTACTGCATTAAGATAACGCGTTTCCAACTGTTGTGTGCTACGGTAGTTGAACCCATTCCTCTGCATGACCTGTCATTGCCACAGTAACTAGATGAAACCCACTAGCATGTGTAGGAGTTGATTGAGCCCTATGTATGTGTTGTTCCTACCTTGCTATGCCTGCTATGCTTAGAGTCGTGTCAGGTCTGGTTCATCTGGGTGATGGGCTAGAGTGAAATGATCATGCCGGTAATGAGAGTGATGTGGTGAACACGATTTGGTAAAGGTATCGATGAGAGGCCATGTAGGAGTACATGGTGGGTTGTTTCATTGAAGCCGACCTTAAGCACTGAGATCTGTATGCGTGATTTAAGATTCAGCTACTACCATGCATTGGGCCCTGAAATATGACCCCGCTCGACTTTTTATTCACTTTAGTCCTCTGTCCAGGAGTTGCAAGTAGTTTCTTGTGTTTGTAGCCTACTGGAGGCCGTGGACAGCGCTGACCATAGGGGTGGGCTGTGATGCGGTAGGTACGTGGCATGGTGTACCGGATACCCGTTAGGTATCTCGGGAACCCTGTACACATTGTTCGGGGCCGTATGGGAAACCTCGGCTGGATTCCCTGCGGATGGAACCTGGATAGGCGATAAACCTGGACTAGAGACTTAGGTGTTTAGGTAGGTCGTGGTCTACACCCACGTCGGCTTTCGCTTGAAGTCTGCCAAGCACATGTCGTGTGCAGACGCTAAGTGGTGGAAACATGTATGAAGAAGTACACCCCTGCAGGGTTAACATTATCTATTCGAATAGCCGCGTCCGGGGTAAAGGACTACTTGGTTGCCTATACAGTTCATAGACAAGTAAATGGATACTACTAAAAATCTCAAGATAAGCGTGAGTGCCGAGGATGGCTCTTCCGTAGGATGACAGAGGTGGATCCTCGGTGGTGTATTGAAGTGGTGAGTAGTGGACTCGTGTGCACAAAACCATTTCAAGTTGGTGTATCGTAGGATAGCTTAGCCAAGAGTCAAAGCTGGCTTGCTGCAATAACCCCACCAACCCCCCCTTGATAATGTGCATGTATGTAGGATCTGATGTAAGTCTTGCTGAGTACCTTTGTACTCATGATGCTTTAACTACATTTTTCAGAAGACGCTGCAACCCCTTCTAATGGATTCTTCGTAGACGTTGACATCGATGAGTGGACCGAGGCCCAGGTGGTGATCCTGAGCTTGTGAAGGACCACTTAGTATAGCCAGGCTTTCCCAAGCCTCTTTTATTTTACTAGTTGTCTGTACCCAGACAAGTTACTTCCGCTGTTGGCTTGTATGTCTGTATGACTTGAATGCTGGGTCGTGTGACCCGTACTTGTGTGTATGATATGTATGGCTCTCTGAGCCTTAAATAAAGTACTGGTGTCGTAGAATCATGTTGTGATGCCTTGTTGTATTTGCACATATCGAGCATATTGTGTGTATGATTGAAATGCTTGGTATGTGTGGGATCTGACTATCTAGTTGTTTATTCTTAGTAGCCTCTCTTACCGGGAAATGTCTCCTAGTGTCTCCACTGAGCCTTGGTAGCTTGCTACTGCTCGGGAACACTTAGGTTGGTCGGCATGTGTCCTTCTTCGTTCCTGTGTCTGTCCCTTCGGGGAAATGTCACGCGATGGATACCGGAGTCCTGTTAGCCCGCTACAGCCCGGTTTACCGGAGTCCTGTTAGCCCAGTGCTACAGCCCGAATTCACTTGCTGATGACCGACACGTTCGATGCTGGGTCATGGATGTCTGTCCCTGTAAGTCGGTGCCACTTTGGGTTTACGACTAGCCATGTCAGCCCGGGCTCTTTACCATATGGATGCTAGGGACACTATCATATACGTGTGCCAAAAGGCGCAAACGGTCCCGGGCAAAGGTAAGACGACACCCGTGGGAATACCGTGCGTGAGGCCGCAAAGTGATATGAGGTGTTACATGCTAGATCGATGTGGCATCGAGTCGGGGTCCTGACAGCGTTGGCATCAGAGCCGGACTGCCTGTAGGTTCTCCAAGCCAAACTGGTCGATGTTGAGTCTAGAAATGCTTTAGCTATATGTAGGGGAATTGTTTGTGGGATGGAACGTAAGGCTCTTTTTACTCCATTATCTCATAACATTCTGATCTGAGTTAGTCTATTCTTCTACCGGGGGTTAAGGACAAGGATCTCTCCTCTCTATCAGGTTCACGTGTTACTAATCAGTAGTACCTTATAGGTTTGATGGTTACAAGCCTAGTTCAGTGCTACTACCCCATTATGCTGCTAAGATGAACCCAGAACCTTGATATGATGTTGTTGAGTGTCTATGCAATTCTTTGTCAAATGCCTCAAAATCCTTTGAGCATTTACAGCCGTTATGCTGTCCAGTTTCTGCTAGGAATCTTAATGTCTTTTGTTTATCATGTTCCAGATGGCGACCCGTCCTCAGAATCAAGTGGTTTGTTTGACTCGATGTCTAGATGTACCCGGCCATACTGCTATGTTGGTCCGGGTAATGACTGAGGCAGGGTACCGTTGGTATCCTGAGTACACGGTCGAAGAGCAATTCCGAGACTTTAATCAAAGTCAATATCTTTGCACTGTCATGATATTTCCATCTTATCCTGGATCTACCGAGCCCCTTCACTGCTCTTATGGACTCGGGGTTACTATTGAGATGGCTGTGCAGGATGCTGCCTACTCTATGATGACCATCATGCGAGTCAGGACTGGCCTATTTCGGGACTCTGATTTCCGGTATATGCCAGCATCACTTCCGGGAGCACAAGGGTATCTCCAGGCTATCTATGCTGACTCCACTCAGGAGGATTCACGGACCTGCACCACTGCACAGTTGCTTGAAGACAAGGACCGTGAAAATCGGGCCTTGAGGCTAGAGCTTTTTATTACCCGTGCTGATCATTGGGCCACTTTGACTCGGTTTGCACCGGCTGTGCAAGCGGGATATATGGATATGCGAGATCTCTATCCTGTGAGATCTGCTCTGCCAGACGTGATGGATTGGCGTGATAAGGAGGCATCACCCCACCTCATGGTCCTCGCAGGCCACCATTTGTTGGTCCAAGACCTCATCCTAGCCCTTATGGTCCACAACCTCCATGGGACCGACTGTTTCTGGATGATCACGTTGAGCTTCCAGGCTATGGTGGTGACTTCTATGAAGACTACTACGGAGCTGTCTGAGTTAGTAGTAGTATCACTAGTATCGTACTAGTTGTATCGTCCACCGTCCTGCGTGACTCGTGGGATATGACTTAGCTTGTACCGCCTTCCGGAGGTGTAGAGAAATAATGTATAGGAGCTTGGAATGCCTCCGATGAGATGTAATCCTCTTTTCACCGTAGTAGTACTTTGTTTGGTTCTGTACTAAACCTTTTATGGTGTGTATGACGATGGAATAAAAGAAGCAGTTTCTGTATCTACCATGTCATACGTATGATCATCTTACATTCCAAGTTATCCATTACATTCTACATTTCTATGTCAGAATCCTATCATCCTGGACTAAACCATTGTCTTGTTTTTCCTAGGATGGTTAACACCCGCACCAACCCTGCTCCCCCAGAGCAGGCCGAAGGCAGCAGAGTTGGGGGAACAAACCTGCCTCCACCGCCCTCTCTGGCCGAAGTTATCCTGGAAGCCGAGAGAAACAAGCGGGAGACTAACCATTTTTTGGAGCGCATCGAGCAAAACACAACACACAATCAGAGGAATAACTTGGTGTCACTCAGTGATTTCATCAAGTTACATCCACCCACTTTCCACCACTCCGTCGAGCCTCTCGACGCTGATGACTGGCTTCGCAGTATTACTCACAAACTGCATTCTACGTTAGTAGCTGAGGCTGATAGGGTCACCTTTGCTGCATATCATCTTGAAGGCCCCGCCAGTCTCTGGTGGGAGAACTATGGAGCTATGCACCCAGCGGGCCATGTCACTACTTGGGCTGAATTAAGCGAGGCTTTCCGTGAACATCACATTCCGGAGGGTCTCATGGACCGTAAACGTGAGGAGTTCTGCAGTTTCACTCAAGGCCGACTCTCTGTGGATGCATACAGCAGGGAATTCGGTAACCTAGCACGGTATGCGACTGAGGAAGTCTCTACTGATGCAAAGAAGCAAGCAAGGTTCCGCAAGGGACTTAGTCCTGAGCTTCGTCGCGACCTCCATCTGCATGAGTGCACATCTTTTCAGAAGCTTGTTAACAAAGCCATCAGTGCTGAGTCTGGTCAGACTGATTATGAAGCAACACGCAAGCATGGCCGTGACATGGGTTCCTCATCCGGTGCTGGTCCTCAGAAGCGCCGCGTGTGGGTGCCTAACACTGCCCTGCCACCCAGGTTCACACCGAGGCCATCCTTCCAGGCGCCTCGCCCCGCTCAACAGTTTGCACCAACCAAGCCCTATGGTGGTCCAATCAACAGTGCTCCTCCACGTACCAGCTCCGTGACCTGCTTTAAGTGTGGGGAATCAGGCCACTATCTGCGCGAGTGTCCCCAGACCAACCCCAACCAATATGGAAAAGCTGTTGGCCGTGGCAAGCCGACAGGGAAAGTGTTCTACGCCAAGCCGGCCACCGCTGCACGTGGCCATGTCAACTGTATCTCTGCCGAAGAAGCTCAAGAGGATCCCAACGTCGTTCTTGGTACGCTCCTTGTTAATTGCCACCCGGCATCTGTTCTTTTCGATACAGGAGAATCTCATTCATTTATATCCGAGAGCTATGCTCGTCTGCATAACACCACATTCTATGAGATGCCCACCTCTATGGTAATTCAAACCCCGGGATCCAAATGGCAAACTTCTAGAGTAAGCCATGGGAATGAAATTCAAGTCGACAGGCTTGTTTTCCTCGCATCTTTGATAGCCCTCAAATCTTTGCATATTAATATCATTTTGGGCATGGACTTGATGTCATCCCATCATGCTAAAATTGATTGTTTCTCTAGGACTGTTGAACTCACACATCCTTCGGGAAAGATAGTCAATGTCTTGGCCCGGGTAACCAAGCGACAGCTATATTCTCTTAACGCCAGTCCCCTGCCAGACCTCAAAGACGTCCCGATAGTCCGTGACTTTCCGGATGTCTTCCCAGAGGAATTGCCAGGTGTTCCACTTGACAGAGATGTTGAGTTCGTGATAGATCTCATTCCAGGAACTGTCCCGATTGCTAGAAGACCTTATAAGATGGCACCACTAGAACTAGTCGAGCTTAAGAAACAACTCGATGAGTCCTTGAAAAAGGGTTTCATCCGACCTAGTTCGTCTCCATGGGCTTGCCCCGTCCTCTTCGTCAAAAAGAAGGATGGTACGGACCGGATGGTTGTAGATTATCGACCAATCAACTTGGTCACAATCAAGAACAAATATCCGCTCCCCAGGATCAATGACCTGTATGATCAGCTCGCTGGATCCTCAATCTTCTCTAAAATGGATTTGAGGTTGGGTTACCATCAAATAAAAATCCAGAACAGGGACATTCCTAAAACGGCCTTTGTTACTCGTTATGGCCAATACGAGTACACCGTCATGTCCTTTGGTTTAACCAACGCTCCAGCCACCTTTTCTCGGTTAATGAACTCAATCTTCATGGAGTATTTGGATAAATTCGTCGTGGTTTACCTCGATGATATACTCATCTACTCCAAGAACGAGGAAGAACATGCCGAACATCTAAGGCTAGTGTTGATGAAACTTCGAGAGCATCGCCTTTATGCCAAATTTTCTAAATGCGAATTCTGGTTACCAGAAGTGACCTATCTAGGACATGTAATTTCTGGTAAAGGTATTTCTGTTAATCCCGAGCGAGTTCAAGTCGTCCTTAATTGGACTCCACCTGAATCGGTCAAGCAAGTTCGGAGTTTCCTTGGCCTAGCGAGCTATTGTCGCCGCTTTGTCAAGAACTTCTCCAAAGTTGCCAAACCTCTAACTGAACTCCTCAAGAAAGATAACAAGTTCGTGTGGACTCCACAATGTGAGCACAGCTTTCAGGAACTGAAAAGACGCCTGACATCTGCTCCCGTATTGGTACCACCAGATTTGTCTAAGGACTTTGTTATTTATTGCGACGCCTCGCGACAAGAACTAGGTTGCATTCTCATGCAGGATCGTCACGTAATTGCTTATGCTTCACGGCAATTACACCCACATGAGGAGAATTATCCTACTCATGATCTAGAGCTTGCAGCTGTAGTCTATGCACTTAAAACCTGGCGACATTACCTCCTCGGTAACCGTTGCGAAATCTTCACAGATCACCAAAGTCTGAAGTACATCTTCACCCAACCGGATTTGAATCTCAGGCAAAGACGTTGGCTTGAGTTGATCACAGATTTCGACTTAGGGATAACTTATACCCCAGGAAAAGCCAACGTCATGGCTGATGCGCTAAGTCGTAAATCTTATTATAACAATCTGATGTTACAACAAAGTCAACCGCTTCTCCATGAGGAATTTCGGAAGCTTAACCTTCACATTGTTCCTCAAGGATTCCTTTCCACCTTGGTGGCGAAACCTACTCTTACGGATCAAATCATCGCTGCCCAAAAGCGAGATAAAGGAATATCTAGGATCAAGGAGAACATTGCTAGCGGAGGTGCTGAGTGTTTCTCCACAAATGATCATGGTGTTGTGTACTTTGAGAACCGTTTAATGGTTCCCAAGAACCAGCATCTACGGCAGTTGATCCTTAAGGAGGCTCATGAATCTCCTCTCACCATTCATCCCGGTAGTACTAAGATGTATCAGGACCTACGCCAGAGGTTCTGGTGGACTAGGATGAAGAGAGACATTGCTCAGTTTGTTGCTAGTTGCGACGTATGTCGTCGTATAAAAGCAGAGCATCAGCGGCCTGCTGGCACCCTTCAACCCTTAGCTATTCCTGAATGGAAATGGGACAAAATTGGTATGGATTTCATTACCGGTTTTCCCAGGACCAAGAGAGGGAATAACGATATCTTCATCGTTGTCGATCGTCTTTCCAAAGTAGCCCATTTCTTACCTGTTCGCGAGAGTATAACCGCTAGTCAATTAGTAGACTTATACATCTCCCGAATAGTGTCTCTCCATGGTGTTCCACTGGAAATTAACTCGGATCGAGGAAGTCTCTTTACCTCTCGATTTTGGGAAAGTTTCCAAAATGCTATGGGAACCCGCCTTTCCTTCAGCACTGCTTTTCACCCTCAATCAAGTGGTTAAGTAGAACGTGTCAACCAGATTCTAGAAGACATGCTTCGAGCTTCTGTTATCTCATTCGGAATGGATTGGGAGAAATGCCTTCCATTTGCCGAATTTGCTTATAACAACAGCTATCAATCTAGCTTGGGTAAAGCCCCTTTTGAAGTTCTCTATGGACGAAGGTGTCGAACGCCTCTTAACTGGTCACAAACCGGGGAAAGACAATTCTTTGGCCCGGACATGATCCAGGAAACAGCCCAATCTCGTCAAAAGAGTCAATACGACCGAAAACATAAGGCTATGACCTTTGAGGTTGACGAGAAGGCTTACCTTCGGGTTACTCCTCTGAAGGGAACCCATCGCTTCGGTATCAAAGGAAAATTGGCTCCTCGCTACATTGGACCCTTTCGCATTCTCGCTAAACGAGGAGAAGTTGCCTACCAATTGGAACTACCTCCGCATCTCTCCAGAGTCCACGACGTCTTCCACGTTTCTCAAGTCAGGCGTTGCTTCTCGGATCCTATCCGTGGAGTGGACCACGAAACACTTGATCTTCAAGATAACCTCACGTATCGAGAGTACCCCGTTCGTATCCTCGATCAAGCCGAGCGTACCACTTGATGTCATAATATCAAGTTTCTCAAGGTTCAATGGTCACACCATTCTGAGAAGGAAGCAACCTGGGAAAGGGAGGATCGTCTTCGACTTGAGTACCCCGCCTTCTTTCCGGAGGAACCTAAATCTCGGGACGAGATTCTTTTGAGTGGGGGTGAGTTGTCACACCCTAGCTAGTTCATGCATTAGAGTGTTGCATCATGTCTATTTTTCTCAACAGAAACTTGAAATGGGGATGACAAAACCCCCAGCCCCCTCTGAATCCAACTAGGGTTTACTAAAAATATTTTCAATGAACCTGAAATGCTCTTCCAAAATGTCCATCATTTTTGTCTTGGTTCGGAACCTCTGCCAAAAGTGATGCACAATTTTCTAGGTCATCCTAAGGTCTTTGTATTAAGTCATCAATATTTGAATTTGGGCATATAAAATTTATAAAATATTTTAAATGCTCAAATATTCCCAAACTAAAATGTTCCTTGCTGGAAATATTCCAACTAAGGATCGGGTGCAGTTTGGTAAATTTAGGAGTTGTCTAGGTACTTTTAATAAGTCCACAAACCTACAGAATAAAAACAAAAAAACAGAAAATAGGAAAAACTTACCTTTCGCCACCCAGAGGCCCACCTGCCGGCCCAGCCCAGCCACCGCTCTAGTGAGCAGCTTGGCTTGGCCAGGCAGGCAGGCAGCTGCTCGACGGCGAGCACAGCATGCGTGCCATGCAGCTGCCCGCCGCTTCGCCGCTCCCCTCGTCCAGCTGATGACGGGGATCGACCCCTCTCCCTCTCCCCGACCCCGCAGACACCAGCTCCTCTCCCTCGCGCTCCCCAGCCATGGCCGACGCCACCGCCGCCGCCCCATCGCCGTAGCCGCGCTCCACGCCGTCCGTGCTCCGTCTCGCCGTGTCTAGGAGCTCCGCCGCCATCCTCTTCGTCGAGCTAGCCAAGCCCCGCGTGCTCGTGCGGCCCGAGTCCACCACACCGACTTCGCCCGAATCCGCTGTCGCCGGAGATCCCCTTCAACGCCGTCGCCGCATCAGTCCGTCCCCGACCCCGCCGGTTGCCTCCACGAGTGCCCTCTGAGCCTAGCTACCTCCCCTTCCCTTCCTCTCTCGCCCCTGAGCTGTGTAGCAACCGCACGAAGATCACCCGCACGCACCGCCGCGGAGATCGTCGCCGACGTGCTCCCGGCCATCCTCCGGCCACCTCTCGGTGTCCATCGCACTCACCACGTCGCGTAGGGTCTAACCATACACTCCCCGCACCTCACCGCACACCCTAGCCCCGAGTTCGCCTCCACCCGAACTCCGGCGGCCGCCTAGGTCGTCGCCGGCGCCGATTCCGGCCACCCCGACCCCAACTAACTCCACCAAGAGCTGCGGTTTGTCCCCAGCTCCACTTAGATGCCTTCCGCGACCCATTTGGTGGCCGGAACGGCCAAAATCACTTCCGCCGCCGTGTCGGGCTCGCCGGCGGCTAGACACCGGCGTGTTTGACTTTGACCTTAACCAGGGTGGGCCCAGTTTGAACCCCCCGGAGCCTATGACAAGTGGGGCCCCTTCTGCTAATTAACCCAGATTAGTTTAAACTAAATTAAGTTAGTTTAATTAACTACTGACATGCGGGACCCACTGGTCAGTTTGACCTGGACCGGCCTGTTGACTTGCTGAGGTCAGCATGACTTCATGCTGACGTAGTAATCCTTTTCTGGAATTAAAATAAATCCAGAATGATTTATAAATTCCAGAAAATTCCCCAAACTTCAAAAAATCGTAGTAAATCAACCATAGCTCCAGATGCAAAGTTTTATATATGAAAAATGATCAGAAAAATCCAATCTACCCATCTGTACTGGTTTCATGCATGTTTAAGCAAGCTAACCTGATGTTTAGGGCAGAACTAGATAAAGCACTTATAAGGGCCATGTATGAGTTTGAAACTTGAATCTTTGATTCAAAATGATTCAAACCCATCTGGTTATGGTTGCATTAGCCCAACACACTCATGTTGCCATGTTTCATGCATGCATCCTATTGTTGCATATTGTTTGGTAATGTTGTGTATCGGTGCTCTTTGCGGAAGGTCCTGCTCCTGAGGAGTATCGTGATTCCCCTAACGAAGAACAATATCAGTGCATCGACCCATCAGGCAAGCAACCAACCGTTTGATCATATCGATACAATCCCATGTTCTCGCTCCTGCTCTCTTTTACTGCATTAAGACAACGCGTTTCCAACTGTTGTGTGCTACGGTAGTTGAACCCATTCCTCTGCATGACCTGTCATTGCCACAGTAACTAGATGAAACCCACTAGCATGTGTAGGAGTTGATTGAGCCCTATGTATGTGTTGTTCCTACCTTGCTATGCCTGCTATGCTTAGAGTCGTGTCAGGTCTGGTTCATCTGGGTGATGGGCTAGAGTGAAATGATCATGCCGGTAATGAGAGTGATGTGGTGAACATGATTTGGTAAAGGTATCGATGAGATGCCATGTAGGAGTACATGGTGGGTTGTTTCATTGAAGCCGACCTTAAGCACTAAGATCTGTATGCGTGATTTAAGATTCATCTACTACCATGCATTGGGCCCTGAAATATGACCCCGCTCGACTTCTTATTCACTTTAGTCCTCTGTCCAGGAGTTGCAAGTAGTTTCTGGTGTTTGTAGCCTACTGGAGGCCGTGGACAGCGCTGACCGTAGCGGTGGGCTGTGATGCGGTAGGTACGTGGCACAGTGTACCGGATACCCGTTAGGTATCTCGGGAACCCTGTACACATCGTTCGGGGCCATATGGGAAACCTCGGCCGGACTACCTGCGGATGGAACCTGGATAGGCGATAAACCTGGACTAGAGACTTAGGTGTTTAGGTAGGTCGTGGTCTACACCCACGTCGGCTTTCGCTTGAAGTCTGCCGAGCACATGTCGTGTGCAGACGCTAAGTGGTGGAAACATGTATGAAGAAGTACACCCCTACAGGGTTAACATTATCTATTCGAATAGCCGCGTCCGCGGTAAAGGACTACTTGGTTGCCTATACAGTTCATAGACAAGTAAATGGATACTACTAAAAATCTCAAGATAAGCGTGAGTGCCGAGGATGGCTCTTCCGTAGGATGACGGAGGTGGATCCTCGGTGGTGTATTGAAGTGGTGAGTAGTGGACTCGTGTGCACAAAACCATTTCAAGTTGGTGTATCGTAGGATAGCTTAGCCAAGAGTCAAAGCTGGCTTGCTGCAATAACCCCACCAAGCCCCCTTGATAATGTGCATGTACGTAGGATCTGATGTAAGTCTTGCTGAGTACCTTTGTACTCATGATGCTTTAACTACATTTTTCAGAAGACGCTGCAACCCCTTCTAATGGATTCTTCGTAGGCGTTGACATCGATGAGTAGACCGAGGCCCAGGTGGTGATCCTGAGCTTGTGAAGGACCACTTAGTATAGCCAGGCTTTCCCAAGCCTCTTTTATTTTACTAGTTGTCTGTACCCAGACAAGTTACTTCCGCTGTTGGCTTGTATGTCTGTATGACTTGAATGCTGGGTCGTGTGACCCGTACTTGTGTGTATGATATGTATGGCTCTCTGAGCCTTAAATAAAGTACTGGTGTCGTAGAGTTATATTGTGATGCCTTGTTGTATTTGCAAATATCGAGCATATTGTGTGTATGATTGAAATGCTTGGTATGTGTGGGATCTGACTATCTAGTTGTTTATTCTTATTAGCCTCTCTTACCGGGAAATGTCTCCTAGTGTCTCCACTGAGCCTTGGTACCTTGCTACTGCTCCGAAACACTTAGGCTGGCCGGCATGTGTCCTTCTTCGTTCCTGTGTCTGTCCCTTCGGGGAAATGTCACGCGATGGATACCGGAGTCCTGTTAGCCTGCTACAGCCCGGTTTACCGGAGTCCTGTTAGCCCAGTGCTACAGCCCAGATTCACTTGCTGATGACCGACACGTTCGATGCTGGGTCATGGATGCCTGTCCCTGTAAGTCGGTGCCACTTTGGGTTTACGACTAGCCATGTCAGCCCGGGCTCTTTACCATATGGATGCTAGAGACACTATCATATACGTGTGCCAAAAGGCGCAAACGGTCCCGGGCAAAGGTAAGACGACACCCGTGGGAATACCGTGCGTGAGGCCGCAAAGTGATATGAGGTGTTACATGCTAGATCGATGTGGCATCGAGTCGGGGTCCTGACATTCAGGCCCAGTGAAATATTGCAGCTTCGTCCGTCCAGCTTACTGCTAAAGCCGGAAAGGGGGGGTTGTGATTTGACGGCTCATTGGGCATTACTGCGGCGCTACGACCGGGGTGTGTCTACCGTGCAGTTGTGCACTCTAATTTGTGCATATGGCACGTGGACCCCATTGCTGGTTGCCCCACATATCAGCGAAAGGAAATAGAAAGACAGGAGTAACTAGTTACAGATAAATATATTTTTTGACAGAGAGATACTCCCTCTGTAAAGAAATATACAAATCTTTTATATCACAACTTTATACATAAGAAAAATCAAGGGGAATATATATAACATATATCTCTACTCTTATAAAAAAACAAAGTTGGTGGTGATGGTGTGCCTGCCATCCTGCAATATAAGCCTTTCAATTTATATCTGACGGAAAGAAGGAAAAATGGAAATTTTGCAAAAAGATACCCACACCGACTCAACATTTACAAATAAGGCCTTCCCTCGTTCATCCTTTTAGCCCACAAGATAAACTACTCATAGAAATGCATCTTCATGTTCCGTGCAATGCATGGGCATCTTGCTAGTAATTATAAAAAACAGAGTTGTTTTTAACATAGTATAGACGAGTTGGTGATGATGGTGTGCCTGCCATCCTGCAATATAGGCCGTCCGATTTATATCTGACGGATAGGAAGGATACTATGGCAATTTTGCAAAAAGGTACCCACACACCTCTCCACATTTGCAAATAAGGCCTTCCCTCATTCATCCTTTTCTCTCACAAGATAAAATACTCATACAAATGCATCTTGATGTTATGTGTAACACACGAGCATTATGGGAGTTCAGCTTTTTATATGGGGGTTCAGCTGACAATGTAATACTCAGACATGCTCACGGTTCTGGACTTTGGGCCGTAGGCCCACCCTGCATGTTTGGGGGCCCATGTGTTCTACCTCAGCACTTTTCATATTGCAAGCGATCGGTACGGCGCTGGTTTTAGATGCTGTCGCAAAGCGAATACACAAAATTGAATAACGCATGGCAGTTGTTGGAATGAAATCGAAAGACAGTTCCTAACCAGCAATCAGAGTTGCAATTCTATCAATGATATACCATGTGATAAATAATATTGTTGTACTACTTATGCACACAGGACACTTGTTTCACCATGCCAAATTATTACATCAAAATCACGAGGAGGATAGATCAGTTCGGCAGTTGCATGCTGCTACTGAAGAATTTCAAAGTTGATTTGGATCAGCTCTCCTTGCCGAGAAAGTTCGATTTTGACATCATCCCCTACCGCAAGATATGATTTAGATTTGAACCTTGACCATCCTTTAGCATCAACCATCATGTGAACATCCTTTGTACTTACGGTATATTGAGCAGGTTCATTCACACCAAGGCTGCCCATGGTAAGAGAAACTTGGCCGCGGTCGCCCGGATTCTTGAACGACTCCCCCGTTGCTCTAGGAATTCTCTGTTTGCAAACAAGAAGACATACCCAAACAGTTAGATCAACACAGTGAATCATGTGAAACAACATGAAAAGAAAAAATAATGAAGCACTTCGAAGGACAATGCTTACCAAGAAGGTGGACATGTCGGTTTTCGTAAGGACTTTGGTATATGAAGTGCGAACTGCAGCCCAGTCTGTTGCTGGTGCAACTACACGGGCCGGAGCAGATGCAAGTGCAAGTGTTAGTGCAGGTGCCAAAGCCGCTGCTGCTGCCGGAGATGGTGCTCCTTGTAGAGCTAGTGCCGGTGTCGGAGCAGGTGCCAGTGTCGATGCCCGATCCTCCGGTAGATCAGACTGATCCACTGACGCAGTCGGTGCCCAATCTGCAGCTGGATCAGACTGAGTTGTTGCCGCTGTCAGTGCTAGAGCAACTGCCGGTGCTTGATCCATTGCTGAAGGTGGTACCGATGTGCAAGACAGCGGCGATCGTGTCTGGTCTGCTATGATCAGCTTTCTAACTTGACTAGGATCCGTGACCTTGATCTAGTCTTTTTCTTCATTTCTTCTGAACGCGAGAAGGACTAATTGTGGCATTTTTGTTAAACCAAACTACAGTTCATCATAGGGATTCAGCAGCTACTCAGACAACAAACTGATCCAATTTTTTCCAGTAATATAAGTGATGGACAGTGCCTTCGTTACTAACACGACATAAGAAGTCAAACCTGCAAAAATAGCCATCGTAGAGCAAACCAAACGGTTTATTCTGTGACGAATGTCACATGGCAAAACCTGCATCATAAAATTGCAGGAAAAGAAAGAAAACATGACATTAAATCAATAAGATTTAGACAGTAAATCAATAAGATTTACTTTATGTGACACGAGTGAATCCTTACCAGGAAATCACTATGTTGAAGTACTAAACAGAAGATTGATCGTCTAACTACGGCTGGCATGCAGGGGCCCCTCCTACTCCCACAAGCAGGACAGTCCAAAGTTCGTGACAAATCGTATGGACCAAACATCCATGGGACTGGAAATCCTGTTGGGTGCGATAAACCCTGCAATGCATACAGATATTGGGGTGTAACCATAATTGATAAACCGTCCTCACAAAAAAGATGATCTGGATACTTCAAAATATACAGACAGAATTGAGTGGACAGACATTAACATAGACCATTCTCAGGACTGACCACACACCAAAAGCGGCAGTACTAATAAATAATACAGGGTTCACAAACACAAATCACGTACTGAACAATAGTACTTACTATAGACAAGCAAAGTTGCACTAATTAAACTCTGCAGACTATTTATTGCCACCGACCTACGGGATGAACCCCGCATAACTGACTAGGCCATGGACTTCGTGAGAGATGTCTACATGCACCATCACCATCTTGTCAACCTTGGAGAACCTAACAGAGTGGTCTTTCCACTCATAAACATTATGATGAAGACGGGCCGCATCAGATTTGTTGGGAAGCTTTACAAGAACCACACCCTTCGTAATCGAAGGCACAGCTAGGAAATTGTTGTGGTCAAGTACAGCCTCGAGAACATGCCTGACAACAATGCTACAGGAAAAACACTAGTTTAGGACACATGGCGACAAGGACATAGCAGCTGGATAGTTTAGAAGTAGAACTCATCCCCAGGTCTTCCAGTTCACACGGCATGACTTTGAGAACTTCATCTCCACCGCGGACCTGGTTCTAATTCAAACAAAAACCATAATTTATTACTACCTCCGTTCAAAAATATAAGGTGATTTTTGATATTATACTCCATATATGACTACATATACGCACAGAAATGAGTGAACAAAGACACTAAAACATGTCTTCAAAGGCATGAGAGCAAAGGGATTACTTGCAATATCCATAACACAAGTTACTGAGGCAAATATACCCTCTTCAAAGGTAGCATTGATGTTCATAAAGTACTCCCTCCGTCCCAAAATTCTTGTCTTAGATTTGTCTAGATACGGATGTATCAAGTAACATTTTAGTATTAGATACATATGTATCTAGACAAATCTAAGAAAAGAAATTTGGAATAGAGGGAGTAGTTGAAAGTAATCTATAAGAAATCAGTGTCAACCTCTCGCATGTTTTGGTCAAAAGAGGAATTTAGAACCGTCATTTGGCACACTAAAATCACATGCAAGATCACCCAGAAAGTTGTACTAGCAGTACTAGTACTGCATGTTTGATGAAAAAACACGATAAAGATCGAGAAAAAGATCGTCAACAAGAGACATTACCTGGACTTGCTTAATGAGGGATCCCGGAGAGGGGGGCTTGGACAGGGCGATGGCTTTGAGCTTGTCTGCGGTAGTCTCAGCGGGGTGCTTGCGCTTCTTCGTACCATGAGCCTCGACGGTTTTGGCCAGAGCCATAGACATCACGTCGGCCGGTGCTCCAGCGTCCATCCAAGAGAGGAAGCTGAGAGAGAAGAGTGAAAGGAGGAACGAGATGAGGGAGAAGCGAAGCGAGTGGGGGTTTTCTTCAAGAGAGGAAGCTGAGAGAGAAGAGTGAAATGATGGTTGCTTCGTCCATCCAACTTACTGCTGGAAAGGAGGGGGTTTTGTGATTTGACGACTCATTGGGCATTACTGCGGCGCTTTGGTCGGGGTAGTCTACCATCACTCTACTATAGAGTAATTTAGTGCATCGCTGGTGGACCCAGGTGCTGGTTGTCCCACACGTCAGCGAAAGTGAGTAATTTAGCGCATGGCTGGAGGAAGATCCGCACGGTAGATCGTGTCCACTGTTTTTCTGAAGAAAAAATGATTACAACAAGTGTTTCCACTCTTATGATGGAGGAGTGCGAAACACGGCAACCACTTGAACATACACAGTGCTCCTACTACTAGGCAATCATTTTGCTAGTGTAGTAAGATATGACGATAACAAATGATGCTGTGCGCATGTCAACTACTTCTATATGTAACATAGTACCGCTTTTTCGACTGTCCGGTCGAGAATGAACAGTGAGATCAATGTTAACAGAAGTAGGTCTACAGTGCACGTAGAGTACGGTGCTACAATACTCCACGAAACATGAACCATATGAAGCACGAATAGTGTTAGGCAGGGTGTATGAAGGGGAATTCCGTATGAAGGGTGCACGGGATGGGAGCAAAAGTTCCCTTCTCGACCCACTTTTGGGTGTTTGGCAGAGTGCATGACGGGTGCATGAGTCCACACTAGTAGGTTAACAAAAAAACACGAAGAGGAAACAACTATATTGAGATGAGAATGCAACCAAACACACCCACATGCTTTGTGCTACAGTGACTGATCTACACCGTCTGAGTTTGATCCAACGGTCATGTTGCGCCGAGACATGGACATGCCCATGCAGAGGGCGCCTAAACACCACTGAAGTCCCTCTGCTTCTCGAGGCACACGATGTTGGTGATGCAGGGTGCAACCGCCCGCAGAGCCCGCTCCCGTTCCACGGGAGCCAGTTCGTCAAAGACGGCGTCCAATGGCACGAATGGATTCCGGTGACAGAGCCCTGAAAGGATTCGCCCGGCAACGACGACAGCAGCCCGCAACTCCTCCTTGTCCAGCTCAGCCCCCACCATCGCGTGGAGACGGCTCAGCTCCTCAGAGATATAGGTGAAGAAGGAAACCAGGTCAAGAAGCCGCAGCTCGTTCAACTCGACCGGGTGGTTGAACGGGTTTAGCCTGATGGCCGGCTTCATCGCGCTGGCACGAAGGTAGGCATCACGCAGCCGCAACATGTGCTTGGCAACTTGGTTCACCAAGTGGCTGAGGCGATCCTGGACCTCATCACGATCGGCCCGCTCGCGCTCCAGCCGGCTCCCCTGACGGCCTACCATATCTCTCGCTTTCTGCAGCAACACCGCCGACGCCTCAAGCATCTTTGTGGTGGACGCCTGCCGCTTTTGAAGCTTCGTGAACTCTTGCACATAACGGAGGAGCATGGCACTCCTCTCCTCCTTGAGCTCACGGAGCTCCACGTCCTTGGCCCTAAGCTCCGCGTCCTTGGCATGGAGTTCCTGAGTCAGGCGCCTCACCTCGGACTCCATGATCTGCTCCGCCGCCATGGCACCAGGTAGAAGCAATGGGGAGAGGAAGCAAAGCGGGCAAAACGGCTGAAAGGCAATGCAATCTACGGGAAGGCGGAGGGAGCCAGCCGAGGAGCAGGCAATCTTTTGGTTTTCGCCATGGTAAAACACCACTCGATGACTTCTCACATCAGGGAGCAGTGGGTTTTACAGGCGGAGTCATCGTGACTAATTTCTGCCGTGCCTGCTCCCGTCAATCAAAAATTAAAAATCCTGCTGCCCCTGCTCCCGTCAATCAAAAAATTAAAACTCTTGCCACACCCAAACACCAGAGCAACGCCGCGGTGGATATTTAAATTTACCTGTCGGCAAGTAGATAAAAAAAGGGGTGAAAAAACAAATGTGGCGGCGGCCTAGCTAATTGGTCGAACTAGCCCAACTATCTAGCCACCGTGCTTCACTGATGTACTCGGCGGGAAAGGTGGTCTTTCATGATTTGACGACTCATTTACTTGCTTCTGCGCTACGACCGAGGAGGACCCAGAAAACGCGCGGTAGGGCATCCCACGTCAGAAAGAATATATGTGTACACCACCCGGGAGGACACCGAAACCGCGCGGTAGTGTGCGCCACGTCTCAGCACGGAGGAAAAATGTGCATGTAAAAATATACTCCCTCCGTCTAGGTGTGTAAGTCATCTTACGAAAATCAAATAACCCAAAACACTTACGCGCGGTGCATTAAATCTATCTCGTTTCTTGTTTCTTGACATATCAACCAATAAGAGATGAGGGGTGTGCATGCTTTCAATGATTTGCGACTACCAAACACGACATGCAGCGGTTAGTTCATAGCATGCAATGTTATGAATTAGAAAATAAACATTAAGGTCTCTCGTATTCCCCTCCTCCTTGGTCACGGTGACTTACTCACCTAGACGGAGGGAGTACTATATTAGACATCGGCAGTAACTCTAGTAGTACCTATGGTTCGACCTCGGGACCTAGCCAGTCGGTCGAAAACACCCCACTAGCCACACAGATTCATCATGCAAACATGGCACGGAGGATAGATGTGGTTAGCTCTGTCTCGACCAGCCACAACGTCTCTTGTTCTAGGCGATTCTTCTATTTTCCAAGCTTTTTTTGTTGTTGTAATAACACCACGGCAAGCTAGCGCCGCTCTTCGTGTGTGCCCGTTCAAAGGTTAGACAATGGAGAGAAGAGAGATTGAGATCGTGGACCTGGGACCCACTAGTAAGTGAGACAACGGTCATGCACGTCTTGACAAGGCACTCCCTCTACTCTACTCAATGTAATAGTGTATAAAATCAAGTTATGGGAAAAAGCCAACAACCGTTGTTGTTTCAGGCTATCGACTTACGCTTTTTAGTCCAGGTTGCCTATTCGAATCTCCTCTTTCAGGTTTGTTAGTTTTAGGTCCAAATTTGATTAGTGACAAGTGGGACCCCCGTGTGTTGTTCCGATATTTCAGTGTAGGATGGGTTTTTTTGAACAAACACTTTGCGTGGTTATACAAGTAAAGGAACGAGTTACACGTATTTTGCAAGTTTACGAACAAAAATGACAGCGGCATAGAATATCACATCCACCCCGCAGCTTAGATACCATGGTGATACGAGTTTTTACACCGTTGGAAGTGAGATCCAATGGCTTGGGAGTAGTTTTTGCAATTATGCGCAATTTCCAAACTCTCCAAAGGTTTTTTTGCAAATAAAACATTCAGGCCTCGTGTGTGCCGCTGCATCTTCGACCCAACGGCTCCCTGTTGCTCATATTAGGTGCTCCCCGTAGCTTAATTACCCGCTACGGTGATATGAGCATCTAGGTCATCTGATCAGTGATCAGATGGCACATGCATAGTACTTGTACTTTCTGCGCATTTCCCAAACTCTATCAGCTGTATATTGCAAAAACATTCAAACCTCCTACTGTGGGCTGTTAGATCTCAGTGAACTCGTATCACCATAGAATCTACGGTGCGGGAGCACCTCATATACTGTTGTGCGAGAAAACATAAGGTGCTATCGCAGCTTGGATGCTACGGTGATACGAGCTTCGAGGTCATTTGATCTGAGATCCAATGGCATCTGAGCAGTCTTTGTGCTTGTAAGCAGTGGCCGAACTCTTTTGGGGCTTTTCTGCAAAAAATCATTCGAACCACCGAGGAGGTGTTGGGTCACAAATCCAACGGCTCCGAAGAGCTTGTATCACCAGCATCTAAGGTGTGGTAGCACATGATATTCTTACATACAGGAGAATATGATGTCCTCCTTCATCTTAGATGCTACGGTGATACGAGCTTCGAGGTCGTTGGATATGGGATCCAAGGGCATCTGAGTAGTTTTTGTACAAATTGTGTGCAATTCTCAAACTAATCAAGGTTTCCTATTAAAATATTAAGACACATCATGTGAGCTGTTATATCTCAGATCTACAAGCTCCAAGCAACTCGTATTGGCATATAACATCTAAGGTATGGGGGCACATGATATTCTCCCGGGGAGCAGGTGTGGGGGTGCACAACCAATCGGTGGTTGGGAGGGTGGGGACAAATATAATCTAAACAACCCTAAACAGAGTTCCACAATTTTATATAAGGTCGAGGGGTTAACCCCCGACAATCATAGCTCCGCTTAAACACAACATTTGCATGTACTGTAGTACTAGACTTAATATTCATGTTTCAGTCTCATGTTCATTTTAAATATTGAACTGAGGACCATGCATGTCTTACATTTTACTCCCTTTGTTCCTATAAATATTAGTTTTTTTGTAGAGATTTCAAATGGACTGGCACATACGGATGTATATAGACATATTTTAGAGTCTAGATTCACTCATTTTGCTCTGTATGTAGTCACTTGTTGAACTCTCTAAAAGACTAATATCTAGGAATAGAAGGAGTATTTTTGAATTCGTGTCATACATGCATGGTTTGGAAAAATAGATGCACTATACTTATTGGATTGTTGTTGTGTTCGTTCGTGTGTGTGTGTGTGTGCGTGCGTGTGTGTGTGGTCATATGCTTGATACATACAAAGTTTTCTCACCTCCATATTGTCATCTTTTAAATTTGAATTTGCATTGGAAAACTTACTAGGGATACCATGAAATGTGAAATCCATGTTGAGATCACTATATCACAAACTCACTCTAATTCAACAACTCGTCATAAATAAATTACCACGTTAAGATTAGTATTTGCAAGGAAAATACGGCTCTTGTAATACACATAGATTCGTTCGGCAATTTAAAAGGTTCCTTTCGTATTCTCGAATGGTAGGATCCAACGGCGTACCAGCCAGACCTTGGCTCCTGTTGATCCTAAAAATACCGGGCTCGTGTCCTTTGGTGGCGTGAGTGGTACGCACATAGGCAACCCCAACCAGTCGAGCCTTAGCGTTTCAAGTCGAAATATCTGGCGGCCAGAATTCCAGCCCTAGGAAATTCCCCTCATGCATGTCCCTGGTCCATAATGACTACAGATAAACAACGGAGGGATGCTTTAGTAACTAGACAACGTTACCCACCGTGCCGAGAACGGTTCAATTCCCTCTGTCGCCGCTCGTCAAGGTCACCCGTCAACTGCATTGCCTAGTACTACTACTACTACACCAGGATGAGCACACAATTGAGCCCGTTTGTTCCTGCCTAGTACTTGAGTTAATATATCAGGCAATGCATTGGTATGGAAGGATTATCCTTTTATTCTGCATATATAACTTGTCTGAAGTCTAACTAAGCAAAATGTTTGACCAAATCCTTTCTTAAGAAATACAACAGGACAGATGTAGGGCTTGAAACTTTATTGCATGATGCAGGTTATGATATTGTTTCGAATCATGGATCTTAAATTTCAGAAAATCCAAAAGTGAGCATGAATTCTTGAAACTGAGCATGGTCATGTGATATGGCACAAATATTACTTCGTAAGTTTTTTCTTCAATTTGAGACAAGCTGCTTATGACAAGTTGCACAAATGAAGAGCCAAGGTATTTTGGAACAAAGACCTGTCAAGTTAAGGCGAACGTTTTCACTATTGAAACCGTGGGCGTTTCATGCCGCCACGAGTCCCCGTTTCTCATCGGCAGGTGCTGTCCGAGCAAGTGCGTGATGAGTAGACGGGAGGCGTGCGAGCAGACCGTTGTGCCGGCTGACAGGGAGGCGTGCGAGCAGACCGCTGTGCGGGCTCACCGGGAGGCGAGCCCTTCCCAACTGCTCCCACTTTTAATGTCGCCGGTGTTGCAGTTTAAAATGAACCCTGCACTACTCGGTATCGCTACAATCTTCTCTCTTCCTCTCCGATTCTCCTGTCGTCTACCTCCAACTAGCCTGACCTAAACGTACGCCATGCCGCATCACGATGGTCTACCCTTAGTGTTCCAGTTTCCTGAGGAAGACACCCAGACGGAGTCTCAAGAACATAAGTCGCTTTGGGACGAGCTTGAACTGGCCTTGCAGGAAGATGTCGCGCCTGTCCCCGCTCCCTTTCCGGCTCCTGTCGCCCCGACTACGCCAGCGCCCATCCCCGTGGCATTGATGGGCTACGAGCCGCACATCATCACCGAGATTGATCCCACGGGGTTTCACGCGCCCGTGCACCTGCCAGCGCATGCGCCTGCGCGTGCACTGATGCGCACACCTGTGCCGGTGCCCGTGCACCTGCCAGCGCATGCGCCTGCGTGTGCACTAACGTGCGCGCCTGTGCTAGTGCCCGTGCACACGAATGTCTCCGCTACACCGTTGACAGCACCTGTCCCCGCGTGGGTGCCAGTGCCCCCCTCAGCGGCATGGATGGTTGCCGTCGATCGCTTCCTTGCACCAATGCCAGTCGCCTCCTCCCGCCAGTTGACTCGCTACGAAGTCTAGAACATTTTGGCCTTCCTTGAAGCTAGGCCAACATCCAGGAGTACGCCAACAACGGCGCAAGACGCCGCCGTCGCCGTCGGTCAGTGGCCCGACGACACACAGAGCACGGCAGAGGAGCCGCTTCCCACCGCAAGACGCCCCCGCCCCCGCCGCGTAATCTAAATTTGCCATGAAAAACATTCGGATTGCCATGCTTAAAATCCGAACGTTTATCATTTCCGTTTATTTTATATCGATCATTGTATAATTTAAAGTCGGAGTCCGACTGAACGAAATCTATGGTTTAATCGATTGAATGTTTTGCTAGAGCCGTATCAAATTAAATATAAAACGTCATCAAGCCACATGTATTCCTTGTCATCCAACGACCTAGACTGCTTCAATGTCGAGTGCTCAACACATTTAGCGTGCAGTTAATTTCATGCCAAAAATAGTGCTAATCACATAATAACACGCAAATAATATCCTACTTAATATCCGCATGCACTTAATATACTTCCAAATTAACGTGCATTGCATGTACAGACTGACTAGTGCTGCAAGTACGTGAAACTGGTGCTGTGACTTGTGAACGTGTCCAGATATGGTCAACGGCAACATCGCCTGTGAGTTCTTCGTGTTTGCCTGTGCGTCTAAATGCAGAAGGGGAGGAGAGAGAGAGCACATATGGAACCCAGCAGTAAGTGAAGGTGAATAGTACTAAAAATAATATTACATGCTATCCATTAAATAGGCTGTGGTAATATAAAAACATTATGTGAACAAAGGGGGGGACAACAAACATTGTTGTTCTATGTATGTTGCCTATTAACGTGCAGCTTGAAGGCCCGGTCGCATGTTCGATCCTCGTCCTTTATTTTTTATTTTTTATATGGGTCCAAATTTGTTTCATGACATGTGGGCCCCTTGGTGTGTAGTTTGTAGCACTTTAATTTGTGGGTCGAATTTTGTTCTATTCCAAGTGGACTATCGGTGTGTAGTTTTGTAGCTTATTTATAATAATTAAAGAGAACAACATAGTTTTTTGCAATAATACCATGGTGCGACGTTGAAGGCGAGAAAGGACGTGCGAGAGAGCGATGACCGAGCCAGAGGAAAATCAACTAGGGGAGTTGCGGGGGTTGCAACGGTGTTTGGAGTAATTGTGGGCCAAATGCTATGAAAATATAATCTAAACCGATCGGAATAAATGCCTACACAAATTAATCCAAGGTTGGAGTGCCACTCGCAATGTAAATAGATCCGGCTTTGCGAGGGATGGAGAGGTAGTAGCTTCAATGCGTGGAAGATACGGTGTGAGAAAGCGAGGTCAATCGAGAGACATATAGATAGAGAGACAAAGTGAGTGTGGTCCGACATTCATTGAACAGATATATATATATAGATGCTCTGGAGAGATATTGTCCGATTGAGCTTTTGGCAAGGGTGAGGGCTGTAAGATAGAGCTTGAGAGATGATCCAGTCACAGACGTGTAGATATATTTTGTGCGTCGGAGGAAGCAAGTTAAATCGATCACATAGGGTCGCTGTGCGATCGAAAGAGTGAGACGGGTTGGAGAGAGTGACCTAGATAGACAATGTGTGTGAGAGAGTATACAATGTGAATAGGTCGAATTGGGCTCAAACATGGTGATATATAGTTTTTGTTTGAGAAAGAGCAAGGTCAATCGAGACATACAGAGAGAGGGAGGGAGGGAGAGAGAGAGATTGAGTGAGTGTGGCCCGCCATGAGGTCAAAAGAGTGGCGGCAGCTTGGATGGACTGACCTAGATAAACAATCTGTGTGAGAGAGTATAGAGTGTGTCGATCGAGGCCCGAACAGGGAGATATATCATTTGTGTGTGAAAGAAAACGAGGTTAAACGAGATTCAGATAAAGAGAGCAAGATTGAGAGAGTGTGGCCTGCCGTGCGGAAGAAAGAGTGAGACAGTCTCGAGGGAGTGACCTAGATATACAACGTGCGTGCATGCGCACGAGAGGTTGGGGGGGGCTAGATAGGCAATGCATGTATTTAGCGCGAGAGGGTGAGAGGGAGAGGGGGGAGAGAGAGAGAGCTCGGCATGGGGTGCAATGGCGGGTGTGTGAGGTAAATACATTTGGTAACAGAGTGGAAAAGGGGGTTGTGTAGTTGAGAGACTTAGAGATCGAAACATGGAGAGAAAGAATGAACGTGTGTTGGAAACCGATAGCTTCCTAAGGTGGTAAGAGAGGAAGATTGACCGATACATGAAGTATGTAGCATGTGTGTGGGGGTGTGGTTGAATGTACATAGTACGAGACTTAACATCGATGTTTCAATTCGGTGTACATTGTAAGATTTGAACTGAGGACCATGCATATGAGTAATTATTTCGAATTCATGCCATACTAAGTTTCGAAAAGTTGACATTGACTCAATTTGTTGTGCTTTTTTGTAGGTCATATGTTTTAAACCACCCAAAAGTTTTCTCACTACCATGGTGTTCATCATATACATATGAATTTGTATTAAAAAAGTAGCGTGGATATAGTGAAATGCGAAATCCACGTTAGAATTGGAGATCGCTACGTGACACACACTCTAATTCAAATAACTAATTATGTGACACACACTCTAATCCACTTTAGCGTGGATACCGTTTCGATTTTTTTTCAAATAACTCCTCATTAATTAATTTATAGTACTCCCTCTGTTCACTTTTATAAGACCTTGAATACATTTTAGACAATGTGCAAACAGTTCATTTTAAGTTGTCTAAAACGACTTACAAAAGTGAACTGAGGGAGTATCTCGTTTCGAATGACTAATTATTGCAAGGAAAACACGGGCATGGTAATACATACAGATTCCTTTGCAAATGAAAGAAGATTCGTTTGCATTCTCAAATGTAGGCGCACCAGGCACACCAGGGTCGTGTCGGGGTGGACGCTGCTTTGGTGCCATAAAGGCACTTGCCTTTGGGTCACTAACATGTGGGCCAGCCACCTGTTGGGCCCACATGTCATGGACACAAAGGCAGGTGCCTTAAGGCACCGAAGCATAGTCGTGTCGGGGTGGTCGCGTGTGTCGGACGGACGTGTAGCACCAGCCACCCACCCCCTCCCTCGTCCCTCCCTCCCCCACTCCCTCCCTCGTCCGTCCCTCCCCCCCAAAAAAAGGACGACGACAAAATAAGTTTGCTCTTCCATGTTTCGAATTGAAATATCTGGCGGCCCCAATTCCAGCCCTGCAAAATCTCTCTTCTCCACCATCCCCTTCCGCGCCCAGATTGCTCAAATCCCTAATTCGCCGCCAACCCAAGCAAAGTTCGAATCGCCTCTCATCTTGTCTCTTTCCCCACCTCTGTGCCGGACGACGACGACGAAGACGATAGTCGCGCTTCACCACCACACTGGAGCTACCTCATCTACGCCCTCATCCACCGCACCGGGTGGTCCACCGACAACGTCGGCCGCCGCAACCAACGTGCCTCACAGACACCGAGTTCCACCGCATCAGGTGCGCTTCACCGACGCTGTCTTCCAGCTCACCAAGGCTACTTCACTGAGCACATCGTCGCACCTCCGCCCCCCGAGGTCGTTGGGGCTTCACCAACGGTCTTGTCCACCGTATCGTAGCGCTCCGCTGCCACTCAAGATCTGCATCCGTGCGCGGCCAACCAATGCCAGCGCATCACCCTCAATGGCTCTGAGGTGACACGCACTCTAGCTAGGCGAGCATGCCCAAACGCCGGCCCGAACTAGGTATCCACACATCACTCCCTTGTGCACTGTTCCGACGATGTTTCGATATCCTTTCACTGCTCTCTTAGCTTACACGCCTATGCAACTCTGACTTTTACTCTTATTTCTTCTGGAGATATCATCTGAAACAAGCAAATCCATTTTTTAGTGAAGCATGACGGTGCTACGGGATTTGGTACACATCCTGCACACCCGTATAACCTTGTAAGTATTTGTCCTCCGGTACAATATCAAGGTCGATTCCTCTTATTTGATCAACCATTCGCCGTGTCAAAAATGCAGAGGGGGTGCAAGGAGCACAAGGCCTGCACATCCAAGCAAGTGGTAACATGGACTTGTACATGGAACATCCCAGGCGCAAGAAGAGCTGCAATGAGCCTGTACAACGAACTAGCGTAAGTCCCTACATTTCATTTAATTTGTACTGGCATTCGTGTATGATTTATGTGCAGTGGCGGATCCACGAATTCAAGTTACCAGGGGCGAACATTTAACTTAAAAAATACGAAGGAACTTCCACTCCGGAAATCAACATAACTTGACAAATGTGAAGCTACATGCACTTTGAAAACTAGCTAATGATCCAAAGTAGTTCAAATTATAAACACTAAATGATGCAAGCACCAAAAAACACAAAATGCAACATGGTGTACAAGGACTACAAACATGGTCTGTACCTGCATGAATTATTCGTCTCTGGCTGAAAATATCGAAGTGTAATTGCACCTATAACCAGTGCGCAAACTGCATGTTAATATATCTATCCTACACAAGTATGCCAATAGTTTCAAACAACAGATTAGAAAAGTATTTATGCTATGTTGTCATGATACGGGGACTTTCTGGTAGATGGCCTCGACGTTTCCTCAAGCTATGAAAATGCACTATAATTTGCTTGTCATCAATGCCTACAAATCTCTGTCTCTCTCAACATAGCAGATCATCATTAGACACTAAATCCTTCAAAGAGATTGCAAAATGCTTGCATTAAATCCCTCATTAGACACTATATGTTCATCACCAGGAGCATGTAAAATGTTTGCATCAAATCCTTCATTAACTGTCTGTTCATTAGACACTTTAGGCTCAAGAACAACATGAGATTGTATGTTTGCATCGGAAACTTGATTAGATACATCAGATTCAGTCAGTTCAGTATTGATTGGGGGAGTTATAAAATAAGTAGAAATTGATTTCATTTTCTCATAGATTACCTACATACAAGCAGTTTTACAACACCGTCAGGTTTAACTATTGCCTAGAAATTGAAGGGTTGAATTAGATATAATCAGGGATGTGATGTACCTGCTCGTTGCGCATGCTACTCTTGCAAGTTGCGACTGTCCGTTTGCGCAAGCTCGATGCCATACCCGTGCTGCCGCCGCTGCCTCCCATGCGGGCTACACCCAGGGTTGGATCTTCATCTTCTTGTCCTTCCGTTTTCTTGAAGCCCGGAGACCGCCCTCCAACAAGGGCGCGAGGAAGTGCTATGTTGGTGTGTCCAGCGGTGGCTAGGTTAGGAGCGAACCAGACTGGAGGCTAGAGCGAATCAATTGGGATTTTTCCTGCTGTCGATCGATATGGGAGGCACTCGTTTGGGCCGCGAGCCTGCTATATGGCCTGCCTTGCACTTATGTTATTGGCCTATCCAAATTGAAACATTTTTCTTCATTTTTAACATTGCCTACTCGTGCGTTGGGACAAACAAAACTAGCCTGGGCCAACCTGGACGACTCAAACTAGGTGCACCCTTTCCAGCCACCTGAGGCGGCCTCCCATACCAGCCCCTATGGTGGCGTCGCCCCTTTTTGCGTGAATGATTGGGTAGTGAAAAATATTCCAATGGCGCTTTTGATTTACCCACAGAATGGTTTAAATGCTTGTTTTTATGAACTGAGTTCGCCAATAATGTGAAGGATGCCAGTCTTTTCATCCTATTGTAGATTGCTTAGATCTTGATATGCCAAAAGTAATCGCATGAAATATACAGTAAAAGCCAGTGTCATGTGTGTGGCTACAACTAGTCTGACTACACGTCCTCATATAACATATCAAGGACACACCATCTTACCAGATTAACAATTCGACTTACCAATGTAGTGTGGGAAGAAAGAAGTATTGGGACTGCATATCCAAGCAATTGATGCCATGGACTCCTTCGTACAACCTTGTAAGCGAAAAAGAAGTTGCAGTGTGCCTGTACAAAGAACTAGCATAAGTTCAGTTACCTGCTTCTCGGAATTTTAGTTATCCACTTATTGCAAAAAAATTCAATTATGTTGCTTGGCTTAATTTAGTTTGCTATTGATTACATAATGCCACAGCCTGTTAATCATATTGTAGACTGCGCCTATATATGTGTTTGATACTTACTGTTAAGAATTACCTGTTTGCCTTAACTTAAATATCTACTTGTTTGTTTAACTGCTTTGCTGCTGCAATAGCGGGTTACAATGATGTTAATAACTACTTTTCATCATCCAATTGAAACTCTTTAATTCCTTGTTTGTTTAACTGGTTTGCTATTATAACTCCCCGTTGAGATGTTTTGCTAACTTCAACTTTTCTGAATCCAATCGGAACTTTAATGGCAAAATAGGTTAGCCCAAGATCAAAGAGCGAGGTCACCATGGACGTTGCATCATCCCACAGCAGTGGCACCGGCCCAATCGTGCATTATGAATTGCCAACTGCAGATGCTCTAGAGGCTAAACTAGTGGTAGAAAGAGATTCTGCTTCTGCACTTAGAGATGAAGTTGACATGTTGAGGAAGCAAACAGCACAATCACAAGCAGTACTCAAGACAACCATTAAATATTTGGTGGATTTCAAAACGAAGCAAGCTGAGACTGACCAGATTGTTAAGGACCTGAAGGAAAAAAGGAAATTAAATTCCTACTTGGTAAATCATAGGTGAAATGTTCTTTCCATCGTTGAATAACCTTTGTGTTGTCTGTTCATGTAATCAATCAAACCATTTGTTTTAGAGATCTTGTAATAATTGTTTTGTTTTGTTTTTTGGTTTGTAATTTTATTTGAGCACAAGTCTGTATTAATCGATAAGACTCGAAGACATTTCATTTGGATTGTTGTGCCAGACCTACAAATATGCCAATCGGGCTGAATGTGCATTCAGCAATAGTAGTAGTATAGATGGACCATAAGTGGCACTCATCGAAAAGGGCCAAGATGCTGGCTAAAAAAAGGATGCTGTTGTAGCCAAAAAAAAAGTATAGCGGCCTGGCTTATGTATGTTAGTTGATATTATTGATCCATATACTCTATAAGTGTTTATATGTCTATTAGTTATGTACATTCTTGGTTGATTGACTCGGTATTTGAATCTTGATACATCGCTTGTGTACATATCTAAATGGGAGTACACATTATGCCGCGTGTGACATTTGAGTTGGACATGAAGTGTTCCAAGTATTCGAATTCACCTTAAACTCGATTCTAGCTTCTGAATTTGAGTATCGGCATTTGTAAACCACATTCATATATGACAGTGGAATACATCTTTGTCGTCCTTTTGAAGATATATAAAAACATGTAGAATGGTTGATAAAGATTGATATAGGAATACAAAATTGATTCGAATTTAGTTGCCAGGGTAAACGTGGATGCTTATTGTCCCAAAATTCGAAAGAAGCGGCAAAATGTCCACTCCCATATCGGCTGCCCGAAGCCAAGTGTTTGGGAGATGGAAATTACGGTCTACCCATTACACGGACAATCCATCGGCCCGATTTCCACTACTCTAAATAGGGGTAGGTTAGTAACTTCAGTTAGACGTGACACGACCGCCTCTGAGCCCATTCTGACACGGTGGGCGTCAAACATGGGTGGAAAAACACATTTGATTCAAGCTCGTCCGAAAGACCTCTGTTTATCCCTCCATCCCCCATTCATACAGGGTGGGAGGCAAAACAAACTCGACTCGGCCGAAATCGATGTAGGCAAATATTTTCAATAGGGGCAGGTTTGTAACTTCACTCGGACATGACACAACCACCATACCTGTCAGCCCCGTTCATACACCGTGGGTGCCAACAATGGGCGCCAACCACCCTCTCCTCGCCCGAAATCGCTCTGGGCAAATATTGGCGAGATGCGAGATTACCGTCTTATCCCCAACCGACGAGACGTCCAAATTTTAAACGTGGGCTAAGTTCGTAAGTTTCCCATATTTCAGACAGGCGCATCCCAAAAACATGGTTCCCCGTACCTCTCCCTCCATTTTCCGATTCATACACCGTTCGCGCTAGAACACCCCATCCCCACACTAGCCTCCGTCTGCCACCCCATCCATCGCCGTCGTCCTCCACCACATCCATCGCCACTGTCCTCCACCATGCCGGAGCGCCTACCAAGACTGCATCGACAATGCTAGAGATGGACGTTTCTCATCCACGGCGACGGACCAATAGCCTTGCATCGCGTCCTCTCGCTTCATCGGCGCCGTCGTCCTCTTTGTTGGGGCCGCTCACACGACCTTCTCTTCCACCGCAACGGGACTTATCCCCCGATGGACCCGTCTACAGTCGCAGATCTGCTTCAACGCCACCGACAGCCATCGCACCTCGGATGCCTACACGGCACCGCAAGAGAGGTGGTTCTTCATATCTCCTCAACTTTTTGATCTCAACCAGAAAATAGATCTTAACTTGGTTGCTCTACTTTCTTTTCAGCTCTTAGAATTTAGTTCTTAGTTCGAAGCAAACAATGGATGCTAAATATCATTTCTTTAGTTTGCAGCTTCAAATCTGCCATGGCACAGCCATAATACGGTTTAATTGATCATGCTTAGGGTTTAATTGATCATGTTGGTTCCGTGGTGGTTTATTTAATAGAAATCGGAGGGGAAACCCTCTTTTGCTAAAAAAGTATGCCTAGAGTTTCCCCCTTTTATGATCACTATACGATCAGAATACGTGCTTCATGTCATAGTAATACTCCTCCACCCATCAAGCTAAACAAGCTTAGTTGTTCAAATATGAATCTGATATTATTAAAACAGAGTTGTTTAATTGGTCAGCTAAATGTTCCTAAATTAGTTTTGAAAATGCATGTTCGCCGCTCGGGTGTGTATCTCTACAGGGTGCCCACGATGGGCCGGCCCACCCTGGGATTTTGGGTCGTCCCAGGCCCCGATTCCCCTCTGTTCTGCTGCGCGCTTCCGATCTCTACTCGCCCCCAGCCGCCTGCCTCACCGGCAACTTGCCGTCCCCGGACGGCATGACTCTAGGAGGAGACGCCGGACTAACAGGAGGCCAAGAGCCGCTCGCCCAACAGCGTCACCGCTGCCCAGGCGCGCCGCCATGCCTACCTTCCCAGTCCGTTTAGGGCTTAGGCGTGCAACACCCACCAAGCCAACCCGATTTATCCTAATATACTTCCTCAACACTCAGCAGCCACTCCTCATCACCCATTTTCTAATTGATTCATTACTCATTAGGCAGGACTGTCATGAGGGTTTTTTGTGTGCTCAGTGCTACCTACACTTACTGGTTCAGATGTATTTCGGTAATCTTCAGTACCTCTAAAGTTCACAGGGTTTTCAAAATTCCGGCCCTCAGAACAGACACTAGTCATATCCGATTGTTGGTCGTAGTGACATTGACCCAGATTACTACTGCAAGCCAGGTTTCTTGACAATTTACTTGTCTTTCTTACTCATTTGATATAATATCCAATTATTCACGTCGATTAGTTGCAAACAATAAGTGCTAGACAAACTTCTTCATTCAGATTTGGGACGGTCTCTTACTGCAGTTACAATTCTCCATACTTGTCCTAGTAAGCTCACAAGTAAATGATTGATTCACTACATCTATGCTTGCCTTGTCATATTTGTTGTCAATATTCTTTTAGGGTGGACAACCCTATTTGTAAATACTGGAACCGTAGACATGAGTGAATAGTATTTCTCTATGTGATCTCTTCCATCATGTGTGGGCAACGAACACTGCATTTATAGAAAGAAAGTGTCATTTCCCGCTTTTACATAGGTTTCGATCTTTTACATGGAATACAATCTGCCTACTTGCTTTGTGTCACACTACCAACACTCCACCCTTGAAGCTAAACATTATGTCACTCATACTTGCTTAGTTTATTTGTTCAAATACGAATTTCATATGATTCTAATGTTCATACTTCAGTTTTGAAATGTGTGCCTGCCTGTTATAGAGACATAAGGGGTTTGTATTTCTGTGTGTGGTCTTCGAGTTGAATCCGCAATGCATTCCATAGATAATCTGACTACTTTTTATGTTTTCATGAATCTCAGATTCTGAACAGCATCATAATGATTATGAGCTTGCGCGCATGAAAAGAATAAAGTAGAACAATGCCATGGCTGTCAAACTTGGCATTAAGGGACTGAAATCAAGACTGGATGCAATGCAATGCAAACGCTCTCCACCTACAGATTCATGCTCAGAATATGATCCTAACAGTGATTCTGAGCTAGAGGGAGACCTAAGTCAATGTAGCTCCCTAGTGGAGGAGTCAGAGGAAGATGCCCTATCTTATTCGCCCATCAAGGTACTTGCTCTAACTTTCCAAGGTTACATTGCTCGCACATATCTTGCAACTGATGCTTTGCATTGCTTCTACTTTGTTGAACTTCCATTAGCTTAGTTTACACATCGTGTATGTGAATACACCCTGCCTATCCATTTTCAGTACATATTCCATCTGTCATCGTACCATATTTATCCATCAAACGTTGTTCTTGTGTATCAAACATTCAAAAGGAAGAGGGCGATTGCTGATCATGGAGGAGCACAAGCAAAGTATTTGGAAAAGGTAGTGGCACCTGATAAATCAAATAGCCCATTAGGTGTAGTTGCAATATCACCTGACCCACAAAACACCCCAACTCTAGCAGACTCTAACCCTACTACACTGGTCATTTCGGATGCCCCAACTCAGCAGAGCCCAACTGCAGCAAACAGTATGATTATGCCAGTTGACATAGCACCATCTCTATGATGCAAAACCCTCATTCCAGCAAAGAGTACACCAAATCCAGTTGCCAAATCCCTTTTCGAACCAGAGAGAGCCCCAATTGCAGCAAATAGGACTCCTGTTTCATTTCTTCCCAGTTGAGAAGATGAAGCTTATGTTGTTGTCAGGAACTTTGTGCGCATCTTTCCTTCATGGAAAGATTATACCGCAGACACAGAACAATTTCCAGTCTTCCTCTGCAACTTATGAGTAAGTACTGTACTAATGTTATTCATGGTCATTATTGCATATGTTTCTGCTGCAGAAGACACAAGACTTCATTATTTTAAATAGGCGAGGAGCAAACTAGATTGTGAAGATGAGCAAGGGTTGGTTGCGCTTTTCAAGCACTCATTGATGAAGTATCATTCCTACATGAGGCAAGTGCTCTTCGATGGCAAGCCTCTGAACAAAATTTCTGTAAAGTCTCTGGTGCTACATTTATCCAACGGTGACTGGAATAATCTTGTTACACGTTGGTCTCGGCTGCAGCGTAAGGTACTGTCTATGCTATCACATCACAATTTGAACTACATTTCTGCATTTGCCTTAATGTCTCACTTGTATGAAAACTGTTAGCAGAAGAACATTCATTCTCAAGGGACCACAGAATCTCGCAACTATACTGCATACTTCATTGCTCTTGTGAGTACCTCTTGCCCTGTATGACCATACTTACTTTCATAGCTGTTTGATTATGTAGCATCACTGCACATGTTAGCCTTGTAATCGTCCATTTGGTGGACATTATAAGATCCGTATGGACTCTTACATAAATTTAAAATCAACCCAATGCTTTTGAAGAGGTTTAGCTCTGCAGTCCTCTTGTAAGGACTGAACGTGGTCTATCACTGTACTTACATTAACAGCTACTCCCTCCATCCCATAATATAATAACGTTTTGTACAGTACACCAGTGTTCAAAACACTCTTGTATTATGGGAAGAGGGATTGGTTCATTGTGTAGCATTCTGCATTTTATCTCCCCCGCCCACCATTTACTAAAAAAGATTAGATCTATATTTAATCTTACCAACAAGTAGAATACAGACAATGCCAGTGCAGAAGTGTAGCCCATTGCTCTTGTCAGTACATTTTGTCCTATAATGCTTGTACTTCCAGGGATTGGTAGTTGATTATGTAGCATCAATCTGCATCTTATCTTCATTATCTTCTATCCCTTCCAGTATTATCATATCTATAATTACTCTCTACAAAATGTAGAGTACAGGCAATGCTTATGAAGAAGATTTTGTGCTGAAATTCTTTAGTTATCCTTCCCTTGACATGGAGAAGGGCATTATAAAGCCGGTGTTAACTGTTAATGTAAGTCAGTCCTTCTAAAGCCTTTATCCTCAACTGCTGTTTAATTTTCTCATACTCCCTATCGTTTACTACTGTTTAGTTTGCTGTTTCTACCAAAATGCATGTTCGCAAGAACCGTCAGTTCTAAGTTTTACTTGTAAAACCAAATTCTTATTCATGCCATGCACATTACTTAATACTCCCTATATGTATGCTTCTTTTGTGGATCTATAATCCAGTGTGTGGTCAAGCAGCCCACGTTTGCACCTTATCATCTCCTGTTTTATCTTACTGATGTGGCTGATGATATGAACAACATGCCATGCACATTATCCAAAATAGATACAATGATTTTCTTTGCCTATATCTAAGCTTGTTATGTTGACATGGTAATCCAGTAGTGTGGTGAAGCTCCCCGCATTATGAACAATGCCAAATTATGCTATTGATATTTTGAACTTACTCTTTATTTTCTAGTTTGAAATTGGATGGAATTGACAGCACAGTTATCATCTTTGTTTATACACGTGCAAAACCTGTCATCTCTCTGCTTTGTTTTATGGTGATATGCCTGATGGCATGCACAAGTCTACTGAAGGCTGTGAGACAAACCCAACATATATTGCAGCAAAGAAGGCAAAACATCTTGAAGATAGCAAGACAACCCCAAAGTCTTGTCTTGATGCAGTGTTCAAGTTACTTGAGACTAGCAGTCAGACAAGCTCATAGAATTCGTTGTCTGAATTAGTTCGACTTCTTCAGTCCCAAGTTCTAGCAGAAAGGCATTCTGTAACTCAACTTCGACTTGAAGTTCTATCTCTTAGAAAGATTGCAGAGAACACCAATGATAACCTCATCGCTAAACAGCTACACCGGGAAGCTATGACCGACATGCTAGGCCGGTCTCATAGCCTTGCTCAGCAGCTTGCGCAGCAGTTCCCCAGCAAGGCTAACCTTTCTTGAACTGTCTTGGAAGTGGTCTCGGTTCAGTATTATTTTGTTACGCTGCAATGGTGCCCAGTTTTTGTAATCTGCTTCTTCGTTGCGCTTTATGATCACTGGTGGCGAACTTTGATGCCTAGTGGATGTGATATACCTTAAATCCTTTATTGTATGGTGTAGGTTTATTCTTAGTTACTATGCCATAATTTCTTTATTGTATAGAGTAGGTTTGTTCTTAATTCCTACTAGTTACTGGCATCATTTGCTATCTGAAAAAAATTAGATGTAGTCGACCGGGCCGAAACATTCGACTCTAACGGGCCTGGTTTTTAGCGGGCCACAATTGGGACGGCCTGCGTCTTTCTTGGGCCCAAATGATTAGGGCCTTCACACATTGCGCCAAGCCCAAACTTACACCGGCCTATATTTTAGTTGGGCCTTTTGTCGACCCAGCGCTTAGTTTGGCCCAGGTAGCGTTGGGCCATTAACAGGCTGAATATTATACTGGCATGTTATGGCCGAGATGAAACCACAGGCCTTTAGCAGGCCAAAATGCATGTTGGGCCTCAATTTTCACTAGTCGTCGACGGGCCTTCAGCAGGCTGAAATGTAGACCGGGCCATTTTGGGCCCAGTTAGCTCACGGGCCGTTACCAGGCTGAAACATATCTCGGGCCTTATTGGCCCACTGATATCATGGGCCTTTAAGAGGCCGAAAGCTTAGTATAGGCATCAACGGGCCGAATTACGCGATAGGCCTTTAACAGGCCCAAAGTCACGTTGGGCTTAACTGTTGCCACCTTTAGCACGGGCCGTTAGTGGGCCCGATATCCCGTCGGATCATATATGGCACATGGGCAGCACGGGCCATTCCCAAGCCGAAAGTCTCACCGGGCTGAAATGGGCCCATGTCTACATCAGGCCTCTAACAGGCTGAAAGTCAATAGGCCGTAGTTGGGCCCAAGTATTCGGCGAACAATTAACGGGCCACCTCTGGCTTCGGGACGCAAATGGGCCCAATTATTGGGCGAATAATTAACGGGCCAGATCTGGCTTCGGGCCGTAAATGTGCCCAAATTTTGGCCGAACAATTAATAGGCCAGATCTGGCTTCGAGCCATAAATGGGCCTTTATTAAGCAGGTCGTTATTGGGCTGGCCCACTAGTACCTGATTAAGTACTACTGGCCTTTGACTGGGCCGGCCTTTTTAACCTATATGGGCCTCTGTTGGACCCCGCCACGTGTCGACGTATCATAGGCATGTCTCCTCCAATGGACGGGCGACATCTGACCCATTGACGAGCTGACAGGTGTTCCCTTCGGCCAATCAGAATTTTACACATGGAAAATCCCCATTGGTCGGGGTTGTTAACAGGTTATCGGATCCAAAACCTGACCCGATAGCTTAACGGTGTTCCGTTACGGTGGATGCCACGTGTCGGTCACCCTTGACGAAAGAACTTCTGTGACGCGCGATTTATCGTCATGGAAGTGGACACTTCCGTGATGATAATTTTGGTAATGTCATGGAACACTTCTACGACAGCACATGTATGACTATCTTGATTATGTCATAAAATCGTCATGGATGTACATGCATGACAGAAAACGTGACCTACTGTGACAAACATGTATCATCACGAAAGTGTATTTTTTGTAGTGTATCTTGCAAGTCTATAGCCACCTATTATGTGTTATGATCCGACAACCCCGAAGTGACAATAATCGAGATACTTCTCGGTGATGACCGTAGTTTGAGGAGTTCATGTATTCACCATGTGTTAATGCTTTGGTCCAATTCTCTATTAAAAGGAGGCCTTAATATCCCTTAGTTTCCATTAGGACCCTGCTGCCACGGGAGGGTAGGACAAAAGATGTCATGCAAGTTCTTTTCCATAAGCACGTATGACTATATTTGAAATACATGCCTACATTACATTGATGAATTGGAGCTAGTTCTGTGTCACCCTATGTTATAGCTATTACATGAGGAGTTGCATCCGACATAATTATCCATCATTGATCCATTGCCTACGAGCTTTTCATATACTGTGCTTCGCTTATTTACTTTTCCATTGCTATTGTTACACTCACTACAAAACCCAATAATATTGCTTTTACTATCTTTACCTTTTGCCACTGTTACCATTACTATCATATTACTTTGCTACTAAATACCTTGCTGCAGATACTAAGTTATCCAGGTGTGGTTGAATTGACAACTCAACTGCTAATACTTAAGAATATTCTTTGGCTCCCCTTGTGTCGAATCAATAAATTTGGGTTGAATACTCTACCCTCGAAAGCTGTTGCGATCCCCTACACTTGTGGGTCATCAAGACTAATTTCTGGCGCCGTTGCCGGGGAGCATATTTCCATTCTCTGAGTCACTTGGGATTTATATCTGTTGATCACTATGAAGAATTTGAAAGACGCTAAAACAAAGATCTATCCCTCAACTATGAGGGGAGGTAAGGAACTGCCATCTAGCTCTGCACTAGATTCTCCTTCTGTTATGAATAAGCTTGCGACACCTAAACCTGCTACTGCTATGAATTCTGATATGTCGCATGTTATTGATGATGCCACTTCTGCTTTGCATGATACTTATGATGAAACTACTTCTATGCGTGATACTACTTTTCCATTAGGTGAATTTCTTGATGAACAACTTGCTAGGGCTAGAGAGAACTAAATTATTGAAGATGCTATTATTGATGATAGTGATGTTGAAAGATCTCCGAATGATTGTGAATTTCCTGTTGTTCCTGAGAGTTATGTTATGGATGAAGAAACTGCTATAGATTTTCTTGCTTGCAATGATAGATCAGATCTTAAGAAATTGTTAGCTAAGCTGAAACAAAAGACTTTAAATGCTAGAATGAAACATGACCCCGCTTTTGCCACTTCACCTATCTTTGTTACTGATAAGGATTATGAATTCTTTGTTGATCCTGAAATTATTACTTTGGTAGAATCTGATCCTTTTTATGGCCTTGAATCTGAAACTCTCGTGGCACATCTTAGCAAGTTGAATGATATAGCTACCCTGTTTACTCATGATGATAAATCTCGCTACTTCTATATCCTTAAGATATTTCCGTTCTCATTAAAGGGTGATGCTAAGACTTGGTATAATTCTCTTGCTCCTGGTTGTGTGCGTAGTCCCCAGGATATGATTTATTACTTCTCTGCCAAATATTTCCCTGCTCATAAGAAACAAGCTGCCTTGCGGGAAATATATAATTTTGTGCAAATCAAAGAAGAGAGTCTCCCCCAAGCCTGGGGAGGCTTCTCCGATTACTTAATGCTTTGCCTGATCATCCTCTTAAGAAAAATGAAATACTTGATATCTTTTATAATGGACTAACCGATGCTTCCAAGGATTACTTGGATAGTTGTGCTGGTTGTGCTTTCAGGGAAAGAACAGTCGACGAAGCTAAGTTACTATTGAATAATATGTTGACTAATGAAAATAATTGGACTCTCCCTGAGCCAATTCCTAAGGCAATTCCTGAACCAATTGAGCCAACTCCTGAGCCTATTCCTAAACCCACTCCAAAGAAGAGAGGTGTTCTATTTCTCAGTCCTGAAGATATGCAAGAGGCAAAGAAATCAATGAAAGAGAAAGGTATTAAAGCTGAAGACTTTAAGAATTTACCTCCTATTGAAGAAATACATGGTCTTGATATACCGCCTATTGAAGAACCACATTGTCTCGATAACCCGACACAGGTAGTAAAGGTAAATTCTCTCTATGGATATGATAAAGTTGAAATCCCCTCTACTAAATTTCATAGCCCTTGCTTAGATGAATTTGATGACTTTATGACTAGGCAAGAAAGTTTTAATGCTTACGTTGGTAGAGAGTTAAAGAATAATGCTTTCGAGATAGGACGCGTGAGTGACAATATGGCTAGAGTTAAAGGTGAACTTAAACTCATTAGCAAATATGCATCTATGGTTGCTACTCAAGCTGAGCAAGTACTTAAAGCTCAAAATGATTTGCTTGATGAATTAAATAATAAGAATGACTTTCTGTTGGAGTGGCTACTAGAACTGGTAGAATGACTCAGGAACCTTTGTATCCTGAAGGCCACCCTAAGAGAATTGATCAAGATTCTCAGAATAATAATCTAGATGCTCCTAGTTCTTCTAAGAAGAAGAAAAAGAAAAAAGATAGGACTTTGCAAACTTCTAGTGAACCTAATGTAGAAACACCTGAGAATCCAAATAATACTTCTATCTCTGATGCTGAAACACAATCCGAAGATGAACATGAACCGGATGATAATGTTAATAATGATGTTCATTTAGATGCTCAACCTAGTAATAACAATGATATAGAAATTGAACCTACGGTTGGTCTTGATAACCCACAATCAAGAAACCAACGTTATGATAAGAGAGATTTGGTTGCTAGGAAGCATGGTAGAGAAAGAGAACCATGGGTTCAAAAACCCATGCCCTTTCCTCCTAAACCATCCAAGACAAAGGATGATGAGGACTTTGAGCATTTTGCTGAAATGATTAGACCTATTTTCTTACTCATGCGCTTAACTGATATGCTTAAAACAAATCCTTATGCCAAATATATGAAAGATATCATCACTAATAAGAGGAAAATACCTGAAGGTAAGATTTCCACCATGCTTGCCAACTATACCTTTAAAGGTGGAATACCTAAGAAACTTGGTGATCCCGGAGTACCCACTATACCTTGCTCTATTAAAAGAAATTATGTTAAAACTGCTTTATGTGATTTAGGAGCCGGTGTTACTGTTATGCCTCTTTCCCTATATCGTAGACTTGAATTGAGTAAGTTGACACCCACTAGAGAGCACGATGTCATTTGCATTCATTATTATTGGTTTATATTAGGTATGACTTGACTGGATCTCTTTTACCATGAATTACAATGTTTAGTCAGGTCTTGATCTTTAAAGGTGCTCTGCATTTATGTTTTGCGGTCTCAGAAAGGGCTAGCGAGATACCATTGTGTTATATCATGTTATGATTGTTTTGAGAAAGTGTTGTCATCTGAGTTTTATTATTATCGCTCGCTAGCTGATTATGCCATTTATATGAGTAATTGTGAGACCTAAGTGTTATTGTGAGTATGGTTAGTTTATAATATTGTTGAAACCTGAATGATGGCTTTGCATATTTACAACAACAAGAGAAAATAGAGTTTGTAAAAGTTTTTCTTTATCATTTTCAGTTTATCAACTGAATTGCTTGAGGACAAACAAAGATTTAAGCTTGGGGGAGTTGATACGTCTCCAACGTATCTACTTTTCAAAACACTTTTACCCTTGTTTTGGACTCTAACTTGCATGATTTGAATGAAACTAACCCAGGCCGACGCTGTTTTCAGCATAATTACCATGATGTTGTTTCATGTGTAGAAAACAAAAGTTCTCGGTATGTCCTGAAAATCCTCGGAGGCACTTTTTGGAAAATATAAAAAATACTAGAGAAAGAATCAAGACCAGGGGGCCCACACCCTGTCCACAAGGGTGGGGGCGCGCCCTCCACCCCTGGGCGCGCCCCCCTGTCTCGTGGGCCCCCTGAGGCTCCACCGGCCTCAACTCCAACTCCATATATTCCGTCTTGCGGAGAAAAAAATCAGAGAGAAAGTTTCATCGTGTTTTACGATACGGAGCCACCGCCAAGCCCTAATCTCTCCCGGGAGGGCTGATCTGGAGTCCGTTCGGGGCTCCAGAGAGGGTGATTCATCGCCGTCGTCATCATCAACCATCCTCCATCACCAATTTCATGATGCTCACCACCATGCATGAGTAATTCCATCGTAGGCTTGCTGGACGGTGATGGGTTGGATGAGATTTATCATGTAATCAAGTTAGTTTTGTTAGGGTTTGATCCCTAGTATCCACTATGTTCTGAGATTGATGTTGCTATGACTTTGCTATGCTTAATGCTTGTCACTAGGGCCCGGGTGCCATGATATCAGATCTGAACCTATTATGTTTTCATGAATATATGTGTGTTCTTGATCCTATCTTGCAAGTCTATACTCACCTATTATGTGTTATGATCTGACAACCCCGAAGTGACAATAATCGGGATACTTCTCGGTGATGACTGTAGTTTGAGGAGTTCATGTATTCACCATGTGTTAATGCTTTGGTCTGGTTCTCTATTAAAAGGAGGCCTTAATATCCCTTAGTTTCCATTAGGACCCCGCTGCCACGGGAGGGTAGGACAAAAGATGTTATGCAAGTTCTTTTCCATAAGCATGTATGACTATATTTGGAATACATGCCTACATTACATTGATGAATCGGAGATAGTTTTGTGTCACCCTATGGTATAGCTATTACATGAGGAATCGCATCTGACATAATTATCCATCACTGATCCATTGCCTATGAGCTTTTCATATACTGTGCTTCGCTTATTTACTTTTCCGTTGTTATTGTTACAATCACTACAAAACCCAAAAATATTGCTTTTACTATCTTTACCTTTTGCCACTGTTACCATTACTATCATATTACTTTGCTACTAAATACCTTGCTGCAGATACTAAGTTATCCAGGTGTGGTTGAATTGACAACTCAACTGCTAATACTCAAGAATATTCTTTGGCTCCCCTTGTGTCGAATCAATAAATTTGGGTTGGATACTCTACCCTCGAAAGCTGTTGCGATCCCCTACACTTGTGGGTCATCAGGCGCCAGACCCAGCCCCCTGCCGAGAGGGGGCGTGCCGCCCCGGGGCCCTCCGCCTGCGCCGATGGCGGAGGATGACATGGAAGACATGCGCAGGCATGCTCGAGAGCGCAGCGCCCTCCGCCGAGAGTTTCTTCAAAAGGCGGCAGATCCAGTGAGTCAGCTCGGTGTAGATCTCGCGGGCGAGGATGCGCGCCTTGAAGCCGAAGGTCTGCACCTTGCTGACGAGAGGCGCAGGCTGATGGTGGCCATCAGCCTTGCGCATCACCAGCGTGACCTCGACAACGTGAAGGCTGAAGCATCGCTGGCGGCGTCGTGGAAGGCCTACTCCCAAGCCGTCGAGGAGGCCCAGGAGGCAGACCAACAACGCGAGGTTGCAGAGGAGCGCGTGTGGGAGCTCCAAGCCTGGAGCAACTCTCTGGAGCAGCAAGTGGAACTGCGTCAGGCTGCCCTTGCGTCGCTGAAGGGGGCACCCGCCGAAGAGGAGGAGCTCCTGAGGCGCGAGGAGGCGCTGGCGCTGGAGGCTGCCGAGCGCAACCTTGATCTCAAACGGTTGGAGACGAGGGAGCGCCTGGTGACCAAGGCGGAGGTCGATGTCGGTGCGTGGGAGGCCTGGGTCCAAGAGGAGATCGACCTCCGCATGGCGTAAGCCCACTTGGGTCTCGAGCGCAGGTATGAAGAGAGGCTAGAACTGATCAAGGCCGAAGCTGCGGGCAGGACTGCTGCTCTTAGGACCAAGATGACTGAAGTGACGCGTTGTGCGGATTCCTCCGCAGCCGCTCTAGGCACTACACAAGCTGAGCTGGCCTCCTCCCGCGCCGAGCTGCTTCTTCTCCAACAGAGAGTCGATGATGCCGAGGCCGTTGCGCGGCGAAATGAGAATGAGATCCGTCAGCGGCAGAATCTGGAGCATGAGCATGGCCCCATGCTCCAACGCTCAGGGAAAGGGCCAATGCGGCCCTGGGCCACATCTGCGAGGCGGCTGCTGAGGAGCCTCGTGTGACCAACTACGCCGGCAATCTCCGGTTCTTTACAGATATGGTGACGCATCTGGAGAATCGCTCTGACAGGGCCCGCCGGCTTGTCGAGGAGAGGAGTCGAGTCCTGCTTGGGCATGCATTCTCCCGTGTCTTCAGCCATCTTCAGGGCAGGGATCCCCACTTTGATTTCGACGCCGCCATCGCGTCGGTGCCCCTAGCCATCTGGGGCAATCTGGAGCAGTGACGAGAGGACAACATGGATACCCTTGTTAGGGCCTTCGCTTCTGATAACGATGGCGTGATCGTGGATGCTGACGAAGGCGACATCGTGAACGGCGGTGAGCATGGTGCTGATGACGGCGATGGTGACGATAGCAACGACGCCAGCGACGCCAGTGATGCCTCCGGAGGCTCCCTAGAGGACGCGGTGAGTGACATGTCCGATTGATTGTACGCCACCTCCGCTGTTTACCCTGCGCGGAAAGAGTTTGGTTGCGTCCCTGAAGGTTGTAAGAGCATTTTGGGAGGGGAAGCCCCTCATGTAAAGGGTTGTAACTGGTACGTTGTAGACATAACGTCGTGCGTGTGCTTACGCTGGGCCGCTGACCTCGCGATGGGTCAACCGACCTGATTTACCTTTGACCCTAGCTGGCCCCGAGCGAGCCTGTAGGGGCCGGAGTGTTCTGAGTGCCTTCTGGGTGAACCCATCGATCTCGCGATGAGAGCCTCCTGAGAGTGAGCGGCGACAGCGGTCCGGAGTGTTCGCGCGCTTGGCCCGGCCCGGCTCACGAGGGGCTCGCGAGGGGGAGGCAGCTGGTGCTAACTTTGGACGCAAAGCCGAAATCAGAACACGAGAAATTGCTCGAACGAGACTAAACGCCCCTTCCCCGAACACATGCAAGTCTCAAGCTCAAATCCAACTTAAATTCAAAGCAAAGAAGATCGACAACAAAGAAAGAGGCAAAAGGCAAAGGCCGCATCCAGCACCTAGTCTAGTCTTCGACGTCTTCTCACCAGCGCGGAGCTAAGTGCTGCCACTGGGCGTGGGCAGGAGCCCCCGAGGCTCGAGGGCGGCTCTCCGGAGACTCCGGGGCGTGGACAGCCCCAACTCATTATTACGTGAGAGTGTCACGGGCGGCGAGCTTCATAGGCACTGGGCCTTCTTCACAGGTACCGGCCTTGCTTCATATCGCCAGACGAGGGCCCCGCCTTGCGCCACACTCTACCGCCATCGACAGCGACCGGAAACCAAGGACAACGCCAATGGGGTAAAGCGGTCGCCAGCGATTCCACCGACGACCACGGGTCCTCTGCCGGGGGCAGGTCCACGGGTCCCCAGCAGAGGGCCTACCTCCTAGGAACACCTTGCTCCGAGCGGCACGGGGGCGAGCCCGGATCCCAGCTCCTCTCCTGCAGCCCCCGGCGCCCTCCTCTTGAGGGATAGGAGGCTGCAGCGTTGGGGCAGCCAACTGCTGTGACGACCTGTACCTCCTGCGACCCATGGTTAGCGTAAGCTTGCTCCTGAGGAATTAGCGGTACCCGATAGCCGCCACAGCCAACGCGGTTGTCGAGGCTCCCTTGGGGTTCCTGAAAGAGCTCAGCTTCTGGCGTCTCTTCCCCCCAGCCTGGCCCGAGGAACGAGCCATGGTCTTCTTCTAGTGCGCACTCTTGAGCCACCATGTGGGGCACATAGGCCTTTGGGGTCGCCGCCCCGAGGGCCTTGCCGTAGTGCCCCACGCGCCATGCGGTCCGGCTCGAAGCGCCGTCTTGGGGGTGGTAGCGTGACGGCTCGCCTAGGCTGTAGGCATTGGTGCGTGCTCCCTCACCTGTCAGAGGCGGAGCCGACACGGCCTGTCGCCCGGTGATGATGGCCAAGCTGGCATTGGCGAGGCCTTGGGTTCCGCCCGGAGCCACGTGGGCACGTATGGGGCCACCATATGGCCCGCCCAGGGCCTGGGGTGGTAGCTAGACGCAGAACGGAGGTGCTCCTGAGGCGGCGGCATCCAGGAGCTCGGCAACGCGCTCCAACAGCACGTCGTGGCTGCTCTCCTGCAGCCTGCACCGCAGCAGCTCTCGGGCCACCGTGAGCGCGACCCTCGTGTTCGCCTGCTCCCATCGGGTGTTCGGCACTGTGGCCGCGGCGTGGTTTGAGGCCCTTGCTGCCGAGCGCACCTGCCGTGGTGTGAGGGCAGGCGGCGCTTGACCGCGTCATCTGCGCCCCGTAGCGCTCTGCGGAGCGCGAGCTGCCTGGGGCACGAGGTTGGGATCGCGTTGGACAGGCGGCACGGCGTGGGCGGCCCATGCCGCCCAACGGTCGGCGTTGGTCGTCGGGTCGCTGGACATGGAGACGACGAAGCGATGGAGCGCGGGGCGGTGGAAGAAGGATTCCGGCACACCCCTACCTGGCGCGCCAAATGTCGGATGTTGGGTTCCGGCAGACCCTTAAGGTTCGAACTCTAGGGCGTGCGCGAAGATCTCTCTTCTACCAACCCACGTCCCAACGCCTCGCTGAGAATCTAGACTAGTAAGATGAACAATACAAGGGACACGGGGTTTATACTGGTTCAGCCACCATTGTGGTGTAATACCCTACTCCAGTGTGTGGTGTGTGGATTGCCTCAGGGGCTGATGATGAACAACACAGTGGATGAACAACCTCGTGATGGGTGTTCTTGCGGTGGTGCTCTGCTTCCGAAGGATCTCCCCTTCTACTGTGGTGGCTAGCCCTATATATAGAGGCCCTGGCCCTCTTCCCAAATATTGAGCGGGAGGGTGCCAACAACGGCCATTTTGAAGGGGAACATCTAGTACAACTTATCCTGACTAAAGTTGGTCTTCGACTGCCAAAGGCCCTGACAATGACACCGTCTTGGGTTCAAGGTGACCTCCATTCTGCCGCTCTGCTGGTCTTGGTCTCGTTGCACTGAAATGGCAACCTTTACTTGACGCCTTGGTACTCCGCGCCTGCGCTTGCCCGCTTCGCACCAAAGAGGAAACAAGGACACTGCACAGGCCGGAGCCTGCCTGGCGCCCGCCTGGTCTCAATCATCATGGCCTGTGTCATGAGCACCTTGCGAGGTACCCTTGCCTTGATCTCTCCGCCTCCTCGCGAGCCTGCTTGGTGAGGCCGCTCCTGAGAAAGCTTCCTGTCGTCCGCCCCAAGAGGGTCTTGAGCTTGAGTCGATGAAGATGGGCCATACTGGGCCACCACTCGAGCCACGTCGTAGGCCGCAGGCAGGCAAGTCTGGGGACCCCCGTTCCCAGAACGCCAATAGGGTCCTCGGACAGCCGGACTATATACATTGGCCGGACTGTTGAGCTATGAAGATACAAGATAGAAGACTTTGTCGCGTGTCCGTATGGGACTCTCCTTTGCATGGAAGGCAAGCTTGGCGATTTGGATATGAAGATTCATTTCTATGTAACTGACTCTGTGTAACCCAAGCCCCTTCGATGTCTACATAAACCGGAGGGTTTAGTCCATAGGACAACAACAATCATACTCATAGGCTAGCTTCTAGGGTTTAGCCTCTACGATCTCGTGGTAGATCAACTCTTGTAATACTCATATCATCAAGATCAATCAAGCAAGAAGTAGGGTATTACCTCCATCGAGAGGGCCCGAACCTGGGTAAACATTGTGTCCCCCGCCTCCTGTTACCATTAGCCTTAGACGCACAGTTCGGGACCCCCTACCCGAGATCCGCCGGTTTTGACACCGACAGCTACTCCGGTTCTCGCTCCCGCTGCTACTGCTGATGCACCGGCTCTCGCTCGCGCTACGGCTCTATTCTTGTTGTCGGTCGCGATGTTGCATTGCTCTTGCTTTCGTTCGTGTTGATGCTCTACTCTGTTATTGCTATCGGTCGCGCTGCTGCTCCGCTCTTGCTCTTGTTCGTGCTGCTGCTCTGCTCTTGCTCTTGCTCACGCTGCTGCTGCTGCACGACCTTCGGGAGCTACAGGAGTTGCTGCCTTAGCACTCGCTCGCAGTGCTACCGCATGACTGCGCTCTGCTAGTGCATTCCCTGCTCGAGCATCTGCTGATTTAGATCACTGCTTCTCTGCTACTAGTGCTCGAACGCCCTAAACATCTATTGCAATGCTCTGCTACTAGTTCAATCAGTTTCGACAATAAAATTCAGTTTCGACTGTAAAGTTCAGTTTCCTCAGTTAAGTTCAGAGTGAATAGTACTTACAACATCTGTCGGAGCGGCCGTGGCGTAGCTGATGCATTTTACATCTAGCACTTTTTGGTGATGTATTTTACATCATCTATTGCAGATGATATTAGAGTCCCACTTCAGATTAACGTTGTATGTCTTGTCATGCTTCAGCCTCGCCCCCGTACACCTCACCAGAGTTGCTCCAATGACGGGACCATCCATCACAGTGGAGCAGTACCCTCGACGTTGTTTCCAGAGGCCTCAGATCCTCTTCCCCGCCTCTAACAGTCACACCAGCATCACCATCCTCCACGTCCAACCCACTGATGCTGAGGTCCACAAGGCTATGACAAAGAGGTTGTACACTCGTCGCATCACTTTGTTACTATGCATTCATGTCGATCCCTCAGGGATCCTTTGCTATGGAACTACTATGGTACTAGTATTCGTGCATTTGGTTAGAAGGAGTGGAGCAAAGCAAAACTGGAGGATTTTTTCCTTTGGTGTCTCTTTCAAAGAAAAAATGTAGGAATTTTAATATTCACTTGGATGTCCTTTTCAAATTAATATGCATGTAGAACAAAACTAATTGCATTACTGGCATAATAAGATTCTTATTTTTTTTCATTTTCACATGGTTTGACTTTAACTTGACCATGTTTCTCCATTCCTGTGTTCTTCCAATTCATGTGAACCAAACACCCAGGTTGACAGAAATCCTATGTTTCCAAGTGCTCTGTTTTGCACGTGCATTCCTATCCTATTCCTGTGTTTTTCCTGTCCCTGTGTTTATAGAATCCTCCAATTCTAAGGGCCCTTACAGATTTACTTCATTTTCATATAGGCGTCAAAGAAAACTCTGTGTGTTATGTCCTGCTCCTGCCGTGTTGTCATCCACCCCACCTGAGGTGCACCATCGACAGAAGCGTTCACTGCAGCAGAGATCCCCCCTGCAGACTTTGTTTCGCCGCCTCAAATCATCTTCCCCATTGCTCGCAGCCACGCAAACTGCATTACCATCATCGACTGGGCAGATGAACCTGAGGACTACACAGTTCCGGTAGAGAGGTCGCAGTCTTTCGTGTTTTCTTATGTTATACATCAGCTATTATTACCTGCTACTTTATCGTTCAAACTTGAGTTTTAAAATGCCAGTGGGTCTCATATCAAGGCAGCAACAAATAGTATCTGTCTACTATCTAGTTCATATGGGGTCTTCTATGTGGTTCATGTTGGATGGGCAACAAACAGTAGATGATCCATTGTGTATCTTTTTAAACTGAAGCTATAATCTACCTGCTATCATTAGTTTTGGATCTATCCACTTGTTTGCAACCATCAGTCTTGATTTTTGCATGTACCCCTTAGGCCTTACAAAATCTAGCTCTTTTTTTATTATGCATGTCAGTTATTGTACACAATCGTACTGAACATGTAGAGAAAAGGAGAAGACCATTGCGTGGGAATATAATGTCATGCAGACACCGCTCCATGGTGGGCGAAGTGCCCCCCCCCCCACCCTCCCGCCATTCCAGATTATATTCCAGAGGAAGATAACTGTTCAGATGGGGATTCAAAGGGAGCCAACCACTCCTATTTACCATCTGAGGTGTTTGCTCTAACCTGGCATGCTGATGTTGGTCATATCATGCATATGGCGCCTCGCATTGCTTACATTATACATCTTATATGTCATTAGCTTAGTTTAGATTTTCTTTGTGTGAATGCCACCTGTTTGGTTTCTATATCATACTCCCATCGTTCTTAAATATTTGTCTTTTTAGAGATTTCAACAAATGACTACATGCGGAGCAAAATGAGTGAATCTACACTCTAAAATATGTCTATATACATCCACATGTGGTAGTCCATTTGAAATCTCTAAAAAGACAAATATTTAGGAATGGTGGGAGTATATGGGAATTATGCAATGCCATCTTCTTTAGCCAGGCATCATATACGTGAATCATGCAATGCCATCCTGTTTAGACAGTCATCGTATATGTGAATTGTATCGTGCCATATTTTTTTCATAATGTATTCCATTTGTCAACAATGTTTATACATTCATCTACTCTTCCTGTGCATCAGCCATGTGAGTCGGTCATGGGAAAATCTGGAGTGAAAACAAGGTCTTCTAAGCAGTCAGTGCTACATGTCGATGTAGATTTCTTGCTGGTTACAGATAGCTCCTCAGAGGAGGATTTAGAGACAGATGACCAGTCGTATCCCCCCCCCCGCCCGAGGTGCATGCTCTAACTTGACAGGGTTATATTTCTCATATCATGCATATGGTGTCTTGCATTGCCATGCCATCTGCTTAGATTAGACATTCTTTGTGTGAATGCCTCATGTTTGCTTTCTATATCAGATATGTGAATTATGCAATGCCATGTTTTCAGCCAGTTATCATATATGTAAATTATGCACCGCCATGTAGCCAGGCATCATATATGTGAATTATCTCATGCCATCTTTTTTTCATTGCGTACTCCATTTGTCGACAATCTGTGTATATTGAACTACTCTTCATGTGTATCAGCCATTTGAGCCGGTTATTGAAAAATCTGGAGTGAAAATAAGGTCTTCAAAGCAGGCAATGGTACCTATTGAAGCATATATCTCGATGGTTACAGGGAGCTCCTCAGAGGATGATTCAGAGATAGATGACCAGTCCTATATCCCACCTGAGGTGTATGCGCTAAGTTGCAATGTTTATATATCTCATATCATGCATATGGTGTCTTGCATTGCTTAGTTTAGACATCGTATGCACAATATTGAATTCCATATGGTTAGTTTAGAGATCATACATGCGAGTGCCAGCTGCTTAGTATATGAATCAATTATGTCAATTTTATCATGCCATCCTGTATACTTAGACAACATGTATGTGAATTATTGCATCCCAACCTATTTTAGAAAGACATCATATAGTTTTGTCATGTCATCCTGTTTAGATACTCATCATATGTTGAATTATGCCATTATATCCTGTTAAGTTTTCCATCATATATCCGAAATTGTGTCATGCTATCCTATTTAGTTAGGCATCATATATGCGAAATTGTGTCATGTTGTCATGTTTGGTTAGACAACATATATGTGAATTACCACATTTGTCTATCATACAATGTCTGTACGTTCAAAAAAATTTCTTGTTTATCAGCCATTTGAATTGGAGGGGGTGATGGCAGTATCTAAGGGAGCAAAAACCCGTTCTTCACAAAGGACAGTGCTACCCGTCGATGCAGATAGAACCATGGTTGTACTGGCCCAAAAACTAGCCCCACCACACATAATCGAGGCTCTTCCAGATTGCACACTTACACCATTGGGCAGACAACCAGCTACAACCCTTCTAACTGCAACCCCAGCGGATAGTAACCCACTTCTAGTTGACAAAGCACCATATCCACCATAGAGTACCTCCACACGAGAAGTTCGTAAAGCAACTGTAGTGCCCAAAGCACGAAGACCACCTTAGCTAACCCAAACTCTATGTTTAAAGAAGAAGAGCAATTGTTCTAAGGTCAGATTCCGTAGCTATGGTCCATACTCCTTTGTTGTTCTATCACTGTATTTACTCATACCAACTACTTTCGAATTTGAAGGATCCAATTGAAACTCCAATGGTGCAACAACATGTATGTTTTAAACCTATTTCTTTAACTGGATTGCTGTTCTAACTTCTTGCTCTATGTTGATTTCAACTTCAGTTGTATAAACAGTTATGTTCTCATGTGATGCACATTACAAGTGTTGCCAATGTTGTGTAGTTTCTCACACTTATATTCTATCTATGTTGCTGTGTCTTAAAAATATATGAGTTGAATTGTGTCTCTATCTTGATTAGGCAACATAAACTAGAATGATATGGACAATACAGTGATCATAGTACATAGATATATGTTTGTTTCATGTTGTTATCCTGTCCACCTTACTACTGAACCGGTTTACCAAAATGAGTTTCATATACTACATGCTAAACTTGTGATGTGTCTACTTGTTTCTCTTGTAGTATGCAAATAGAATATTGGAGAAGAGCATCCCACTATGCAATGGTAGAGAAAGTAATGCAGGTAAGGTTCAAGATAGTGAGACAGCCCTGTTGGTCTCCAAGAAAGGTGATAAAAATGATCTTGTAGACAGTGAGAAAACCCCACAGTCATGCATTGATGTAGTGCTCGAGTTACTGGCCAGTACCGCTGGCACAAGCTCTTCAAACTCGCTGCCTGAATAACTTCGGCTTCTTCAGTCTCAGCTACATTCTAAAAGGCATCAGTCAGCTGTGCTGCGGCAAGAAGCCGAAGGACTGAGGAAGTCCTAGAAGAATTCACATGCATACTTTCTTGTGCAATAGCAAGCGCTGGAGGATTTAAGCGCCAAACAAGAGAAAGTTAATAAGCTTGCTAAGCATCTTGCCAACATTATGGGTACCTAGGATATTGTTTCTTGAGCTCTTCTAAAGTGGTTTCAGTTCTGGACTTGTTTTGCTATGGCGTTTATATGCTGCTTTGTTCCCTATATTTGCACTGGTGGCGAACTTTGATGCTCAGTGGATGTAATATGTGTAATAGCCGTGATAGCCTAGAGCAAGTTGCTTGCTTATTTATTTCCTTGTTGTCTTGTTTATTTGTTTGCTTGTACTAAGTGTAGTTCTTTTTCTGCGGTTTGCTAGTGGCTGCAATAACCTATTTTTTAAAACTAGGCCACAATAACGATGGGTTGCATATTTATTGTAGTGACACTGGGCCTCCTACGGGCCGTAGAAACAATGGGCCTTCTATGGGCCATAGAAACAATGGGACGTCTACGGGCCGTAGACACAATGGGCTTTCTATGGGCCGTATCATCAATGGGCCTTATACGGGCCATATGATCGATTGGCCAAACATGGGCCAATAAGAGACCGCATTATGGTCATTAACGGGCTAGAGTTGGAATCGTCCATTCATGGGCCAACCATAATGGGCCGTCGTTAATAGGCCATATTTGATGACGCTATGAAAACGGCCCAATGTATTAACGGGCCACAAACGGGCCGACTATAACAACAGGCTGAATTTGGCCCACAAGCAGAAAATGACAGTAATGGGTCATAAGTAACCGAATGCTGGAAATGAGCCCAAGAATAAATGGGCCCTGAGAAGGCCGAAAGATAACATGGGCTGGAAACGGCCCAATGGAATAATGGGCCGTTAATGGGTATAAAGTGATACACTGTTCATTACGGGTCAGTTTCACCACGGGCCGTTAATGGGCCAAGAGTTACAAAGGGCCGCATATGGGCTGAAAGACATCATGGGCCATACATGGACCAGAAGTTAAAACGGGCTGGAATCATATTGGACAGCCCAGATGTCGCTACTGGGCCTAATTCGGATAGGTCTTAACGGGCCCTAGGTTTGCGGGTTGTAAATGGATTGTATGCGAACAGGCATTTAACAGGCTTTCCGTGGGCCGACCCTCCACCTTTTGACGAAGTCAAACAGGCCGGCCTTTTCATAGGAATGGGCTTCTGTTGGGCCGTAGCACGTGTCGATGTATCATAGGCACCTTCGGTCCAATGAGTGGATGACATCTATCCCAACGGTGAGCCGACACGTGTTTCCTCCAGCCAATGATGATTTTACACATGGAAAATCCCCATTGGTCCGGACTGTTAACGGTTTATCGGATCCAAAACCGGACCCGATAGCTTAACGGCGTTCCGTTACGGTGGATGCCACATGTCGGTCACCCTTGAAGAAAGCACTTCTGTGACGCGCGATTTATCGACATGGAAGTGGACACTTCTGTGATGATAATTTTGGTAATGTCATGGAACGCTTCTACGACAACACAGGTATGACTATCTTGATTCTGTCATAAAATCGTCATGGATGTACATGCATGACAGAAAATGTGACCTAGTGTGACAAACATGAATCATCATGAAAGTGTATTTTTTTGTAGTGATAGATTTGCAAAATAACTATCAATACTAAGTTCATGATAAATTAAAGTTTAATTAATCATATTACTTAAGAACTCCCACTTAGATAGACATCCCTCTAGTCATCTAAATTATCACGTGATCCAAATCAACTAAACCATGTCCGATCATCACGTGAGATGGAGTAGTTTTCAATGGTGAACATCACTATGTTGATCATATCTACTATATGATTCGTGTTTGACCTTTCGGTCTCAGTGTTCCGAGGCTATATCTGCATATGCTAGGCTCGTCAAGTTTAACCCGAGTATTCTGCTTGTGCAAAATTGGCTTGCAACCGTTGTATGTGAACGTAGAGCTTATCACACCCGATCATCACGTGGTGTCTCGGCACGACGAAATCTAGCAACGGTGCATACTCAGGGTGAGCACTTATACCTTGAAATTTAGTAAGGGATCATCTTATAATGCTACCGCCATACTAAGCAAAATAAGATGCATAAAAGATAAACATCACATGCAATCAAAATATGTGACATGATATGGCCATCATCATCTTGTGCTCATGATCTCCATCACCGAAGCATCGTCATTATCTCCATCGTCACCGGCGTGACACCTTGATCTCCATCGTAGCATCATTGTCGTCTCACCAACTATTGCTTCTATGACTATCGCTACCGCTTAGTGATAAAGTAAAACAATTACATGGCGATTGCATTGCATACAATAAAGAGACAACCATATGGCTCCTGCTAGTTGTCGATAACTTTGTTACGAAACATGATCATCTCATACAACAATTTATATCACATCATGTCTTGACCATATGACATCACAACAAGCCCTGCAAAAACAAGTTAGACGTCATCTACTTTGTTGTTGCAAATTTTACGTGGCTACTACGGGCTTCTAGCAAGAACCGTTCTTACCTACGCATCAAAACCACAACAATTTTTCGTCAAGTGTGTTGTTTTAACCCTCAACAAGGACCGGCCATAGTCAAACTCGATTCAACTAAAGTTGGAGAAACATTCCCCCGCCAGCCACCTATGTGCAAAAGCAAGTCGATAGAACCAGTCTCATGAACGCGGTCATGTAATGTCGGTTCGAGCCGCTTCATCCAACAATACCGCTGAATCAAAGTAAGACGTTGGTGGTAAGCAGTATGACTATTATCGCCCACAACTCTTTGTGTTCTACTCGTGCATAAAATATCTACGCATAGACCTGGCTCGGATGCCACTGTTGGGGAACGCAGTAATTTCAAAAAAAAATCCTATGATCACGCAAGATCTATCTAGGAGACGCATAGCAACAAGAGGGGAGAGTGAGTCCACATAGCCTCGTAGACCGAAAGCGGAAGCGTTTAGTAACGCGGTTGATGTAGTCAAACTTCTTCGCAATCCAACCGATCCAAGTACCGAACGTACGACACCTCCGCGTTCAGCACACGTTCAGCTCGATGACGTTCCTCATGCTCTTGATCCAGTTGAGGACGAGGGTGAGTTCCGTCAGCACGACGGCGTGGCGATGGTGATGATGATGTTACTGGCGCATGGCCTCGCCTAAGCACTACGATGGTATGATCGAGATGTGTAACTATGGAGGGGGGCACCGCACACGGTTAAGAGAAACTTGTGTGTTCTAGGGTCCCCCTGCCCCCGTATATAAAGGAGGGAGGGGGAGGTTGGCCGTCCCTAGGGGGCGCGCCCATGGAGAGGCAGTCCTACTAGGGCTACTAATCCTAGTAGGATTCCTCCACAAGGAAGAGAGGGGGAAGGAAGGAGAGGGAGAGGGAGTAGGAAAGGGGGAGCCCCCCTTCCCTTGTCCAATTCGGACTGCTAAGGTGGGGGGAGCGGCCTGCCCTGGCGGCCCTCATCTCTCTCCACTAAAGCCCATGGTGGTCCATTAGTTCCCCCGGGGTTCCGGTAACCCCTCCGACACTCCATTTTTACCCGAAACCTCCCGGAACACTTCCGGTGTCCGAATAACATGGTCCAATATGTCAATCTTTATGTCTCAACCATTTCGAGACTCCTTGTCACGTCCATGATCTCATCCGGGACTCCGAACAAACTTCGGTCATCGAAACACATAACTCATAATACAAATCGTCATCGAACATTAAGCGCGCGGACCCTACGGGTTCAAGAACTATGTAGACATGATCGAGACACATCTCCGATAAATAACCAATAGCCGAACCTAGATGCTCATATTGTCTCCTACATATTCTACGAAGATCTTTATCGGTCAAACCGCATAACAACATACGTTGTTCCCTTTGTCATCGGTATGTTACTTGCCCAGATTCGATCGTCAGTATCATCATAACTAGTTCAATCTCATTACCGACAAGTCTCTTTACTCATTCATTAATACTTCATCCCGCAACTAACTCATTAGTCACATTGCTTTCAAGGCTTATAGTGATGAGCATTACCGAGAGGGCCCAGAGATACCTTTCCGAAACACGGAGTGACAAATCCTAATATCGATCTATGCCAACCCAACAAATACCTTCAGAGACACCTGTAGAGCATCTTTATAATCACCCATTTACGTTGTGATGTTTGATAGCACAGAAAGTGTTCCTCCGGTGTTTGGGAGTTGCATAATCTCGTAGTTTGAGGAACATCTATAAGTCATGAAGAAAGTAGTAAAACTGTAACGATCATAATGCTAAGCTAACGGATGGGTCATGTCCATCACATTATTCTCCTAATGATGTGATCTCGTTCATCAAATTAGAACACATGTCTATGGTTAGGAAACATAACCATCTTTTATTAACGAGCTAGTCAAGTAGAGGCATACTAGGGACACTATGTTTTGTCTATGTATTCACACATGTACTAAGTTTCCGGTTAATACAATTCTAGCATGAATAATAAACATTTATCATGAAATAAGGAAGTAAATAATAACTTTATTATTGCCTCTAGGGCATATTTCCTTCAAATAGATCTTGTCTACATCATGCCATCGTTCTTATTGCATTACTCTGTTTCTCCATGAACTAAATATACTAGATGCATGCTGGATAGCGGTCGATGTGTAGAGTAATACTAGTAGATGCAGGCAGGAGTCGGTCTACTAATCTTGGACATGATGCCTATATAATGATCATTTCCTGGATATCGTCATGATTATTTGAAGTTCTATCAATTGCCCAACAGTAATTTGTTTACCCACCGTATGTTGTTTTTCTTGAGAGAAGCCACTAGTGAAATCTACGGCCCCGGGGTCTCTTCTTAATCATATTTGCCTTTGTGATCTATTTTTGTTTGCTTTTATTTTCAGATCTATTAATCCAAAAATACCAAAATACCTTACTGAAATTTTTAGTCATTTATTTTATCTCGCGTTTCCGCGAGATCTATTTATCCAGTCTACTACAACTTTACCTATCTTTTTACCCATGAGGGATTGACAACTCCTCTCTTACGTCGGGTTGCAAGTATTTGTTCTTTATGTGCAGGTGCTATTTGCGTGGTGTTGTGTGATCCTCCTACTGGTTCGATAACCTTGGTCTCATCACTGAGAGAAATACCTATCATTGTTGTGTTGCATCATCCCTTCCTCTTTAGGGAAATATCGACGTATTTCAAGCAAACATCAAAAGGAATTTCTGGCGCCGTTGCCAGGGAGACATCATCAACATCTACCAGGTTCCTAATCACAAATCTCATCTCCTTGCAATTTACATTATTTGCCTCTCGTTTTCCTCTACCTCGCTTCACAAAAAATTGCCATTTTATTCGCCCTCTTTTTCGTTCGCCGTTTTTCTCGTCAGATCTGTTTTTGAGTGCAATCTTGTTGCGTAGTCAACGTGACTCAAGAGAACTCCAAGTTGTGTGATTTCTCCAATACCAACAACAATGATTTTTTAGCACTCTGGTTGCTCCTCTCGCCACTAGTGCGGAGTCTTGTGATATTAATGCCGCTTTGCTGAATCTTGTTATGGAAGATCAATTTTCCGGTACTCCTAATGAGGATGTCGTGTCCCGTCTTAACACATTAGTGGAATTATGCGATATGCAAAAGACAAAATATGTGGACAATGATATTGTGAATTTGAAATTAATCCCGTTTTCTTTGTGAGATCGTTCAAAATTTTGGTTTTATTCTTTACCTCGCAATAGTATCAATTCTTGGGATAAGTGCAAAGATGCCTTATTACTAAGTACTTTCCGCCCGCAAAAATTATTTCCCTTAGAACCCAGATCATGAATTTCAAGCAACTTGAACATGAGCATGTTGCACAATTTTGGGAAAGTATGAAATTGATGCTAAGGAATTTCCCAACTCATGGGTTAAATCTTTGGATGATCATACAAAAACATTATGCGGGATTGAATTTTGTTTCTAGAAATCTTTTAGATTCCGCCGCGGGTTGTACTTTTTTGGAAATTACTTTGGGTGAAGCTACTAAATTTCTAGACAATATTATGTCAAATTATTCACAATGGCGTACCGTAGGAGCTCCTGCTAGTAAAAGAGTTAATTCGGTTGAAGAAATATCTTCTTTGAGTGAAAAAGTTGATGCTCTTATGAAATTGGCTGCTAATAAAAGTGCTCCTATTGACTTTAATGATGTGCCTTTGTCTACTTTGATTAAGCAAAATAGTGATTCCATAGATGTGAATTTTATCTCGTGAAACAATTTTAATAACAATGCTTATAGAGGTAATTTTAATCCTAGGCCTTTTCGTAGTAATTCCTCTAATAATTCTGGTGGTTCCTATGTAATAACAGTAGAAAAATTAAAATTGATGATAAAGGGACTAGAGAAGAGTCAACTTTAGTTAGAAGGTGTCGCGATAATTCGGAGGGTGAAAATCTTGTTGAGAAAATTGACAAAAGTGAGTTTGAAGAGGTCAAGACTTTAACTAGTGATGTGCCCAGTCTTTTGAATTACAAAGACTTTAATTATGATAGTTTCTCTTTGATTGATTGTATTTCTTTGTTGCAATCCATGATTAATTCACCCCATGCTTATGAACAAAATAAAGAGTTTACTAAACATATTGTTGATGCTATGATGAAAGCTTTAAAAGAAAAGTTGGAATTAGAAGTTTCAATTCCTAGAAAATTTCATGATGAATGGGAACCTACTATCAAAGTCAAGATTAAAAATTATGAGTGTTTTGCTTTATGTGACTTGGGTGCTATTCTTTCTACAATTCCAAAATCTTTATGTGATGTGCTTGGTCTTACCGATATTGAAGAATGTTCTTTAAATTTGCACTTGGCGGATTCTACTATTAAAAAGCCTATGGGAAGAATTAATGATGTTATTATTCTTGCAAATAGGAATTTTGTGCCCACAGATTTTATTGTTCCTGATATTGATTGCAATCCTTCTTGTCCAATTATTCTTGGTAGACCGTTTTTACGTACTATTGGTGCCGTGATTGATATGAAAGAAGGCAATATTAAATTTCAAGTCCCACTAAGGAAGGGTATGGAACACTTCCCTAGAACTAGAATTAAGCCACCATATGAATCAATCATGAGGTCATCATATGGGTCTAGAAACAAAGATGATAATACTTAGATCCTTCGCATTATGCCTAGCTAGGGGCGTAAAACGATAGCGCTTGTTGGAGGCAACCCAACATGTATCTTTTTGCTTTTTGGTTTTCTTGCTGTTTCAGTAAAATACCCAATTACGCCTCTGATTAGATATGTTTTGTGGTTTAAATTAGTTTGTGCCAAGCAAAGCCTTTGGGATGATTTGGATGATAGTTGATTCAATCTTGCTGAAAAACAGAAACTTTTGCGCTCAGAAAAAAATCCCATTTTAACAGAAGAGTGCTTTTGAGTTGATTATTTTTGCAGAAGATTAATATACAAATTACCCGCGTGCTCCTAATTTTTCAGAATTTTTGGATTTACAGAAGTATACAAAGTTCCCTGATTACTACAGACTGTTATGTTTTTTGACAGATTCTGTTTTCGTTGTGTTATGTGCTTGTTTTGATGATTCTATGATTTTCTTTGAAGAGTTTTTGCCATGGAAAAGTTAAAATACAGTAGATATAATACAACAAAATATGAATGGGTTTGCAACAGTACTTAGAGTAGTGATTTGCTTTCTTATACTAACGGATCTCACGAAGGTTTTGTTGAGTTTTGTGTGATTGAAGTTTTCAAGTTTTGGGTGAGATTGCGATGGATGAAGGAATAAGGATTAGCAAAAGCCTAAGCTTGGGGATGTCCGACCCACCCCAAGATAAAATTCAAGAAGTATCAACCAACTAAGCTTGGGGATGCCCCGAGTGGCATCCCCTCTTTCTTCTAACAACCATCGGTATTTTACTTGGAGCTATATTTTTATTCGTCACATATTATGAGTTTTACTTGGAGTGTCTTGTATGATATGAGTCTTTGCTTGTTTTGCTTTGTGTTTTAAGTCATCTATCCTTGCTGGACACACCTAGTTGAGGTAGCCAAAATTATGCTATGACTTGTTAGAATTGCTCTCTATGCTTCACTTAAATCTTTATGAGCTGTGGAATTGCTCTAGTCCTTCACTTATATCTTTTTGAGCACGGTGTGATTTACTATTTTTGAAGAATTCTCTCATGCTTCACTTAGATTTATTTGAGAGTTGGTAATATTTTTATGAAATTCTCTCTTGCTTCACTTAAATTATTGAGAGAAGAAAAAAATTCATGCTCGTGTTCTTCACTTAAATTTGTTTGAGCTATCAAAAGCAACATATGAAATTAGTCCCAAAGTGATAGATATCCAAGAGGGATATAATAAAAACTTTCATGAAGATCATTGGACAAAATAAACTTGATTCTTTGTAATAGTTTCGTGATATGATAATAGTGATATGTGAGTCATGTTGATGAGTAATTATGCTTTAGTAAGAATATTGGTGTTAAGGTTTGTGATTCCCTATGCAAGCATGAAAGTCAATAGTATGCAATGAAATTACAACCTACTTGTGGTGCATTATTCGGTGTTAGTTATGCTTAGTGCTCGCTTATGAGATTTTTTGTTTCTTGGTTGGATGCTTCCCAATCTTTTGCTAGCCTTCATTTGCACTAAGTATGATCACTACTTGTGCATCCAAAATCCTTTAAACCAGTTTTGCCACATGAGTCCACTATACCTACCTATATGCGGTATTTCCGTGCCGTTATAAGAAAATTTGTATGTGCCATCTCTAATTTTCAAAATAATTTTTTCTTTTGTGTGCTCGTACCGCTGATGAAATGGTAGGGGTGGCTGGTATATTTCCATGCTAGATATGTTATTCATGAGATGAGTGTTTATTCACTTGTCCTTGCACGACAGTATGGCAAAGGTATTAGGGATGCCTATTCCCGAAATGAAAAATGAATTTAATTTATGTTGTCAAATAATAAATTCCTTGGAAAGTGTTGGTATGGAGGGCACCTGTGGATATGGTTTGCCATGGAAAGTGAAAGTATGGTGGAAAATGGAATAAACTTTATTTATTTTTGTTTGGGAACCGCCTATGATATATCTAGCATGGAAATTATTGGGAACTACTCGATCATTTTCGTTGACAGGAAAAGCATGCCACCCAAAATGTTTTATCTCTACCTTTTTCGCTTTGAGCTCTGGAACCTGTACAAATCCCTACTTCCCTCTGCGAAGGGACTTTCTTTTACTTTATGCAATTTTTTTTACTTGAGTCTCCATCTTCTCTTATAAAGCACCAACTAAGAGGCACTATGATCGTATTGAGCATTGGGTGTAGCTAATATGCAAGTGTGTTTCATGAATGGATCAATGATTGAGCATAATAGGCTAGGGATAATTTGCTTTAGTGTTGATATTTTGAAAGACATGGTTGCTTGTTGATATGCTTGAGTATTAAAGTCTTCATGTCAAAACTAGACTATTGCTTTGAACCATATAAAAGTCCAAATGTCCATGCTACAAAAAAAGGAATATGTGATAAACATGTTAGGCAACATTCCACATCAAAAAAATCTATTTTTATCATATACCTACTTGAGAACGAGCAGGAATTAAGCTTGGGGATGCTGATACATCTCCAATGTATCTATAATTTTTTATTGTTCCATGTTGTTATATTATCATTCTTCGATATTTACAATCAATTTTGTAGCAACTTTATATCATTTTTTGGGACTAACCTATTGATATAGTGCCAAGTGTCAGTTGTTGTTTTCTGCTTGTTTTTTACATCGCGGGAAATCAATATCAAACAGATTCCAAATGCAGCGAAACTTTTTGTGGATTTTTTTTGGACCAGAAGACATCCAGTGGGCCAAAGAAGTATAGAAGAGGGGGGCCGAGGTGAGCACAATACACCTGGGTGCGCCCTGGTGGGTTGTGCCCACCTCGGTGGCCTCCTGCACCGCCTCTTTGCTCTATAAATACCCCAATATTCTAGAAACCCTAGGGGAGTCTACGAAAATCAATTTGAGCCGCTGCAAGTTCCAGAGCAACCAGATCCAATCTATACACCATCACAAAGGGTTTCATCATCCTCATTGGTACCTCTCCGACGATGCGTAAGTAGTTCATTGTAGACCTACGGGAACGTAGTTAGTAGCTAGATGGCTTCCTTTCTCTCTCTATCTCTCTCTCTGTCTCTCTCTCTCTCTCTCTTGGTTCTCAATACAATGGTCTCTTGGAGATATATTTGTTGTAACTCTTTTTGTGGTGTTTTTGTTGGAATTCGATGAACTTTGAGTTTATGATCAGATCTATGTTTTTATCCATGAAAGTTATTTGAGTCTCTTTGATCTCTTATATGCATGATTACTTATAGCCTCGTATTTCTTCTTCGAATCTTTGGTTTAGTTAGGCCAACTAGATCGATTTTTCTTGCCATGGGAAGAGGTTCGTTGTGATGGCTTTGATCTTACGGTGCTTGATACCAGTGACAGAAGAGGAACCGACACGTATGTATAATTGCTATTTAGGATAACAAGATGGGGTCTATTTCTACATAAATAGATCTTGTCTACATCATGTCATCATTCTATTGCATTACTCTGTTTCTCCAAAAACTTAATACACTAGATGCATGCTGGATACCGGTCGATGTGTGGAGTAATAGTAGTAGATGCAGACAGGAGTTGGTCTACTAATCTTGGACGTGATGCCTATATAATGATCATTGCTTGTATGTTGTCATGATTATTTGAAGTTCTATCAATTGCCCAACAGTAATTTGTTTACCCATTATATGCTATTTTTCTCGAGAGAAGCCACTAGTGAAATCTACGGCCCCAAGGTCTCTTCTTAATCATATTTGCCTTCGCGATCTATTTTTATTTTCTTTTATTTTCAAATCTATTCGTCCAAAAATACAAAAATACCTTGCTGCAATTTTTATCTCGCGTTTCCACGAGATCTATTTATCCAATCTACTACAGTTTTACCTATCTTTTTACCCGTGAGGGATTGACAACCCCTCTCTTACGTCGGGTTGCAAGTATTTGTTCTTTGTGTGTAGAAGTTGTTTACGTTGTGTTGCATGGTTCTCCTACTTGTTCGATAACCTTGGTCTCATCACTGAGGGAAATACCTACCGTTGATGTGCTGCATCATCCCTTCCTCTTTGGGGAAATACCGACGTATTTTAAGCAAGCATCGGGGACGGGGAGTGGTTTTGTCTGCAGGGCAGGGGAGTCGTTTTTTCTACGGGACCGGGGGAGTGTGAATTTGGCTAGGCTGTACCTTTGCTCTCTGCCTCTCCGGTGGGAATTTTGTTGGGCTAGGGCGTGAGCTACTTATTTCGGGCTACTCGGGTATCGTGGCCTTTTACCCAAATTACCCGAATTTAATTCGGGTTTTGCTATTTGTTACCTGATTTGGTGTTTGGGTTATGCAGGTTCAGGTTTTTCGGGTTCGGGTTCGAGTTTGGATACCGGGTTTTATGCCCGGCGTGAGGTAAGCTTGTGCAGTTCCAAGCAACGCGTGGTATCTGATTCTACATGCGAAGCGGAGTACATAGCTGCATTGGAGGCAGCGAAGGAAGGTGTCTGGATGAAGCAGTTCATGATAGATCTTGGTGTTGTGCCCAGTGTACTGGACCCAATGACTCTGTTCTGTGACAACACTGGTGCCATTGCTCTGGCCAAGGAACCAAGGTTTCACAAGAGGACCAGACACATAAAGCGATGCTTGAATTCTATCTATGATGCGATCAAGGAGGAGGACATAAAGATTTGCAAAGTACATACGGATCTGAATGTTGCAAATCTGTTGACTAAACCTCTTCCACGAGAAAAACATGATAAACACCAAAACTTTATGGGTGTTAGATTCATTACATTGTAATACTAGATTATTGAGTCTAGGGCAAGTGGGAGACTGTTGGAAATATGCCCTAGAGGCAATAATAAAGTGGTTATTATTATATTTCCTTGTTCATGATAATCGTTTTATTATCCATGCTATAGTTGTATTGACTGAAACTCAAATACATGTGTGGATACATAGACAACAACATGTCCCTAGTGAGCCTCTATCGGACTAGCTTGTTTATGAAAGATGGCTATGCTTTCCTGGCCATAGACATGAGTTGATCATTTGATAACGAGATCACATCATTAGGAGAATGATGTGATGGACAAGACCCAAACTATAAAGGTGGTGACGGACAAGACCCAAACTATAAACGTAGCATATGATCGTGTCAAGTTTATTGCTCTCGTTTTCTACATGTCAAGTATCTGTTCCTATGACCACGAGGTCATGCAAGTCACTGACACCAGAGGAGTACCTTGTGTGTATCAAACATTGCAACGTAACTGGGTAATTATAAATATGCTCTATAGGTATCTCCAAGGGTGTCTGTTTAGTTGGCATGGATCAAGACTAGGATTTGTCACTCCGTATGACAGAGATGTATCTTGGGGCCAACTCGGTAATACAGCATCACAATGATCTTGCAAGCAATGTGACTAAAGAGTTAGCCATGGGATCTTGTATTAAGGAACGAGTAAAGAGACTTGACGGTAACGAGATTGAACTAGGTATGGAGATACTGACGATCGAATCTCGGGCAAGTAACATACCGATGGATAAAGGGAACTGCATACGGGATTAGCCGAATCCTTGGCATCGAGGTTCGACCGATAAAGATCTTCGTAGAATATGTAGGAACCAATATGGACATTCAGGTTCCGCTATTGGTTATTGACCATAGAGGTGTATCGGTCATGTCTGCATAGTTCTCGAAACCGCATGATCTACACACTTAACGTTTGGTGACGATCTAATTATAGTTGAGTTATTGTATGGGTGATTGAAGGTTGTTCAGAGTACCGGATGAGATCCCAAACATGACGAGAAATTCTGGAATTGTCGGGAGGTGAAGATTGATATATAGGACGAAGGAAACAGATTCTGTAAGTGTTCTGGAAGGTACCGGGTTATCGCCGGAAGACCAAAAAGGGTTTTGGGAGGCCCGACAAGTGTTGGGGGCCTCATTGGCCAAGGGAAAGTGGGCGAACCAGCCCACAAGGGGCTGGGCGCCACCCAATCCCCAACGCACTTGGCCAAGGGGTGGGGAGCCCACCTAGGGGGCAGCCACCCTAGGATTTCCCTAGGCGGCGACCCATCTGGTGGCCGCCGGCCCCCCTAGGGGAAACCCTAGGGGTCCCTCCTCCCTTTCCTCTATATATAGCCGCAACCATCATTACCACGGCGCTACCCTTCCTCTCCCTCATTGTCCATCTTCTTCTCGCTTGGCTTGGTTAAGCCTTGCTGAGATTTCTCCACCACGCCGCCACCACGCATCATGATGTCGGAGAACTCGAGCTACTACTTCAACATCGCTCGCTGGATCGAGGAGGTGAAGGCGTCATCAAGCCGCACGTGTGCTAAACACGGAGGTGCCATCCGTTCAGGACTTGGATCGGGAGTTCATGGACGGATCGTGATGGGATCGCGAAGAGGTTCGACTACATCAACCGCATTTCTTAACGCTTCCTCTTAGCGATCTACAAGGGTATGTGGATCCAATCTCTCCTCTAGTAGATGTTCATCTCCTAGATCGATCTTGGTGGGCGTAGGAAAAAAATGTTTCCCATGCAACATTCCCCAACACGCACTGCCTCCGGCGAGGCAGTGACGGCACACCTACCACCGGATCCATTTGCCATTTGGGCAGACGCAATGGATTCCCGACAGAAGGAGTCCGAGCGCTGCCGGGCACGGGTTTCCTCCCGAGAGCGGTGAAGCGCAAGTTGGAGACCATCTCCTCCTCGGGGCCGCGTGGGATGAGCTCGGGGTCGGTGGGTCTGGAGGTTAAGGACTCGGATCCAACATGCCGGAGACGGCCGAAAATCGCCGGAGGTGAGCTTGGGTGGCGGAGGGAGTGGAGGGGAGTGGAGTGTGAAGTGGCTAGGGTTTGTTCCGGCGAGCCGATAGGAATGAATATATATGGGGTTGGTTGGGCCAGCGTGGGTCGGGTACGATGTGGCGGGCGCGCTCCGGCGAATATGTGGGGTACCGATCAGGCCGAGCGTTTGAGGCCCGTTTGACGCGCTTGGTTGGGTAGAAATTTCGTGACCGTGCGGGCCGCTCGGGCGTTTGAGGCCGGTTTGGGGCACCCAGTTGTAGATGCTCTTAGTTTTGCTAAGTCTCGGTCCATCGAGATTTGATTATGACTCACTCAATGCTATATTCGTTTGATCTTGCATGAGTACTAGTATGTCACTTAACTGAGACCTAGTCACACTATATTAGTATTTGCTATTGTAACATCAACCGGAGGTCATTCTCGTCTAAGCCGATTAAAAATGATTCATTTCTTTTTTTTTCTTTGCGGAAGAAAAAAAGTTTTATTAGACCAGGGTCTTTTTCGGTGCAGCATCAGCCAACAAGATGTGCGACTTGATCGCTTTTATAATTTTTGGGTCGCGGCGGCTTACTTCGCCGGCCGGCCGGTGCAGTGCAAATCAATACAAGATGAGACGTCGATGGCAAAGGCGGGTGCATGCATGCCTGCAACAAATCGCCCAAAAAACCATGCAAGGATCATGATCGCGGCCGAAAGAGCGCTCAGAGTCCACACCACCGATCGGGATACATCTCGTGGCAGTGGGGGCGCCGGCGGATATCTGATCGTGACTTAATGTAGCCTCACGCGGAGCAGTAACCATCAGGGTTGACAATACATGGAAACAAGATAGTATGCAACACTAGCTGTCTGTCCAGCTTCTCTCACGCCTCCTCAGCAAAAGGACGAACTCGATCCTCTCATGATTTCATCAATCATCGGAAAATGAGTTGTAATATATGCACCCAGCATCGTGGAGCAGTGACAGCATGGCGAGCAAAACCCATATCCCAAACCTCAGTGACCAACCATATATGTATGTTGCAAATCAGTTCACGTGAAAAAAATAACTGAAGAAAATGCAAGCAGATCGAGGAAGATATCATCATTATATGCATGTGTGCTTCTGTGGGGCAAGGCACTGGGCACCTTGCTGTCTTGATGAGTATATTACAGTGACAGATGGAGATAACAATGCCTCCAGAAAACATTACTAGCTCATGATGCCGCCCGTGCAAATGGATATAATTGATAATAACCTTTTACCACATGCTTTAAAGAGTGCTGATAAGGCCCATCACCTCTGCTGGCCAGTGGCAGAGCAATTGGTTGTGGTAGCTTTCGGCATGTGTATGCAGATTATGATGCATATCTAGCCATCCACGTCAATGAACTGGCAGCTCCCTCCCTGATTCGTCGTCATTACATAATCTTTTGGCACAAGATCATATTCGCGACAATTATTTAAAAATTCAAGGCCCTACAGCCACGAGTTGTTGTTGTAAAACAAAACAAAATCTTCTTTCATGCGTCCCGATCGAAAGGTCGTTTTCCATGCCCAGAAAGATAAATGGAATCTTGATTTGCTTTACTTTCGCTCGCGCGCTGTTCTTTTTCATTTTCGTTGCAGCTTCACGCATTTGACACAGGAGAAAGTAAATAAATGCAAAGCCTATTTTTTTTTCCGACGTGAGGCGAGCGATGGAGGGCGCGACGCTGTCATCAACCTGGCCGTCACTCGCCTCGGCACCATGCTACGGACGGAACGGCGGTGGCTCCAGGTGAAACAAATCGAACAGCCTGCGCGCCCTGTCCGTCGCTTTTGAGCGGCGCGTCCGGCCGGCCGGATGCCGGTGTGTGCTGTCTCCCGGCGTCGGCGAGCGGGCGCACGTCGCGAGCGAGCAGCCACATCTCACAGGAACGGGCACGGGGGACGACGGCGACGGCTGTGGCGTCGTGTCGTGATGGATGGGGCCCAATCGAGGGATGGTCACGTATGCGCGCCTACGCACGGCCGGCCGGGCGTCGCTCCCGTCCCTGTGCCGCCGTACGTGCGATCGACGCCGACATGCTTCTGAATAGCGAGATGCATCCACTCGCGCGCGAGATGCGCGCGTCTGCCGTCGTGCATGCACGGAGATTTTGTTGTGTTGCTGCACTTGCGGGGTGCGGAGAGGTACGCGCGGGGCCGACGGGATGATCGGGCATCGACCGTCGACGAGGTTCAGCGTACCAAAGCTAGGCCGCTACGGTACCAGCCGCGCCGACGACATGGCGTGGGAACAAAACAAATGCGGAACGAGACACCGAGCGCGTGGTGTGCCTGCGCAGAGCTAAGAGTATCTCTGGCAGATCCCGCAAATTGTTTTCAGAGCGCGCCGCTCCAGCAACAATTTCCGCAAACGCATCCCGCAAATATTAAGTGTTTGCGAAAACCGCTGTTGAAGCACTCGCCGCACCGCAATTTTTTTATAAAACATTAAAGGACTGTGCTAACCACCAGTCGACTGATGGTTAGCAACAGATCTGCACGATCTTCGATCGATGCTTCCGCTCGTCCCGCGTCGTTCCTCCCGCTTTCATTGATTTTTTTTTTCTTTTCTCAAAAACTGTAGTAAATTGCTAATGATTTTTTCTGGTTTTTCGCTGCATAATATGAAAAGAAAATAAAAGTGCTTGGAAGAGGATTCAAACCCAGGTCTATGTAATACCTATCGAGCCTAATAACCAACTAAGCCACCTTTTGTTGTTGTCTATTGTAGAATGACAATGTTATTTGAACCTTTCTTATTTCTGCCATATCAAAAGAAAAAATAAAGTTTATCTTGGTAACTTTGGCAATGACCAGCGTGATAACTATGGTCTGAATAACATGATAACTATACCATGATAAGGCTGGTAACTACAGTACAAAAAGGTTAAAAGCATGGGAAGGTCGGAGTCGACTAACTTCCAGTCGTTCTGTTTTTAGGATCAGATGAGGGTAACAAAAAATAATGCAAATTAGGAGAAATAAGTCTACATGGGATTCGAGCCTGGGTCAAGTGGAAAAGACAACGCCTTACCAAGGCCAACTACGAATACACCATGCCTGCATTGTTGCTCAATAGATGAAAAATAAACCTTTTAAAACAGTTTGTTTACTATAGTCTTAGTACATAGAGAAGTATTTTTCAGTTTTTTGTTTCAACTGAAGATGTAGTGTGAGTACGAATCTATAGAGGGAATTCCGTATGACTTTTTCGTGTTAGGGTTCTTTAGGACATGTGGCTTTACGGAGTGTGTGCTTACGTGTATGTGTGTTGTACTTTGTCGCATCAAGTTTGAACGAGTTATCATGGTGTGTTTTTTTTGCCGCAAGTTTTGTACGTAAGTTAACATGTCGGTAGTGTGTAAAATACCATGCTATTAACGCAGAAGGTATCGGCGGTACGTTTTAACAACTTTTTTCTTCTGGGTCCAAGTTACTGTACATATGTTATCATGTCTTCAGCGCAAAAAATACCATGATATTGACACGGAATTTACTGACGTTTGTTACAATGACTTCACCCATGGGTAAAAGTTACCAGGTGTTTATTCCGTAAGTTATCAGGTCTACTATGCATAAATTATCATGAAATTTAAACTGAACTTAGCACGGGATGTTTCAATGACTTTTTCCTCCCCATCAAATTTTCCATGATGTTTGGATGCAAGTTATCAGGGATGCAGTGCGTAAAATCATCATAAAATTTACACATAAGTTATCGGGGTACGTTTCAGCAACTTACCACCCCCTCCTCCACCATAAAAGTTTTCGCAGAAGTTATCGGGGTATGTTTCAACAACTTCCCCCTCCCACCCTTGGGTAAGGGTTAGCACGGTGTTGATTATGTAAATTATCATGTCCGTGATGCGTAAATTATCATGCTATTTGCACAAAAGCTAATACAGGTATTTTGACAACTTTTTCCCTTAGGTCAAAAGTTTTCATGATATTTGTACTTGAGTTATCAGGTACGCGGTGCATAAATCACCATGAAGTTTACACGGAAGTTACTGGGATATGTCCCAAAAACTTTTCCCCCGGGACAAAATTACCATGTCAAGGGTACCTAAGTTATCAGGTCTGTGGTTTGTAAATTAGAGTGCTAATTACACATAATTTACCGTTGTATGTTTCAACAAACCCTGCTCCCCATCAAAGTTACCAGACCCGAGGATACATATGTTATCAGGTATGTGACGTGTAAATTACCATGTTATTCACACAGAAGTTATTGGGAGTATGTTTCATCAACTTTTTTTCTCGTCAAAAATGGTTACTGTGGTGTTGGCGCGTAAGTTATCAGGTCTACGATGCCTAAATTACCATGCTATTCACGAAGTAGTTATCGGGGGTAGGTTTTACTAAGAAAAATCTGGGTTAAAAGTTATCGAGGTGTTTGCACGTAAGCTATCAGATCTGCGGTGCGTAAATTATCATGTTATTCACACATAAGTTACTTGGGCTATATTTTATCAAAAAGAAAGTTCTAGGATCAAAAGTTTCGGTGGTGTTTGCACGTAATTTATCAGGTCTATGGTACTTAAATTATCACGCTCTTCACATGTAAGTTATCGGGCGGTATGTTTCAAAAACTTTTTTCGTCTCGAGCCAAAGTTATCATGATGTTTGTACATAAAGCAATCATGCTTGCGGTGTGTAAAATCCTATCCTTTTGAGATGATCTGCCACCTATCCTTCGCCAACATCTGCTATCTCTTGGACAACATATCATGTAGAAGCCTCATTGATTGCATCACAAACATTGTCGTCATCATCATCTAAGCATTGGCAGATATGCCACTTCCATGATGAAGTGAAACCATAACGGTGCACTAGAGAAAAACTCATGATAAAAATCGACAAACGTAAACGGCGAAGCATGCTTGAGTAGTTAGTAATGTAGTAGTGAAAACCAGGGTCAAAAACTTAGCTTCGTACAACAGAACAGAAAATGGAGTGTGCTTGAGTGGTTAGTGCATCACGCTGTTTGACATTATCCTGTGACGTACCAAGTTCAAGTTCCATTCTTCCCCTTTTTTCTTGTGATTTTTAAGATGCTAAAAAAAGGTAAGTGTTTAGCGTGATTTCCGGCGAGGACAGAGGGAATAGAGGTGGTTTCCGCGTACAACATGGGAGCGCCAGTTGGTTTTTCCTAAAATCGCGACCGCGCGATCCGGAACGAACGACGTGCAATAGGTTCGAACTTTTATCAGGTCCCTCCGCCAGATCCGTCGGATGAAGAACAAACGGTTGGCCGGTCGTCCGGATATGACGCTAACTTTCGACCGGCAGGATTTTAGCTTTGTCGAACATTAAATAAATTGCACGTTTCACAATAATGTCAACCGAATGGAATCTAAAATAAATTCAACCTATGAATATATAAATGGTCAAGCAATTCACAGTACAACAATAGTCATCATTACAACAAATGTTTGAATTCAAATAGTTATTACAACACTAAATTGTTCAAATCTCACACGAATAGAAATGGATACAAATGGGGATCTATCTCCCCATAGAGCTACCACTGATGCTTAATAGGATCATGCTGGAGTTGGTTGTGCGAATCACGGTTCTCGATCTTCTAGTAGGTCTCAAGAAATGCACTGATCTCATCTGCTTCTCTGGCTGGCTTCGCACGACTACCAACATTGTCATAGTTGTACTCCAAGTTCAACTCCCTCTCATCCTCGACGATCATGTTGTCTGAATTACACAAACAGTCATGATGTTTTGAAGGGATTTTTTATCGCAGAAGCAAGCAAGACCTCGAGCAATGGCAAACCGAGCTTGCATCACACCAAGTACCCTCTCAATATTCTTTCGGCAAGTTTCTCGTGCTTCGGCAAATAAAATTGTGCTTCTCCAGTATGACGGACGGCAGATCCGAGTCCTTCACCTTCAGATCCGTCGACCGCGGGCTCATCCCACACGGCCCCGAGGAGATGGTCGTCTGGCATGCGCTCCACTGATCCCGGGAAGATGCCCGTGCAAGGTAGCGCTCTGACTTCTTCTGTCAGGAATCCATTGCGCCCGCCAAATTGGCGCATGGATCCGGCTCTAGGTGTGTCGTCGTTGCCTCACCAGAGGCGGTGTAGTCTATCTGGCGTCCGAACACGATGGCGAACGCGCAACCCCTCCGTTGGTGTGCCGAGGCCATAGGCGCACCATGGGGGTCCTCCGATGCAAACATGGCGTCGCGTGCCCACCATGCGAGGCGGCGGCAGCCCTCGCGGGCTCGCGTCAGCCCTCGCGTTTCGCATTCTCCGGCGTCCCGAATGGTGCATCAGTTTTGGGCGCCGCAAGCGCATCGTGGTGGATGTCGTCGGCTCGTCCGAAGACGGATCCATCATTGATCTGATGTCCACCGGCACCGTTTGGGTTCCGGGGGACGACGGCGCCTTGAGTCCCATGAGCCGGCTCGTGTTCCATGGCCTACTCTACCTCGACCGGACCAACACTCTTGGGAATGCAGTCGGCCGACGGACATGGGCACGGCGGAACCGACCGAGCTCTGCTTAGACTAGGTTTCACGTTATATGTAATAATGTGGATTTGAGATTTCTAAGAGGTGTCCGATTATAAAATCAAATATTTAAGGTGTGACCGGTCACTGTCCAGCGACGCGCACGGACGCGCCCGCAGGCGTTTGAGGGGTTTAATTTGCCTAGTCCAGTTGTAGATGCTCCAGCGAACATTGTGGAACAGTGACAGCCCATTTTCCGGACCAGTGACTCCGGAACCATGTACTATATAGATTGATAATCTGTTCACGAGAAAAAATACTGAGGAAAACACAAGTAGATTGAGGAAGATATCATCATTATATGCATGTTAGCTTCTGTGGGCCAAGGCAGTGGGCATCTTGCTGTCTTTTTGAGTATACTACAGTGACCGATGGAGATAACAATTGCTCCAGAGAACATTAGCTCATGATGCCGCCCGTGCAAATCGATATAATTGGCAGGATAAGGGTAGAGTCTGAAATAAACCCTGACCTTGTAGAGGCTGGCGTAAATGAGCCCTCACCTCTGAATCCCTGAAATTGATACCCTAAACTCACAGATCCCGGTCTATTATAACCCTAGGCATGTTTGGCTCGCTGGGAACAGATGCAATCCCAGCCGGGTTCATCTGCTACCCTCACTGACGGTATGGGTCCACAAGTCACTTTAATCTCTCTCGTCTTATCTTCTTCTTCCTCTATCCTCTCCTCTTCCGATCCCCATTCCCTCTTCACTGTCGATCCCTCTTTCCTCTTCTACTAGGTTGGCGGAGCGGCGCATCGGTTGGCGCCGACAGCCGAGCTGACCCCGTCCGGGCGGACGACTTGAGGTGGCGGCTGCTGGAGACCTCCGGACAGCGTGGCCATACATAGTGGTGGCGGCGAGCGGCTGGGTCTTGGCGGAGCGCGAGGGGCGAGCCATGGGCGGCGATAGCCGGCCTATCACACTGCACGCGCGTCTCATCACCGTTGGCTGCGAGGACTGACACAACTCGGACATGGAGCTGGCAATCTAGCACGGGGCCGTGGTGTTGGCGTCCAATCGATGACCGTTAAGAGCGGCGACACGCAGGCAAGCGTGGAAACGACCGGCGACGCGTAGCTGCGAGCAACTGCATGAAACAGGTGGCATCGGGCACGAAACCGAAGCATGGCTCCGTGGCTGCAAACGGTGGCGCGGGCAGCGAGCAGCGCGGCGGTCAACGGCGGGACGGTCTCCTGGATGCGTACGTGCATGCGTGTGCACAGAACACAGACGAACGTGAGTGCAGCCTACGGGGGCAAAATTTCGTGTTTTGACCCTTTTGTGAAACAAAATCGAGATCTGACCCCAGTCTGAAAACATTTCGGGATTTGACCCTTTTGCCTACCGCCAAGAGGCCCGGCGGTAGGATAGTATAGCCTACCGCCGAGCACTGCGGCGGTAGCAAACTTTTCCACGTCAGCGCCGATAACTGCCGCCGTTCCCCCTCCGTCACACCTACCGCCGCCCCGCCCGGCGGTAGGTTGTCTGAACCTACCGCCAGAGTCTCCGGCGGTAGGGTGTGGACATATATAAACCACGGGCCGGCCGCCCCCACCCCTTTCTCCCCCACCCAGCCGCCCCCC
>NC_041391.1:656236520-656295167 GCF_002162155.2 Triticum dicoccoides | reverse complement strand
GCCCCCCACCACGAAGAACAGAGCAAAACTGCTCAAAGTCGCCCTCTCTCATCCCATCCACTCCCCCCCCCTCCGATCTTCCTCGTTTCTTGACGGATTTTGCGGATCGAGATGGCCCCGAAGAAAGAAAAGTAAGCTCTTTCAATCCCTCCAACAAGTTTTAATCAAACACCTTCCGATTCGTCGCATTATTCGTTTGAAATCACTCCTATTAGAATTTTTTTTAACCCTAGGATTCATTTAGGTTGATTCTAGATGTTATATTGTGTTAGATTTGAACTATATGATGGATGATGCATGTTCCTATGCTATGGTTGTGTTAACATGAACCCTAGTTCATAATTGATTTGAATGGTTTTTTTTATATGATGGATGATGCATGTTCCTATGCTAAGATGCAAGTATTGGATGATATGATGCAAGTATTGGATGGTGCAAATATTTGATATATTTGTCATATGTAGTATATGAATCCTCAAGATGAACCCTAGTTTATTTTTTTTAACATGGTGATTGCAAGTATTTGTTATATGTAGTATATGAATCTTCAAGATGAACCCTAGTTTATTTTTTTAACATGGTGATTGTAAGTATTTGGATGATGCAAGTATGAAACCTAGATGAACCCTAGAACCTAGATGAACCCTAGAGCGTAGATGAATCCTAGAACCTAGATGAACCCTAGAACCTAGATGAATCCTAGGTTTAGTCTTTCTTATAGCCACCACCACCACCATATGTGATGACTTATTGTGTGAATATTGTAGATATTTGTTTTGCTTGCATTAGAACAAATATTCATGTTTAATTAACTTTATCCAATCAATGCTTATATAAGGAACATGGCGCCACCACCACCACTTGATGAGGACTATGAAGATGAAGACCCACTTGAGGAAGCCATATGTGCTCAAAGAGTGAGGCTGAGCGAACAGGAGGTGTGCAACCTATGGGACAACTTTCTGCCACGTGCTGAATTGATCGGGGCGCCATTCGTGACCCGTCTGACAACTACCATGGTCGATCGACATGAGATGGTATGTTTCTAGTGTAGAATCCAAGTAATTGTTAATAGTTTAGATAATCCATACTTATTAATTGATATGTTTTTCTTATTCAGAAATTGCCAAAGAGCCTATCTGAGAGTTGTGGCATCGAGGCTGATGAAGAAGGCTATGCTGGAATACACCTTACCGCAACGGGCCCCGTCACTACTTGTGCGTACGGCGTGGACACGGACGGCCGCACAAATTCAAGCACACATGGGTGGAAGAGCTTTCTCGTTGACAAGAATCTTCATGTTGGACAGGCCATCCTTATTACTATCAGGAAGACCACCCGTCAAGGCTTGCAGATGATGATCGTCATTGATATCATCTAAACTATATATGTGTGTGGCTGCTGATGATCGTCATGTTTGATTTCTACCTATGGATGAAACCTTTTATGTGGTCGATGACCGTTGAACTCGTTAAACTTCTTATGTTGCCTTCATACTATGTTATGTGATCAAACTATGTTATTTGGTACTTGTTTCTTAGTCCGTAATGGCAAAATTTTGTGGATGTGATCAAACTATGTTATGTCTATAAAATTGTGCTTATGTTATGTTTCTTATGTCTATGTATGTTTCTTCTGTTATGTCTTATGGCGAAAAAAAATTGAAGACAAAAACAAAGTAGTTAAGTTTAGTGCCAACCTACCGCCAGGGAACTCGGCGGTAGGTTTGTGCGGGCTACAGCCGTGGTCTTTGGCGGTAGGTACGTCAGCAGCCGTTAACCGATTGACGGCCGTCAGGCACACCTACCGCCAGAACCTGCGGCGGTAGGCTGTGCAACCCTATCGCCTGAGGTTCTGGCGGTAGCAAAAGAGTCAGATTTCAAAATGTTTTCAGATTGGGGTCAGATCTCGATTTTGTTTCAAAAAAGAGTCAAAACACGAAATTTTGCCGCCTACGGGACGTCGGGTTGGAATTGTCCAGGTGCTGTTGAGCAGCTCGTCCAGGGCCGCCGTCGGTCGCCGCTGCACATGGTTGAGCATAAAACTTGTGAAGAGATGCATATGACATGTGGGCTACGTAGAAGTCAACGTAGAAACCAATCCCAGCTGGGATCGTGCCTTCCTATTACACCAAACAAAATTTTAGTCATGCAGGGTCGGGATTAACAGGGATCTGTAAATACGGGGTACTAAATTCAGGGATTTAGAGGTGAGGGTCTATTTACGTCGGCTTCTACAATCTCAAGGTTTATTTCAGACTTCACTCGCAGGGATAATAACCTTTTACCACATGCATTAAGAGTGTTGATAAGATCTGGCTAGTGGCAGATCAATTGGTTCTGGTAGCTTTCGGCATATGTATGTATGCGGATTATCTTGCATATCTAGCTATCCACGTCAACGAACTAGCAACTCCCTCCGTGATTCGTTGTCACTACATAATCTTTTCGCACAAGATCATATTCGCAACATTTAAAAAAAATCAATGCCCCACAGCCACGAGTCGTTGCAAAACAAAACAAAATCTTCTTTCATGCGTCCCGATCGAAAGGTCCCTTTCCATGCCCCGAAAGAAAAAGGGAATGTATATTGATTTGCTTTACTGTCACTCGCTCGCTCACTGTTCTTTTTCATTCTCGTTGCAGCTTCACGCATTCGACACGGGAGAAAGTGATTCAATGCACAGCATTTTGTTACCGACGTGGGGATGGTGATGAGGGGCGCGACGCTGTCATCAACGTGCTCGTCACTCGCCTCGGGGCTACGCTACCTACAGAACGGCCGTGGCTCCTCGTGCGGCCACTCGCCCGCGAGGCGCACGTACGCCCTGTCCATGTCCATCGCTTTTGGGCGGCGCGTCCGGGCGCCGGTGCGTGCCGCGCATCGGCAGGCGTCTCCCGTCTTCGGCGAGTGGCCGCACGTCGCGAGCGAACGAGCGGCCACATCGCAGGCGCACGGGCGCGGGTGACGGCGGCAGCGCCGTCGTGTCGTGGTGGATCCCGTCCCTGTACCGCCGTACGTGCGATGGACGCCGACACGGAACCAGACGCCTTTTCCGATTCAATGCTGCCTAGTCGAGATCGATCAGTCGATGGCGCCCTACGATCCACGGCTTCGTCGGCTGCTTGGACGTGCCGATGGCGAGGCTTGGAGCCACTCGCGCGCGAGATGCCGTCGTGCATGCACGGAGATTTTGTTGTTTTGCTGCACTTGCGGGGTGCGGACAGGTACGCGCGGGGCCGACGGGACGATCGGGCATCCACCGTCGGCGAGGTTCAGCGTACCAAAGCTAGGCCGCTACGCTACCAGCCGCGCCGACGACATGACACCGAGCCGTGGTGTGCCTGCACTGCACAGACCTAGAACCCGTCACGCACCCAGTTGCACAACTAGCCGCGCCAAGGAGCCCAGCATTAGGACAGGTCAGGTCAGTTAACCACATGCTGACATGAAAAAAAAAAAGACGAGCTTGCAATTAGCACGAGGGGCCAGGGTATCTTCACCTGGTGTGACGGCCTACATGGCCGACAGATGAGGCTTTGCGCCGTCAGTCTCACAAGATATTTCGAATGGAGTTGCATGCATTAGCAAGAAAACGAGCTCCACTAAAACGCACTCGTCTCCGACACGTAAAGTGCCTTCATATGGGGACGAGGAATTGTGACACGCAATTACGACGGCACTCTTGTCCCTGATGCTCAAAACCAGCGAGCGACGGGACTTGGCAGGTCAGTGCTCTCGTGCCCCTGCAAATTTTCGTTCATCCGAAAACGAAGCATTCATAACAACTTCATGTACGTCCAGAAGCTTGTGCGGCATCTACACCGTACAAAAAACACCAGCTCTTCTATTCAAGCTTAATATCAGAAAAGCGTTCGATTTTGTGCATTGGTACTACTTGATGGATCTTCTCAAGACACTATGCTTTTTCATAGATTCTGTGATTGGGTCTAGACACTTCCTTCCACGGGCTCCTCTTGTGTGCTCCTCGGTGTCATTGATGTGAACCCAATACTGCATAGAAGTGGCCCGCGGCAAGGAGACCCCGCTCTCCCCGCTTTTGTTTGTTATGGTTGTTGATCCTTTAAAACACATGGGACACACTCCCACTCCAACCATCGTTATGGTGATTGATCCTTTTGCCACCTCGGAGGGTTTGTTTTCTAACCTCATGGGACACACTCCCACCATCAGAACCTCCTTGTATGCCGACGACGCAGTCATTTCCATGGCTTTGGTGAAGGAGGAACTTTGCAATCTTGCATCAAATTTTTAGGAACTTTGCAATCTTGCATCTATTCTCCAACATTTGGGGCCGTGACGGGGCTCGTTACTAGCTGTTGGAAGTGTATGGTGGTGCCCATTACGCCATAAGGTGTTGGGTTGCTGTATTTGAGCACATTCTTTTCTAGAGTCACTAGCCAGGGCAGGCAGGGGCAAATTCGGGTTCTAGCAAATAGCCTTGAGTAACAAGCCAATTTAGTTGCGCTCGGGAAACCGAGCAACTCTTCCAGTACCCTTCAAGGGAGCCATTCGGGCGCGTCGACGAGCCGGGAGCGTTCACCATCGTTGGAGTTCTAGAAAAAGGTAATGGAAGGGAGAGTTGTGTAAAGGCAATGAAGAAGCGGGCGAGGTGAAAGGAAAAATTACTTCCCCTGTTGCCTTTTATTTACCACGATGAGACGGGTCGTGATGGGACGCTCCCCGATAGTTATTCCACATATTCCCTAGGTATTATGCCTTGTTGGGAACACAGATCGAGGGGAGAATAGTTAAAAACACCGTTGAAAGTGGATCTTCGGGCCTACCGCGACTCCTTTTAGCGGGTATGTCGAGATGTGGGACTACATAACTACCAAGGGTCGTCAAGGATCCTCGGAGGGTAAAACTATGCTTATAAGGAATCGACCTCGGTTAGTTGTCCTCGGGTCCAATAAAAATATATTACTTTCATTAAGGGTCTTGTTAAAAAAACACCCCCATAAACGAAGTACATTGTTGCTCAGATCCACGCGTGAATCATCAAATGTTGATAGACAAACATCAAAATGAAGACCTCGGATTCGGGAGCCGGCGTGGAAGATGGAACTCGCCTACGAAGCTAAAGACCAGGATAATGAAGTTGTTCCAAGGAAAGACTCTATGCCCTCGGCTTGAAGACTAGTTCATGGGCTACTAATGGTGTCCTAGATTAAGGGGTATACACCATGTCGTCCTGCCATTAATGGGCTGAGATGATGACCCACCAACAACTGAAGAATGGGCCACGCGTGCCGGCCCTCGGTGTAATCAAGATGGAAATCTCTGAAGACTTAGTGTATAATTCAACGCTTATTTGAATGATCGGCATGTTTATCCCTAGATTGTGACTGACCATGCGTAAACCCTAGATACCCCCGGTGCCTATATAAGCCCAGGGATTTAGTCTATAGAGGCACACTTTTAAAGGTTTAGAGGTTAGAACCCATACATATGATCTCAAGGTAGATCATCATGTACTTTGTACCCCATCACTAGAATATAAACAAGAGCAGGAGTAGGGTTTTAGCTCTTCGAGAGGGCCCGAACCTGGGTAAATATGTGTCCTTTTTTCCTTCTTTAACCATCGTGCCGACATCACCAGCTTGGGACCCCCTACCGAGATCCGCTTGTTTTAGCATCGACACTCCCCGCTGGTTGAAACCAAGCTTGGTGGTTTGAACATGGTTGGCCGATTAGCTGGTTGGCGACGACGTGGAGCCAGACAACTTCAGTTTCCGACGCTTCGGAGGCCGAACTCGAGTGCGCCGAGGCAGGACTGGAGAAGGCGAAGCTTCAGTTCTTGGGGCTCATGGTCGGACATGGAAACGGGCACCAATGATCATTTAGTTTAGGTTTAGATTAGGGTTTAGACCGGTTTATATGAAAAATGTAATGAATTTCGACCAGTTTATATGAAATGTTCAAAATGTAATGAATTTTGTCTTGTTTATATGCGCTGTGTTTGCATGAATTTCGTCCTCTTAGATCAAATAGTGGTGGAAATGTAGGCGGGCACCGTTGGATGGTCGCCTTCGGCATCATTGTCCGAGGATTGGTCTCCCTATTTGTGGATGGATGCCGAAGCAAATTTGCGGGTCAGGTTGGACATGCCCAAATGGTTATCTTTACGATGTCTTATCTGGTTTCCCGGCCCTTCTGTCCTCATTACTTTTGCAATGTCCTGGCCTTGTACTAGCCATGGGACGCCTTCGATGTTGGGATTTCGAACACCTTGAAGACAAGCGGCCAAGTTGACGCCATGGTGTGGGAAGCACGTCACCACGCCCTGGTAGTGAGGTGCTCATCAAGACGGTGCTCACCTTGCTCACAATCTACCACATCACGCCTCTCGATGTCCCTATTGTAATCCTGAACTACATTGGCAAGCTTCGTAGAGCCTACCTTTGGGCCACCAATTATAAAGTGAGGAGAGGTAAGTGCGAGGTCAATTGGGAAAAGTTGTGTTGTCCAAGGAGTTCGATGGTTTGGATTCTCAACCTATAAAAATGTTTGCAACGATTCTCAGGCTTAGGTGCCTTTGACTTGAGTGGACTGATGCCCCCAAGACTTGGATTGGGTTGGACGCTATCACTCTTGGCAACGGGAGGAGGCTTTGTTCTGGTTATCCCCATTGCTTGAGGGTTTTAGACCTATGGACATCGACCCACTTTTTAGTTATCCTTATAAAGGAACAAAGTTATCCAACATGCTTTGAGAACAATAGGTGGTGGACCAGATCAACACTTTGAGTGGCCTCATGGTGGACCATCTTCAGGAATTCACCTATCTTTGGAAAAGAATAAACACGATGCAACTCAAGCAGCTTATGCAGATTCAGTATGATGGAAGCTCACTATTGATGCTCGACCTCAACCGCCTCTACCTACAACATCCAATTCGTGGGCTGAGGGAGTCCTGGACTAGGGGGTGTCCGGATAGCTGAACTATCATCATCGGTCGGACTCCAAGACTATGAAGATACAAGATTGAAGACTTCGTCCCGTGTCCGGATGGGACTTTCCTTGGCGTGGAAGGCAAGCTTGGCGATACGGATATGTAGATCTCCTACCATTGTAACTGACTCTGTGTAACCCTAGCCCTATCCGGTGTCTATATAAACCGGATGGTTTAGTCCGTAGAATAACAACAATCATACCACAGGCTAGCTTCTAGGGTTTAGCCTCCTTGATCTCGTGGTAGATCTACTCTTGTAACATCCACATCATCAATATCAATCAAGCAGGACGTAGGGTTTTACCTCCATCAAGAGGGCCCAAACCTGGGTAAAACATCGTGTCCCTTGTCTCCTGTTACCATCTACCTAGACGCACAGTTCGGGACCCCCTATCCGAGATCCGCCGGTTTTGACACCGACATTGGTGCTTTCATTGAGAGTTCCTGTGTGCCGTCGCAATCAGGAAGGATGCCTCCTCCTGTCTTTAAAGACGGTACCGTTGCCAAAGGAGCTTTGGCCGCCGGTCAAGCTATCCGGCTATTTGGTTTCCTTATGACCGCCTGTTCGGCCACCGCTTCGACGATGACCTCTCGGGTCATCAAAAGTGATCTTCGCATTAACTCGGAATTCGCCGAGCAGCTAGATCCGATGGAGCTCTCTTCCGTAAACGAGCTCTTGGATCGCATCGGTGCCCTGGGAGTCGCTACATACTACGATCAGATTGGGCTTGAAACCGATCTGAGAGAAATTAACTCTCCCCAGGCTACCCACCATGTTGCTATGGTAGAAGAACAACGCGCCGACTTTTGCCCTATGTTAAGAACCAGTTATGTCCGGATTCCCGATCCCTCATGCCGGATTCCCGCGAAGGGACGGACGTCAATCGAGTACTGAACCTAAAGTCAGGCAGCGGACTAGATTCGTTGGACGACCTCCAGCAATCCAAGCTTCCAAATCCGGAAATTCCTCGGCCTTTGAGCCTCAGATTGGGTGGGGTTCCGAATTTAGTTCCACCCGCCCACCCAAACACAAGCGATCTATCCCAAATACGGCAAGAGCCCGATGAAACAGTACATCATTACTGGGCCAGATTCCTCCTGGTTATGGACAGGATAAAGGACTGCCATGAGGAAAGCGCAATCGCTATTTTCTGGAATAATTGCACGGACAAGGGAATTATGAACGCCATAAGTCGTCGCAAGGTCACGAGCTTCGCCGACCTGGCAACCATAGTACGAAAATACTGTGCGATGGAGAGTGCCTGGAAAACCGAAACTAGATTTTGGGACAATCCGGCCCTAAACACAAACTTAGTCCGGAATAAAAGGGTGCACCATGCCCAAGCACCTGGGTCAAAAATCAAAAAGCAAAAACCCCCCAAAGGGTACGGAACCGTACTGGAGGGATGGCTCAACGGACCCTGCAAAATCCATAATGCAGAAGGCGCCACTCCAACACATAGCCTCCGGGCATGTTGGATACTACGGCAGGTGGCCAAAAGTGGCGAAGGGCTTCTAGCCCCGGACAACCAGCCCAACAGTACCAGTACGGTATCAACAGTCTTCGAGACTTTCGCATCAAATAATATGCGGAAACGAACAATCCGCAGCCTCACTGAAGTCTACCAATTAGCAACAACAAATCCATGGAGCGACACGGCTATCACCTTCAATGCTAGCGACGAACCTAAATTCCGAACAGCCCGAGCACCAGCCGCATTGGTCCTCAGTCCCATAGTGGACGGCTTTCGTCTTACCAAGGTACTCATGGATGGCGGCAGCGGATTAAACCTCATCTACGAGGAAACTCTCAAAAAATGGAAATACACTGGAGCCGCATTGAGCGAAGCAGCACAACCTTTAGAGGAATAATCCCTAGTCGGGAAGTACGCTGCACAGGAAAAATCACACTAGATGTGGTGTTCAGCTCGCCGGACAACTACAGGTCCGAGGAAGTCACGTTCCAAGTGGCCCCGTTCAGCAGCGGATATCACGCTCTATTAGGGCGAGAGGCATTCACAATTTTCCAAGCCGTACCCCATTACGGGTACATGAAGCTCAAAATGCCCGGGCCCAATGGAATCATCACTCTGATCAGTGATCTGGACATAGCACTCCACACCGAAAACAAGACATCGGCACTAGCCCTAGGGGCACTATCCGAAGCACTAGCGGCAGAAGAACTCACGGCACTACGCTCCATGGTGAATAGGGACGATGTGATACTCGACAAGAGATCTAAGTCCACGTCTTTCAAACCAGCAGACAAAATTGTCAAATTCCAGGTCCATCCTACGGACCCCACAAAGACAGCCTCCATTGGGGCACAATTAAACCCTGATGTAGAAGCCGCACTACGATAATTCCTTCGGGAAAATTGGGACATTTTTGCCTGGCACCCTTCAGATATGCCAGGAATCCCACGCAGGCTGGCAGAGCACAGCCTAAATATCCTAAAAGGATTCAAGCCAGTCAAACAGGCTCTTCGACGATTTTCTGAACCCAAAAGACAGGCAATGGGAGAGGAGCTAGCCAAACTATTGGAAGCCGGATTCATCAGAGATATAACACATCCGGACTGGCTAGCAAACCTGGTAATGGTACCAAAAAAGGACAAATCCTAGCGCCTTTGTGTGGATTTTAAACACCTTAATAAGGCCTGTCCAAAGGATCCTTTCCCCCTCCCCCACATCGACCAAATCATCGATGCTACCGTGGGGCATGATTCATTGTGTTTCCTCGACGCATACTCCGGATACCATCAAATCAAGATGGCGGAAACAGACCAGGCCGTAACGGCATTCATTACTCCATACGGACCATTCTGCTTCAACACAATGCCCTTCGGACTTAAAAACGCCGGCGCAACATATCAGCGCATGATCTAGACATGTCTGGCTACCCAGATCGGCAAAACAATGGAGGCAGACGTAGACGATGTGGTCGTCAAGACCAAACACGTGGAAACTCTAATAGACGATTTGAGGCTCACATTCGACAACCTCCGAGCATATGACATTAAGCTTAACCCAGAAAAATGCGTTTTCGGCGTACCAGCCGGAAAGCTCTTGGGCTTCATTGTATCCAGTAGAGAAATCGAAGCAAACCCAGCCAAGATCCGAGCTCTGTCACAATTGGACATCCCAAAAGACCTCAAACAAATACAAAAATTGACTGGCTGCGTGGCGGCCCTAAGCCGCTTCATCTCCCGTTTGGGAGAAAAAGCATTGCCCCTCTATCGCCTCCTCAGGCGCACCGAACACTTCGAATGGACGGATGCTGCCACAGTCGGACTCGAAGAAATAAAGGCCATACTGGCAACAAATCCGGTCCTGGCCGCGCCCAACTTGGGTGAACCAATGTTGTTATATATCGCGGCAACACATCAAGTTGTAAGTGCGGTGCTCGTCGTTGAACGAGAAATAGAAGGGCACAAATTCCCTCTTCAAAAACCAGTATACTACGTATCCACTGTCCTAACTCCATGCAAGTCCCGGTACCCACATTATCAAAAGATAGCGTACGCGGTGTTCATGGCATCCCGGAAGATGGGACACTACTTTCAAGAGTGTTCGATAACAGTGGCCTCTGAAGTACCTCTCAACGACATCATAAAAAATCGCGACGTGATGGGCAGGATTGCAAAATGGGCCATTGAGCTTTTACCATTCGATATAACCTACAAACCACGGCGAGCTATAAAGTCGCAAGTTTTGGCTGACTTCGTCGCTGAATGGACTGAAGCCGAACTCCCTAAAGAGTACGGCGCATACTCCAATTGGATTATGCACTTTGACGGCTCTAAAATGTTGGCCGGCTTGGTGGCTGGCGTCGTCTTGACGTCCCCAACCGGAGATACAGTCCAATACGTACTTCAAATAATGTACACGGACTCCAACAATGCAGCCGAATACGAGGCCCTTCTACATGGTCTCCGGATGGCCATCTCCATGGGCATTCAACGCCTAGAGGTCCGCGGGGATTCAAACCTCGCAATATCCCAAGTAAATGGAGACTTTGACGCCAAGGATCCGAAAATGGCAGCCTACCGTAACGCCGTCTTAAAAATGTCAGCTCGGTTCGAAAGACTCGAATTCCACCACGTAGCCCGGGACAACAACCAGGCAGCCGACGTGTTGGCACGCATCGGCGCAAAACGCGACGCCGTCCCTCCAAATATCTTCCTGGAGCGGCTCTTTAAGCCATCCGTACTATGGGAAGAGGAGTCCGGAAATAGCAACCCGGAACCAACCGCGCCACCCAACACGGAACATTCTGACACAGTTGGTGGCTCAGCCAATGAAATAACACCCTCAGCCCACGAAATAATGGCAGTAATCGCCCCGTGGATGGAACCATTCCTAGCCTACTTAACTAGGCAGGAACTCCCCGAAGACCAAAATGAGGCCCACTGCATAGTTCGGCGATCTAAAGCCTACAAGGTCCATGAGCGAGAACTTTATAAGAAAAGCACAACCGGAGTCCTTCAAAGGTGTATCTCCGAAGAGGAAGGGCGAAATCTCCTGGCTGAAATTCACGCCAGACTCGGTGGGCACCACGCCGCAGCCCGGTCCCTTGTAGGCAAGGCCTTCCGTATAGGATTTTATTGGCCGACTACCCGGGCAGATGCTCAGGACTTAGTCCAACGATGTGTCGGTTGTTAGCTCTTTGCTAATCAAAGCCACATGCCACCCACCGCCCTCAAAACTATACCCATCACCTGGCCGTTCGCGGTCTAGGGGCTTGATATGGTTGGACCCCTTAAAGGGGGAACCCACAAGCAAAAATACCTATTGGTCATTGTGGACAAATTCACCAAATGGATAGAGGCCAAGCCAGTTAAAACGGCCGAATCCGGACCCGTGATAGACTTCATATCCGGGGTAGTACATCGTTATGGTGTCCCCCACGGCATCATCACTGATAACGGCACGAATTTCATGATCGACGAGGTTAAAATCTGGTGCAAAAACATGGGCATCAAGCTCGACTACGCTTCAGTCTATCACCCCCAAACTAACGGTCAAGTCGAACAAGCAAATGGTCTAATCATGAGCGGCATCAAACCCAGACTAGTGCGGTCCCTCAAGGAATCTAACACGCACAGGGTAGAGGAGCTCGACTCCGTACTCTGGGGGCTGTGGACCACGCCAAACCGCACTACCGGATTCACAGCATTTTCTATGGTGTACGGCGCAGAGGCAGTTCTGCCCTGCGATATAATTCATGACTCACCTCGCGTGCGCATGTACGAAGAAAGAGAAGCCGAGTTGGATCGGCAGGACAGTTTGGACACCTTAGAGGAGGAGCGGGACGTGGCAAAAGCTCGTTCCGCATTCTATCAGCAGCAGGCTCGAAGATATCAAAGCAGAGAAATACGGGCCAAAACTTACAATGTTGGCGAACTTGTTCTTGTTGGGGAACATTGCAGAAAATTAAAAATTTTCCTACGGTTTCACCAAGATCCATCTATGAGTTCATCTAAGCAACGAGTCATGGGAGAGAGATTGCATCTACATACCACTTTGTAGATCGCGTACGAAAGCGTTCGAGGGAACGGTGATAATGGAGTCGTACTCGCCGTGATTCAGATCACCGATGACCAAGTGCTGAACGGACAGCACCTCCGCGTTCAACACACGTACGGTACGGATGACGTCTCCTCCTTCTTGATCCAGCAAGGGGGAAGGAGAGGTTGAGGAAGAAGGCTCCAGCAGCAGCACGACGGCGTGATGATGGTGGAGAGGCAGTACTCCGACAGGGCTTTGCCAAGCGCTCAACGGAGGAGGAGAGGTGTTGGGGAGGGGAGGGGCTGCGCCTTGGATCAGGTCTTCAGCCCTCCCCTAGCCCCTCTATTTATAGGGGAAGGGGGAAGGGGGCCGGCCCCCTCTAGATGAGATCTAGAGGGGGGGCGGCGGCCAGGGAGGGGGGCTTGCCCCCCAAGCAAGGGGGGTGCGCCCCCACTAGGGTTCCCCCCCAACCCTAGGCGCATGGGCCCAAGGGGGGGGGGCGCCCAGCCCTCCAGGGGCTGGTGCCCTACCCCATGCGGCCCATGTGGCCCACCAAGAGGGGTGGCCCCTCCCGGTGGACCCCCGGAACCCTTCCGGTGGCCCCGGTACAATACCGATATGTCCCCGAAACTTTCCGGTGTCCGTATGACAACTTCCCATATATAAATATTCACCTCCGGACCCTTCCGGAACTCCTCGTGATGTCCGAGATCTCATCCGGGACTCCGAACAACATTCGGTAATCACATACAAGTCTTCCTAATAACCCTAGCGTCACCGAACCTTAAGTGTGTAGACCCTACGGGTTCGGGAGACATGCAGACATGACCGAGACGGTTCTCCGGTCAATAACCAACAGCGAGATCTGGATACCCATGTTGGCTCCCACATGCTCCTCGATGATCTCATCGGATGAACCACAATGTCGAGGATTCAAACAACCCTGTATACTATTCCCTTTGTCAGACGGTATGTTACTTGCCCGAGACTCGATCGTCGGTATCCCAATACCTCGTTCAGTCTCGTTACCGGCAAGTCACTTTACTCTTACCGTAATGCATGATCCCGTGACCAGACACTTGGTCACTTTGAGCTCATTATGATGATGCACTACCGAGTGGGCCCAGTGACACCTCTCCGTAATCCGGAGTGACAAATCCCAGTCTCGATCCGTGTCAACCCGACAGACACTTTCGGAGATACCTGTAGTGCACCTTTATAGTCACCCAGTTACGTTGTGACGTTTGGTACACCCAAAGCACTTCTACGGTATCCGGGAGTTACGCGATCTCATGGTCTAAGGAAGAGATACTTGACATTGGAAAAGCTCTAGCAAAACGAACTACACGATCTTGTGCTATGCTTAGGATTGTGTCTTGTCCATCACGTCATTCTCCTAATGACGTGATCCCGTTGTCAATGACATCTAATGTCCATAGTCAGGAAACCATGACTATCTGTTGACCAACGAGCTAGTCAACTAGAGGCTTACTAGGGACGTATTGTGGTCTATGTATTCACACGTGTATTACGATTTCCGGATAATACAATTATAGCATGAATAAAAGAGAATTATCATGACCAAGGAAATATAATAATAATCCATTTATTATTGCCTCTAGGGCATATTTCCAACTGTCTCCCACTTGCACTAGAGTCAATAATCTAGTTACATTGTGATGAATCGAACACCCATAGAGTTCTGGTGTTGATCATGTTTTGCTCGCGAGAGAGGTTTAGTCAACGGATCCGCGACATTCAGATCCGTATATACTTTGCAAATATCTATGTCTCCATCTTGAACATTTTCACGGATGGAGTTGAAGCGACGCTTGATGTGCCTGGTCTTCTTGTGAAACCTGGGCTCCTTGGCAAGGGCAATAGCTCCAGTGTTGACACAGAAGAGTTTGATCGGCCCCGACGCATTGGGTATGACTCCTAGGTCGGTGATGAACTCCTTCACCCAAATTGCTTCATGCGCTGCCTCCGAGGCTGCCATGTACTCCGCTTCACATGTAGATCCCGCCACGACGCTCTGCTTGCAGCTGCACCAGCTTACTGCTCCACCATTCAACATATACACGTATCCGATTTGTGACTTAGAGTCATCCAGATCTGTGTCGAAGCTAGCGTCAACGTAACCCTTTACGATGAGCTCTTCGTCACCTCCATAAATGAGAAACATGTCCTTTGTCCTTTTCAGGTACTTCAGGATATTCTTGACCGCTGTCCAGTGTTCCTTGCCGGGATTACTTTGGTACCTTCCTACCAAACTTACGGCAAGGTTTACATCAGGTCTGGTACACAGCATGGCATACATAATAGATCCTATGGCTGAGGCATAGGGGATGACGCTCATCTCTTCTTTATCTTTTGCCGTGGTCGGGCATTGAGCCGAGCTCAATCTCACACCTTGCAGTACAGGCAAGAACCCTTTCTTGGACTGATCCATTTTGAACTTCTTCAAAATCTTTTCAAGGTATGTGCTTTGTGAAAGACCTATGAGGCGTCTCGATCTATCCCTATAGATCTTGATGCCTAATATGTAAGCAGCTTCTCCAAGGTCCTTCATTGAAAAACACTTATTCAAGTAGGCCTTAATGCTATCCAAGAATTCTGTATCATTTCCCATCAAAAGTATGTCATCTACATATAATATGAGAAATGCTACAGAGCTCCCACTAACTTTCTTGTAAACGCAGGCTTCTCCATAAGTTTGCATAAACCCAAACGCTTTGATCATCTCATCAAAACGAATGTTCCAACTCCGAGATGCTTGCACCAGCCCATAAATGGATCGCTGGAGCTTGCACACTTTGTTAGCATTCTTAGGATCGACAAAACCCTCCGGCTGCATCATATATAGTTCTTCCTTAAGATGCCCGTTAAGGAATGCCGTTTTGACATCCATCTGCCATATCTCATAATCATAGTATGCGGCAATTGCTAACATGATTCGGACGGACTTAAGCTTCGCTACGGGAGAGAAAGTCTCATCGTAGTCAATTCCTTGAACTTGCCGATAACCCTTAGCGACAAGTCGAGCTTTATAGATGGTGACATTACCATCCGCGTCCGTCTTCTTCTTAAAGATCCATTTGTTTTCTATCACTCGCCGATCATCGGGCAAGTCAGTCAAAGTCCATACTTTGTTTTCATACATGGATTCTATCTCGGATTTCATGGCTTCTAGCCATTTGTTGGAATCTGGGCCCGCCATCGCTTCTTCATAGTTCGAAGGTTCACCGTTGTCTAACAACATGATTTCCAGGACAGGGTTGCCATACCACTCTGATGTGGAACGTGTCCTTGTGGACCTACGAAGTTCAGTAGCAACTTGATCAGAAGTACCTTGATCATCATCATTAATTTCCTCTCCAGTCGGTGTAGGCACCACAGGAACGTTTTCCTGAGCTGCACTACTTTCCGGTTCAAGAGGTAGTACTTCATCAAGTTCTAATTTCCTCCCACTTACTCCTTTCGAGAGAAACTCTTTTTCCAGAAAGGATCCGTTCTTGGCAACAAAGATCTTGCCCTCGGATCTTAAGTAGAAGATATACCCAATGGTTTCCTTAGGGTATCCTATGAAGACGCATTTTTCCGACTTGGGTTCGAGCTTTTCAGGTTGAAGTTTCTTGACATAAGCATCGCATCCCCAAACTTTTAGAAACGACAGCTTAGGTTTCTTCCCAAACCATAATTCATGCGGTGTCGTCTCAACGGATTGAGACGGTGCCCTATTTAAAGTGAATGTAGTTGTCTCTAGAGCATATCCCCAAAATGATAGCGGTAAATCAGTAAGAGACATCATAGATCGCACCATATCCAATAGAGTGCGATTACGATGTTCGGACACACCGTTACGCTGAGGTGTTCCAGGCGGCGTGAGTTGTGAAACGATTCCACATTTTCTTAAGTGTGTACCAAATTCGTGACTTAAATATTCTCCTCCACGATCCGATCGTAAGAACTTTATCTTTTGGTCACGTTGATTCTCTACTTCATTCTAAAATTCCTTGAACTTTTCAAAGGTCTCAGACTTGTGTTTCATCAAGTAGACATACCCATATCTACTCAAGTCATCAGTGAGAGTGAGAAGATAATGATATCCTCTGCGAGCCTCAACGCTCATTGGACCGCACACATCGGTATGTATGATTTCCAACAAGTTGGTTGCTCGCTCCATTGTTCCGGAGAACAGGGTCTTGGTCATTTTTCCCATGAGGCATGGTTCGCATGTGTCAAATGATTCATAATCTAGAGACTCTAAAAGTCCATCAGCATGGAGTTTCTTCATGCGCTTGACACCAATGTGACCAAGGCGGCAGTGCCACAAGTATGTGGGACTATCATTATCAACTTTACATCTTTTGGTATTCACACTATGAATATGTGTAACATTATGTTCGAGATTCATTAAGAATAAACCATTGACCATCGGGGCATGACCATAAAACATATCTCTCATATAAATAGAACAACCATTATTCTCGGATTTAAATGAGTAGCCATCTCGTATTAAACGAGATCCAGATACAATGTTCATGCTCAAACTTGGCACTAAATAACAATTATTGAGGTTTAAAACTAATCCCGTAGGTAAATGTAGAGGTAGCGTGCCGACGGCGATCACATCGACCTTGGAACCATTCCCGACACGCATCGTCACCTCGTCCTTCGCCAGTCTCCGCTTATTCCGCAGCTCCTGCTGTGAGTTACAAATGTGAGCAACGGCACCGGTATCAAATACCCAGGAGTTACTACGAGTACTGGTAAGGTACACATCAATTACATGTATATCAAATATACCTTTAGTGTTGCCGGCCTTCTTGTCCGCTAAGTATTTGGGGCAGTTCCGCTTCCAGTGACCCTTCCCCTTGCAATAAAAGCACTCAGTTTCAGACTTGGGTCCATTCTTTGACTTCTTCCCGGCAACTGGCTTACTGGGCGCGGCAACATCTTTGCCGTCCTTCTTGAAGTTCTTCTTACCCTTGCCCTTTTTGAACTTAGTGGTCTTATTGACCATCAACACTTGATGTTCTTTCTTGATTTCAACCTCTGCTGACTTCAGCATTGAGAATACTTCAGGAATGGTCTTCACCATCCCCTGCATATTGTAGTTCAACACAAAGCTCTTGTAGCTCGGTGGGAACGACTGAAGGATTCTGTCAATGACCGCCTCTTCCGGGAGGTTGATCTCCAACTGGGACAGGCAGTTGTGCAACCCAGACATTTTGAGTATGTGCTCACTGACAGAACTGTTTTCCTCCATCTTACAACTATAGAACTTGTCGGAGACGTCATATCTCTCCACCCGGGCATGAGCTTGGAAAACCATTTTCAGCTCCTCGAACATCTCATATGCTCCGTGCTGATGATTTTTGCTGATGATTTTTGCTGATGTAGAGAGCAAAAGTCGACTGAAAGTGATCAACCATGAGGTAAATATGGTCGCTTTGGTGACACCAAGCTATCTGAGATGGTCGCAAACTCCCATTACGTTCGACCAGTCTGATCACCCTACCCACATTGCCACCCCTGGGAGGCAAGCGCTGGTGGTCGACCCAGTCGTTGAAGGCACTCGACTGACGAAAGTATTGATGGATGGCGGCAGTGGGTTGAATATACTGTATGCAGAGACGCTCAAGGGAATGGGCTTTCCGATGTCCAGTCTCAGCTCCAGCAACATGATTTTTCACGGAGTCATTCCTGGAAAGAAGGCTGAGTCACTCGGCCAAATAGCTCTGGATGTAGTGTTCGGCGACTCGAAGCATTTCCACAAAGAGAAGCTGACATATGAAGTCGTGGATTTCCGAAGCGCTTACCACGCTATTTTGGGAAGACCAGCCTATGCCCGCTTCATGGCTCGACCATGTTATGTGTACCTCAAATTAAAGATGCCTGGCCCCAAAGGCGTGATCACTATCACTGGCAGCCGGAAGAAGGCAGAAGAGTGTTTCCAGAAAGGCTCGAAGATTGCGGATGACCAGATAACAGTGGTAGAGCTGGAAGGATACAAGAAAAATGCAGATCCGAGTGATTTGTTGCGGGCCAAGAAGCCCGCCACAGAGTCAGCGTTCCAGTCGTCTGGGGAGACGAAGCCAGTTCATATCCACCCGCCTGACCCCAATGCAGCTCCGACCCATATTTCCACAACACTCGACTCTAAATAGGAAGAAGCGCTCATCCAGTTCCTCCGTGAGAACTGGGACATCTTTGCATGGAAGCCAGCTGACATGCCGGGTGTTCCTAGGGGGCTGGCTGAGCATCTCCTTAGAGTCTACTCAAAAGCAAAACCTGTTAAAGAACATCTTCGACGGTCCGCCGTTCAGAAGAAAAAAGCCATTAGCGAGGAGGTGGCCCGACTACTTGCAGTAGAGTTTATCCGAGAGATATACCACTCCGAGTGGCTCGCCAATGTCGTTATGGTTCCTAAGAAGGACAACTCACTTCGCATGTGCATTGATTTCAAACATATCAATTGGGCGTGCCCAAAAGATCATTTTCCTCTCCCTCGCATCGACCAAATTGTCGACTCGACTGCGGGGTGCGAAAGATTGTCTTTTTTAGACGCTTATTCCGGGTATCATCAGATCCGTCTGTATGGACCTGACGAAATCAAAACAGCTTTCATCACTCCATTCGGGTGCTTCTGCTATATCACCATGCCATTCGGTCTCAAGAATGCCGGAGCCACGTTCATGAGAATGATTCAAAAGTGTTTACTCACTCAAATCAGTCGGAATGTGGAAGCGTACATGGATGATATCGTGGTCAAGTCACGAAAGGGTTCCGACCTGTTGACTGACCTAGCTAAAACATTTGCCAATCTCAGAGGTATGATATCAAGCTTAATCCATCAAAGTGCACATTCGGAGTACCTGGCGGAAAGTTACTCGGTTTTCTCGTTTCAGAACAAGAAATCGATGCTAACCCAGAAAAAGTTGGCACCATACTCCGAATGAAACGCCCTGTGTGTGTGCACGATGTCCAGAAGCTTACTGGATGCTTGGCCGCATTAAGTCGATTCATCTCTCGCCTCGGCGAAACGGTGTTGCCTCTTTACCGACTGATGAAGAAGGCAGACAAGTTCGAGTGGACTCTAGAAGCTGATGCAGCGTTTGCCGAGCTAAAAGCTCTGCTCTCCACCCAGCCAGTGCTTGCTGCTCCAATCAGCAAAGAGCCTCTGTTGCTTTATATTGCAGCCACAAGACAGGTCGTCAGTACAGTACTTACGGTCGAGTGGGAAGAGGAAGGTAAAACCTTCAAAGTTCAGCGCCCAGTGTATTATCTCTCTGAAGTTTTGACCCCATCGAAGCAAAGATATCCTCATTATCAGAAGCTCGTATATGGGATCTACATGACCATGAAGAAGGTTGCTCATTATTTCTCTGATCATGACATTAAGTCGTCAGCGACGCACCATTGTCAGAGATTCTGCACAACAGAGATGCAACTGGTCGAGTGGCTAAATGGGCGATTGAACTCCTTCCCCTTGATAACAAATTTGAGGCAAAGAAAGCCATTAAGTCCCAGGCTATAGCAGATTTCCTTGCCGAGTGGATTGAGCAACAGCAGCCGACTCAAGTTCACTCAGAGCATTGCACCATCTTCTTTGATGGCTCTAAGATGTTAAATGGTTCTGGTGCTGGGGTTGTTTTGGTTTCCCCCCGAGGAGATAAGCTCATATATGTGCTCCAAATCCACTTTGATTCCTCCAACAATGAAGTAGAATATGAAGCACTCTTGTATGGGTTGCGCATGGCCATTTCACTCGGCGTCCGTCGCCTTATGGTCTATGGCGACTCACATTTGGTGGTCAATCAGGTGATGAAGGAGTGGGACGTTAGAAGCCCAGCTATGACTGGATACTGCAATGCAGTGAGGAAGCCCGAAAAGAAATTCGAAGGGTTAGAGCTCCACCATATACACCGACTGAAAAATCAAGCAGCTGATGATTTGGCAAAGATAGGATCCAAGAGAGAAGCCATCCCCAGTGATGTGTTCTTGGAGCATATCCATACTCCATCAGTCATAGAAGATCCTTTTACCGATGAAACTCCGCAACCTAAGAGTGTTACGGATCTGACTGAGGTTGATGTCCCAGCAGTGGTCGACCTGATCATGGAAGCTTTAGTGATCACTCCCGATTGGACAGTACCGTATATCGTGTATATCTTGAGGAAAGAGCTCCCGAAGGACGAAGAAGAGGCTCGACAAATCGTCCGCCGATCTAAGGCCTTTACCATGATAAGGGGATAGCTGTACAGAGAAAGCGCGACTGGAGTTGGTCAGAAAGGCATAACGCTGGAGGAAGGTCGAATAATCCTTGATGACATCCACTCGGGGACCTGTGGCCATCATGTGTCCTCTCGGACCATCGTGGCCAAAGCATATCGAGCCGGATTTTATTGGCCAAGAGCGAATGAAATGGCAATGGAGATAGTCGACAAGTGCGAGGGATGTCAATTTTACTCCAATATGTCACACAAGCCCGCGTCAGCTTTGAAGACCATACCACTCGTCTGGCCCTTTGCAGTATGGGGGTTGGATATGGTCGGCCCTTTGAGAACAGGCAGAAGTGGTTTCACCCATGTGCTGGTAGCAGTCGACAAGTTCACCAAGTGGATTGAGGCCAAACCCATCAAGAACCTTGATGCCGGTACTGCTGTCAGCTTCATCAGAGAATTGATATTCAGATATGGAGTCCCGCACAGCATCATCACCGACAACAGGTCAAACTTCGATTCCGAAGAACTCAGAGCTTTCTGCACGTCTCAAGGCACATGAGTCGACTATGCTTCAGACGCCCATCCACAGTCGAATGGACAGGCAGAAGGAGCCAACGGCTTGATTCTCAAAGGGTTGAAACCCCGTTTGATGCATGATCTCAAGCATGAGGCTGGTGCATGGGTCGACGAACTTCCCTCGGTGCTTTGGGGGTTAAGGACCACGCCCAACCGGTCGACTGGAAGAACTCCGTTCTTCTTGGTCTACGGAGCTGAAGCAGTCTTGCCGAGTGACCTTCTCCACAATGCTCCCCGGGTCGAGCTCTACACCGAAGCTGAAGCAAAACAAGCCCGGCAGGATGCAGTCAACCTTTTAGAGGAAGAAAGGGAGATGGCTCTGATTCAATCGACCATTTATCAACAAGACTTGTGTCGCTTCCACGCCAAAAATGTGAAGAGTCGAGCCTTCCAGGAAGGAGATTTGGTTCTCCGAGTGGATCAGCAGAAACCACACAAGCTTGCTCCTTCTTGGGAAGGTCCCTTCATCGTCACCAAGGTTCTCCACAATGGAGCATACCGTCTTTACAATGTCGAGCATCAGATCGACGAGCCCCGAGCTTGGAACGCGGAGCTTCTCCGCCCCTTTTACACTTAAGTATTCACTCGGATGAGTTGTAATAAAAGTACTTCTGTAGTTTATTTATCGAAGACAAGAGCTTTATAATTTTACCAGTAATTGTTATTACTTTTGTCCACATAAAACAATCCCCCAGTGGGTGGCTTGGATGCGAATCCGATTCGCCTAAGTCTGTAAAAAAAATCCTAACCGAGTGGTGAGCCAGCCTCCCACACGAAGGCTTAGCTGCGAAATCTGTTTCGCCTAAGATAAACTAAATCCTACCGAGTGGTAAGCCAGCCTTCCACTCAGAGGCTTAGCTGCAGTCCAAGTACTCGCCTAAGTTAAACAAAATCCTACCGAGTGGTAAGCCAGCCTTCCACTCGGAGGCTTAGCTGCAGTCCAAGTACTCGCCTAAGTTAAACAAAATCCTACCGAGTGGTAGCCAGCCTTCCACTCGGAGGCTTAGCTGCAGTCCAAGTAGTTGCCTAAGTTAAAAAAAATCCTACCGAGTGGTAAGCCAGCCTTCCACTCGGAGGCTTAGCTGCAGTCCAAGTACTCACCTAAGTTAAACAAAATCCTACCGACTGGTAAGCCAGCCTTCCACTCGGAGGCTTAGCTGCAGCCCAAGTACTCGCCTAAGTTAAACAAAATCCTACCGAGTGGTAAGCCAGCCTTCCACTCGGAGGCTTAGCTGCAGTCCAAGTACTCACCTAAGTTAAACAAAATTCTACCGAGTGGTAAGCCAGCCTTCCACTCGGAGGCTTAGCTGCAGTCCAAGTACTCGCCTAAGTTAAACAAAATCCTACCGAGTGGTAAGCCAGCCTTCCACTCGGAGGCTTAGCTGCAGTCCAAGTACTCGCCTAAGTTAAACAAAATCCTACCGAGTGGTAAGCCAGCCTTCCACTCGGAGGCTTAGCTACAGCATTGCGCTCGCCTAAGTTCAAATACAACACGCGCTCTGCAAGGAGGGCGAGGTGCAGGTCGACTGCTACCCTCTCCTTCCGAGCTACGCCACAAATACAACATGCGCTCTGCAAGGAGGACGAGGTGCAGGTCGACTGCTACCCTCTCCTTCCGAGCTACGCCACAAATACAATGTGCGCTCTACAAGGAGGATGAGGTGCAGGTCGACTGCTACCCTCTCCTTCCGAGCTACGCCACGAATACAACATGCGCTCTGCAAGGAGGACGAGGTGCAGGTCGACTGCTACCTCTTTCTCCAAAGGTACGCCTTGAAAATCCTACCGAGTGGAGAGCAAACCTCCCACTCGGGGGCTTAGCTGCAGCCCAGTGCTCGCCTAAGTATCTGAAATCCTACCGAGTGGAGAGCAAACCTCCCACTCGGGGGCTTAGCTGCAGCCCAGTGCTCGCCTGAGTTTTTGAAAATCCTACCGAGTGGAGAGAAAACCTCCCACTCAGGGGCTTAGCTGCAGCCCAGTGCTCGCCTAAGTATCTGAAATCCTACCGAGTGGAGAGCAAACCTCCCACTCGGGGGCTTAGCTGCAGCCCAGTGCTCGCCTATGTTTTTGAAAATCCTACCGAGTGGAGAGCAAACCTCCCACTCGGGGGCTTAGCTGCAGCCTAGTGCTCGCCTAATTTTTTGAAAATCCTACCGAGTGGAGAGCAAACCTCCCACTCGGGGGCTTAGCTGCAGCCCAGTGCTCGCCTAAGTGTATTGGGGAACAAGTCGATTGCAACGAGCGCCTCGCTTTAACCTGCTAAAGACACCTCAAACCAAATGCAAACATATTCAACGTTGAATCCAAGTTCGGATAACACCTAACGAAACCTAAAGTGCTCAGGCGCTAAGCCTGTTAAGGTTTGTCGGTTACAAAAATCACTCGGCATACCGAGGCAAATTTAAAGTATCGAGCTCAGAAGTTTTTTACCCCTCCTGTGGAGGGCTGGAAGGTGCAACAAACTCATCCAGGTCGATTCCATCTGCAATCCGAGTGGCAGCAGCGATGAAGGTCTCCATGAAAGATCGAAATCGTGCTTCTTGGTGTTAGCCACCCTAAGGGCCACTAGCTTGTCCTCTCGCGCATCCTTGCAGTGAACGCGGACCAGAGACAGAGCAACATCCGCACTGCACCTGGCCGAAGACTTCTTCCACTCCTGCAGTCGACTTGGGACCTCGTTCAGTCGAGTCATCAGAGACTCGAGGTCGTTCTGGAGCGTCTCTCTTGGCCAGAGTGTTGTGTCGATGCGAGAAGTTGCGACCTTCAGCCTTGCGAGATAGTCGATGACAGCAGCAACGCGAGATTCAAGCCGGAGCACGTTCATGGCGACTTCATCTTTCACGGGAGAGTTGATGGGATCTAGGTTTATTTCCAGTCGACTAGTCTCGTCTTCAAAGTTCTGACAAAATTCTGCAAGCACAACCACCGAGTCAAGACAACAGTCGGAGATCATAGTTAAAATGTTTGTTTAATACAAAAGATTACCTTCAAGCATGAGGAATAGCTTCTTGGCGAGTCCACCCAGATAAGCCTCCAGATCGTTCTTCTTTCTCACCAACTCACTGGCCTTGCCATTCAGGGTGGTCTTGTCACTTTTCAGTCGACTGACCTCCTTGTTGGCAGCATCAAGAGCAGCTTTCAGATTGGTGTTTTCTTCTTCAAGCTTGGTGACTGAAGCCAGCTTCTCATCTGCGAGCTTGGTCTTCTCTAAATCCGCTTTCTGCATCTCAGCCAAGTCAAGGTCTTTCTTCTTCAGGGCATCCCTCACTTTGTCTGCAAACTTACAGTGAGATCAGACTCTGAAACAAACGAGAGGCAAAGGCAGTCATCGAAGGCCTCACCAAACATACCTTTAGCTTCCTCCTTCGCCTTCGTTAGGTTCTCTTGGGTCAGTTTCAGATCAAGCTCGAGCTGGATGTGTTTGTTCTCCAACTCAGTATAACGAGCCGCAAGGTCGCAGGATTTCTACGAAGAACCAATCTACAGATGTCAAAGACAATTCACTTCCGAGTGACTAAGGAAAAATCATAGCGTTTCTAAGACTACGGCCGAATACAAACATTCGACCATAGTCTCGGGGACTACACCCAGTGGGTGCACTCAGCGTGCCCCCACTAGTTTCATCAGTTAGAGTCGACTAGTCGACCAATAACAACAAAAAAACCCGGAAGGTGTTCTTCAAACTATAGTCGACTGCCAGCAGTCGACCACAGTCTCGGGGACTACACCCAGTGGGTGCACTCAGCGTGCCCCCACCGGTCTATGAATCCATTCGACCTAGTCGAGTAAAGAAAAAACTTAAGACATAAAGACTATGGTCGACTGCCAGCAGTCCACCATAGCCTTGGGGACTACACCCACTGGGTGCACTCAGCGTGCCCCCACTAACCCGGAATTTCAATCGACACACCCAGTGGGTGTAGGACAAACTCTAAGAATTTCAGAAAGAAGAGTTTTCAGATATCATATCCTAACAGAACAGGCAGTGACCGACTGACCTGAACATTACTCTGAAGAGCTGAACTGGCGTCATAGGCTGCCTGGCTGGCTTCTCGGATTGCCTTCACTTGCTCCATCATGACCCCCGCTTGGCGTATTGCTTCTTTAGCAGCACTAACTTGGTCTTTCGGGACATGGTGGGTTGAGAAAAGCGAGGGTTGAGCAGCACTCGACGATGAAGAGCGAGCACTCGTCAACGGCACCGCAAAGGATACGGTAGGCCGAGTGACATTGTCTCCCTCCACGACCAACGTCTCGGGTGCTGGCACATCCTAAGTCGCCTTGCCAGTAGACGCTTTCTTGTTCCTCCTCCGCCTCAGTGGTTCCTCGTCGTCGTCGTCGGGAAGGTCAATAACGACATTAGATGAAGCTGCAGAAAAGAATCAAAATTAGAGACAAGAAGCCAATCGACTGAAGACGGAACTACAAGAGTCATACCAGGTTTCGAAGTAACAGCATCCTCCATCTCGTGATCTTCAGCCCTGGCCGAGGTATCAGAAGTAGCAGCACTGCAGGTCCACAAGTCAGTCGATTGGTTCATGAGTCGACCAAGAACAAGTTCATGAAACGGGAAAACTCAAGATTACCATTACCCTGAGATTGTGGGGATCACCATCTTCATCTTCGGCAAGACCTTCGCCAGCTTTGACGGTGCCACTCGAGATTGCTTCGGAGCTTTCTCAGTCGGCGCCGGAGAAGTCGTCCGAGGGCGCTTGGTCGACGGCGCGACGGTCGCGGCCCCCTTACCACGCTTGGCCGCGGGATCATGGACAAGCTTCGAGCGTCTTTCCGAGCGAGGAGGTATAACTTCCTCCTCCTCCTCCTCCTCTTCCTCCTCACTAGAGTCATCACCCTCATCATCGTCGTGAGCATCCGAATCCCAGTCCTCTGGGCTTTCGCCCCCACTTCCTTCCTCCTCCTCAGTCGGCGCTTGCGCTCCATTGGGCATCGAGTACAACTCAGTGGTGGCCTGACAGACAACAGAACAAGACAAAGGTCAATCGACCAATTTGCAGTGAAGCAGTATGAATAAAGCGAGATTATAATTAGAGACAAGTGGCCATACCATGTCCGGTGTGTAGGTGCAGTCGAGTGGTGGGATCCTCCTAGCCTCTCGAGGGTTGTCCTTATTCCCTGTGATTGCAGCAATCCACCTCTCCAGTGTGGCGTCGTCGACCGCTTCTGGATGGACCCGACTGGTGTCTTTGGTGCCACAGTACAACCACATCGAGTGGCCGCGGTACTGAAGCGGCTGGATGCGCCGTCTAAGGAAGACCTCCAGAAGATCCATGCCCGTCACTCCATCCCGAACGAGCTGAACTACGCGCTCCATCAACATTTTTACCTGAGCTTTCTCCTCAGGGAGCACCTTCAGAGAAGAGGGTTTGTCCGCTCGGTCCATGGAGAACGGAGGGAGACCAGTCGACTGCCCCGGCGTCGACTCGTCTTAGCAGTAGAACCAGGTCGACTGCCACCCTCTGACCGACTCAGGAAGGGTCATGGCCGGGAAAGTACTCTTACTCCTCATCTGAATCCCAAGACCCCCGCACATCTGGATAACCTTAGTCCTCTCATCATCCGGACTCGCTTTTTAACCGTCTGTGAGCGGCAGGTGAATATGTGCTTAAAGAGACCCCAGTGCGGTCGACAACCTAGGAAGTTCTCGCACATGGACACGAAAGCAGCAAGATAGGCAATGGAATTGGGAGTGAAATGGTGGAGTTGCGCCCCAAAGAAGTTCAGAAACCCTCGGAAGAAAACACTCGGCGGCAGAGAGAATCCGCGGTCTACATGAGTGGCTAGGAGAACACACTCACCCTCCTGCGGCTGTGGTTGCCACTCGGTCCCCGGAAGCCTTGCTGACCCGTGGGGGATCAGACCCTCGTTGGCCAGGTCATTGAGATCCGCCTCGGTGATGGTCGAGCGGATCCAATCCCCTTGGACCCAACCTTGCGGCAGGTGGGACCTTGACGAAGATCCGCCCCGACTGGACGCTCTCCCCTTCACTTTCCCCGTCGCCGTCGCCTTCTTCGCGCGCTCCAAGGCCGCCGTCTTCTCCTTCACCATTGTCGCCGGCGAAGCACGCGAGGAGTGGATAGGCGGAGGTGAGAGCAGGCGCAGCGGGCGGAGGCAAAGAGGGCAGAGAGGGGAATGAGAAGGCACTGTTCAAAAACCCTCGCCCGGCGCTTTATATAAGGACGCTTCCGAGTGGCTGGCAAGTAGGCCCGGGCGGTCCTGTCACATCCCGAAACAGTCACGCATGCACGATACATGGCGAAAAAGGCGGCGCAGAAATCAAGGCGTCCACACCTTATCCCATCCGAGTACCGCGGTCCGCCCCGCTTTGCGCGCTTCCCAAAATTCGGATCCCACAAAATCCGCTGACGGCAGATCAATCTATCAGGCGATGGATTTCTTGCGATCCATCGCTCGGAAGTTCACTAAGTTCAAAAGTTCACTCAATAGAAGAAAGGAATGGATCAAGGCGACTGAAAGAAAAGTTGATGCCAATGCTAAAAAAGAAAATCGCTGATCCGGGATACGACATAATCAGAGCACAGGAAATAGGTCGGAGAAAATTATCAACTCCTTCCTCACTCGAACCTCGATCCATTCGGGGGCTAATGATGAAGTCATGTACCTAGGGTAGGGTCATGGACCTATCTAGGATACCCTACCCAAGGACATCCTTAGAAGAAGCTACCTTCCAGTTGACCAAGAGGGACTTCACTCGACGAACTCAAGGACACTCGACGATGAAGATAGCCACTCGACCATGAAGCCAACCACTCGATGGCCAGGAGACCTAAAGTCACTCAGCACGCAACGGTCTGTCATTAAGTAGATTTAATAGTCTTCATGGCACTTTATGAGGGCGTTACCAGTAACCCCCTATCTTAATGTACTTTAAACCCTACATAACTGAGGGCCGGAGGGGTCTGGCGAACTCTATATAAGCCACCCTCCTCCTCAGTGTAAAGGGTTCGCACCCCTGTAACTCATATACACATAAACCAGTCGACCGCCTCCGGGCTCCAAGACGTAGGGCTATTACTTCCTCCGAGAAGGGCCTGAACTCATAAGCACTCGTGTGTACAACTACTCCATAGCTAGGATCTTGCCTCTCCATACCTACCCCCCATTCTACTGTCAGACTTAGAACCACGACACATACCGTCTACGTAACGCATCTGACAACCGACTCGAGCCGAACCCATGGAACGCAGCCCGTCTCTGAAGATTCTACGCCTAACGCCAGACTCAGAGTTTGTCTCCCTCCTCCGTCCACCTTTTACATTTTCACTGTCTCTTGTCCACCTCCTTCTTCCCACTTTTTTTAGTAAAAGCCTTTGATAGGCTGATTTGCGCATTGTTCGCACACACTTGATGTGCTCCTAGCACTCATTATACCTGGGGGCTTCTTTAACAGAAGCTTATTTATACGGGCTTCATGCCCAACACATGTGTCACACTTCCGCATGTACCTTTTATTCACCATTATATGCATCGATATGACTTAAGTTTTGGCCAAGCTGGGTTGCCTGGCTCCTGTGCTTACCCCTACGTTCCCGATTGTTCGGCTAGGAGGTAAAGGGAGCACCTCTGCGATTGTTACTGCTGGGTCAGCCGGATGTGTACCTCAGACTGGGTGAAGCCGAAAGCTAGCATTCTTAAGGGAATATTCGGTCGGTGACTTGAAAGATGATTTATTACTTATTTAACTTATCTGCCCCCAGATGCTTTTTCTGCTCTCTTCGCAGTGTGGGCATGCACTTTAGGGCATGCCTCCCAGGGAAAGGAACCCCTAACGGAACTATTCTCCCTGGAAGATGTTTCTTACTAACCATGTAATATAACATAACTAGTTGGGCACTTGTCTGATAAAGCACTAATGACCCCTACGCCTGGTTTCCATGCATGCCCCGGTTTTTTCGTAACTAAGAAGGTATTCGGACACACTCTGGACTCTAGGGTCCCGAGGTTGAAGCGAAAATGTCGGCAAAGACAAACGATCTACAATCCGGCTAGAAGGCACTTTACATGTCATTTTAAAATACATCGTCTAATTGACTGATTGTACTCCTCTTCAATCCCATCTAACAGGCTGTCTAATTTATAGTCCTGTTGGGAATACTTAGCGGCCAACTCTACTTGGCCGTACATTAAGCTCACAGGGATCTCCTTCCCATCGGGCCCCATAGGTCCGACCTCGGCCATGTGGTTTCGATCCACCTTCTTGTACCACGTCTTCAACATGGCCCAGGCCTCCCTGGCGCCTTGACGGCAGGCCGATATCTTCCACAGGCGGAAGCGCTGCCGTGCTCCCTAAAGCTTCTCGGCAAGCCCTTCAAGGCTTTCGGATAGCGAGACGGACGGCCATAAGGCCTGGGCGACGCCACTCATCGCTTGCCGAACACGTTCGTGCAGTTGCATCAGCTCGGGGAGTTGGTCACCCATTGAACCGGGCATTCCCTCCGCAGGGCGACCTGTGAGCACACCTAAAGACACATTTCTGTCAATCGACTTCCTCGCCGAACTCTTCTTTTCAAAGGAGTTTGATCAATCACTTACTATAAATGTCGCGATGAAGCCGCTGATTCTCCTTCACGGAGCCAGACAGCTGGGCCCGAACACCTTTCAGCTCTTCTCCCAGCTGGGTGTGGGCATCTTGGAGCTTGTTCCTCTCCTGCTGCACCTTCATAAGCACCCTCTCGCCGGCCTTCAGCTGGCGCAGTAGCTGTTGCTTGTCCGGATCTAGTCCGGCACCCTCTGCAATATTATTGTCAGATTTACGCACACGCCGCACTTTATTAACTACTTATCTTTTCGAAGTATGTATTACCAGCGGGGGTCTCTGTAGCTCCCCCTGTGGCGGCCAGTGCGGCCTCAAGTTGGGCCTTGCACTCTTGAAGCTCCTGGGACAGGTGGGTATTCTTCTCCATAAGATCCTGCATAACAAATGATCCTTAAATCAGTTATTTTAACTATTTTAAGTCTCGGGGGCTACTGGCATATATAACTATTAAAATTGCTTACCCGTATGTCCTTCACATACTGCTCCGTGGCTCTGGTTAAACCATCTTGAGCGGCACGGAGGTGCGCGTCTCCCGCATTAAAGGCATTCAACGCCTCCGAGAGAAACACGCGTCACGAAGAACTGTCCGGGGACGCCTGTGATTCATGGCGCTCTCCACCTCAGACCTGGTGGCGGACAGCCTGTCGGCATCCTTCGTTGGAGGAGCATCCGGCTCATGCCTTGTGTTCGCCTCCCCTTACGGACCACGCGTTGGAGCATGGCTGGCGGAGGCTTGATTGGCAACCTCTCCGGACACTGTCCGGCGAGCGCTCTTTCTCCTGGAAAAGTCATGAGCGTTAACATACCTCCTAGGGATCCTTCCCTTAAAAATAGCGGTGCGACGTTTCGACTCGCGTCGCACTCCTCTTCCGCCTGTTGGGCCAAACTGACCCTTGCTGGTCAGCCGCCGCGGGTTCGGCTTCCCGCCTTAAAGACGCCTCCTGCGATGCACCATCGGTATAGGATGGTCAGAAATGAGCATGGATCAATTGATGGTGTCAGGACTCCGGTCGTAGTCACCTGGGAAGCCGGAAATAAACCGGGGTAGTCAGCCGTAATGGCGACTAGAGCATTGTCCATGCTAAGTTGGTGGAACACCCCGTCAATCAGCTCCACCTTTATGTCCGTATCCTCTTCGGAGGCCGGATCAAGGGATCGTCCCGGATCCTCGGGCTGTGGAGTCAGGCTTTGTATGCCCTCCACGTCCCGGCGCAGCTCCTGCGTCAAAATCACAAAGTAAGACACTTGACTTTGGAAATATGGATCGGATAGATAAACGTCCGCTTACCCAGCTCCGAGGGTTATTCATGGAGAATCCATTCAATGGACTCGTGCGGAGGAAGTCCTCCTTCTCCCCCTTGTACAAGCCGGACAGGATCTTTACCAGATCGGCGGCCGATCCCGGCCCTCTGCGGCCATGACGGGTGGCATCATCTTCCCCGTTAAAATCCCACATGGGGTGGGCCCTATATTGGAGCGGTTGCACCCCTCGCATAATGCACGTGGCCATGATCCCAATCATGGTCCATCCGGAGTGGGCCAGTAACCTAATCCGGCCCATCAGATAATGGACGCTCCCATCATCTTCCCGTTGAGGGCTCCACGGGCGCCAACTCAGGCGTTTATTCAAGGGAGCATTGCTGAACTCCGGGAGGCTAATCCGAACTGGATCCGGCAGAGGGGCGTCCTCCATATAGAACCATTCCGAAGGCCAGTTTTCGGATGCCTTCTTCGGGGTACCGGATAGATATCCGGTCCCGGCGATGCGCCATATTTCGGCTCCGCCCACTTGATATATCGACCCCTCGTGAGAACGGGGTACGAGGCAAAACAATATCTTCCACAGCGCAAAATGGGGCTCGATGCCCAAGAACAGCTCGCAAAGAGCTACAAAGCCCGCGATGTGCAGAATGGAGGCGGGTGTAAGGTGGTGAAGCTGGAGTCCGTAGAACTTCAGGAGCCCCCAGAGAAACTGATGTATGGGAAATCCGAGTCCCCTTATTATATAAGGGACGAAGCATACCCGCTCTCCTTTGGAAGGGTTGGGGACGCTCTCCGCCTGCTTTCCACCCCTGAAGGTGGCCAGTCCGGCTCGAACCGGAACCATGAAGGCTGGGGGAAGATATCCCTCGGTTTGGAGCGTCACTAGCTCGCTGTGTGGAAGTGAGCATCTCTCCCAATCTCCTGGCTGAGGGCTGGGAGCGCGAGAGGAGGAGCCGCGTCGACTATCCATGATGGAATGGATTTTTGTCGGAGGCGCTTCGATGAGTACTTGCGGAAGGAGGATGGTGTGAGTTGGATCTAGATCCTCGCCTCTCTTATAGGCGGCTCGTTCGTGCGGCTAGGGGTAAAATGTAAAAATACCCTAGCTTTTCGCATTCACACGACACGTGGAAGAGGGCCATTATTGGACGTGGAAGCCAAGGAGCGCGACATTTATAAGGAAGCCGGACACTATTCGGTAGGTACATGAAGTTTGAAGGAGAACCCGCCTTGCAACACCGAAGACAATATACGCGCCAGACTCGTCGTCATTGAAGCCTGGTTCGGGGGCTACTGAGGGAGTCCTGGACTAGGGGGTGTCCGGATAGCCGAACTATCATCATCGGTCGGACTCCAAGACTATGATGATACAAGATTGAAGACTTCGTCCCGTGTCCGGATGGGACTTTCCTTGGCGTGGAAGGCAAGCTTGGCGATACGGATATGTAGATCTCCTACCATTGTAACCGACTCTGTGTAACCCTAGCCCTCTCCGATGTCTATATAAACCGGATGGTTTAGTCCGTAGAATAACAACAATCATACCATAGGCTAGCTTCTAGGGTTTAGCCTCCTTGATCTCGTGGTAGATCTACTCTTGTAACATCCACATCATCAATATCAATCAAGCAGGACGTAGGGTTTTACCTCCATCAAGAGGGCCCGAACCTGGGTAAAACATCGTGTCCCTTGTCTCATGTTACCATCCGCCTAGACGCACAGTTCGGGACCCCCTACCCGAGATCCGCCGGTTTTGACACTGACATGGGCCTAGTGAACTCGGACATTTGGCCTCTCATCTAGAAAATTTGGGCCCTTCCTAAGTGCAAATTCTTTGTCGGGCTCACCCTTTAGGATCGCCTATGGATGGCAGTGCAGCTATATGCTCCATGGGTGGTGAAACTGTGGGCCTTGTCAGCTTTGCTGGTTTGAGCATGAATCGGTGTCCCACCTTCTCTTCTAGTGCAGAGTCACCATCAAAACTTAGAAGCCGACCCTCTCATGGCTTGGCATCCACCATATCAATATGCGGTGTTGGTCCATCTCCACCTCGCCTAAGGATTGGTGGTCGATGCCCATCCGCCCCTATAACATGGCATGCCATGGGCTCGGATCTCTCGCCATGCTTGTCTCATGACTGGTTTGGAATGAGATAAATGCTTGGTTCTTCCATGGAAAGTCCCAACCGGTGACCATCATACTAACCTAAAGGAGGAAGTGCAGAATTCGACGTTGGTGGGCACTAACCATTTGAGTTCTCTGATGTTGAGAGAGCAACCCCATTACTGTTAATGAAGGTCATTTCTGATGGTTTTGCCATCGGCTTGGCCAAGGTGTTGCGGCATTGGACATCCGTCTAAAACTCTCTCCTTACTTAATCAATAAAAGGGCAAATCTTTTCCCTCTTTCTTTAAAAGAAAACTAAAGGTTTCAACTAGTAAAGAAAATGTGAACAAATGTGTTGAGCGGTTGATAGCTATTTTTTTGTGGGCGTTGATAGCTACTTAAGTGTAACGCTAGCATAGTTGCCACATCGGTCCAGTTGCCACGATAACCATTAGTATGGCTATTTTGGGCCAAGATAACACTCTAGCAAGAGTTGTCATATAGCCCCGAGTCGCATGTGTGCTTCTGCGGTGGGCACCTTGCTGAGTACTCCCTCCGTTTTTATGTACTCCACATATTAGCTTTGACTGAAGTCAAATTTTACCAAGTTTGACTAAGTTTGTGAAAACAATATGAACATTTACTTTAAAAATGTATATCGTGTGAAAATATATGCAATGATGAATCCAATTATATATATTTGGTGGTGTATATGTTAATATATTTTTCTACATAATGCTAAAAAAATGTTTTCCTACAAACTTGTTGAATATATATAAAGTTTGACTTTAGATAAATCTAATATGCAGATTAAATAAAAACAAAGAGAGTAGTATACTACGGTACTGATAGATGGAGATAACAATTGCTGCAGGAAACATTAGTTGGCTCATGATGCCGCCCGTGCAAATGGATAGAATTGACAGGATAATAACCTTTTACCACACGCTTTCAGTGTGTTGATAAGAGATGGCTAGTGGCATGGCAATTGGTTCCGGTTGCTTTCAGCATATGTATGCAGATTATTATCCATATCTAGCTGTCCCCGCCCATGAACTAGCAGCTCCCTTGCATAATCTTTTCACACAAGATCATATTCGCAACAATTTTAAAAATTCAAGGCCCTACAACCACGAGTTGTTGTAAAACAAAACAAAATCATCTTTCAGGCGTCCCGATCGAAAGGTCCCTTTCAATGCCCCGAAAGAAAACAGAATATCGATTGGTGATTGCTTTACTGTCACTCACTGTTCTTTTTCATCCGTGGCCCAATTAAACCAGGAGTGCGCAACTGCGCATAGATACATACATGTAGCTGTCGTGCTTGCAAATTCCAGCGGGGATGATGGATCGAGCCAGGTTTCTTGCCGACGTGGGGCGGGTGATGAAGGGCGCGACGCTGTCATCACCAGCACGTCACCCGCTCAGATCGGCAGCACGCCACGTACGTACTAGGTGGGCATTACTCCGGTGATGGCCGGAACGGCCGTGGTTCCTTCCAGAAGTAGCGGCGCCGCCAGCGAGGCGCATACGTATTACCTGTCCATGTCCATTGCTTTTGGGCGGCGCGTCGGGCCGCCGGTGCGTGCCGCGCATCGGCAGGCGTACGTCTGTCTCCCGGCTTGGGCGAGTGGCCGCACGTCGCTAGCGTGCGAGCCACATCGCAAACGCACGGGCGAGCTGGGCGATGGCGACGGCTGTGGCGTCGCGTCGTGACGGAGGGGGTCGGGCCCGGTCGACTGGACAACGACGAGGGCGTCACGTACATATGCGCGCGAACGCACGCCCGGAAGGCCGGCGCGCTCGGCGTCGATCCGATCCCGTCCCTGTACCGCCGTACATGCGATGGACACCGACACGGGACCAGGCGCCTTTTCCGATTCAATGCTCGGCGCCAGTCGAGATCGACCAGTCGACGGCGGCTGCCCTGCGATCCACGGCTCCGTCGGCTGCCTGGACGCACCGATGGCGTGAGGGACGGATGGATGGATGGATGGACGGCGAGGCTTGGAGCCACTCGGCGGCCGTGTGCCGTCGTGCGTGGCCGCGTGGGCGCACGTACGGCGGTTTTGTTCCTTTGCTGCACTTGCGGGGCGCGGACAGGCGCGCACGGGGCTTGCCGGGGCCGGCATGACCGGGCTGATCGGCCGTCGGCAAGGTTCAGCGTACGTGCCCGCGCGTCACCAGCTAGCCTGGCCCGCGCCATCCTCGCCGCTCGCCGACGACATGGCGTGCGGATAATAACTCTAAAACAAATGCGGAGTGAGAGTGAGACACCGAGGCGTGGTGTTCCTGCACAGGGCTAATCGGTAATCGGGCACGCACTTGCACAACCAGTTGGGCGGGCAGGCCAGTTAACCCCACGCTGACAGCGGGAGAAAAAGGAGCTCGCAATTAGCACTAGGGCCCATGGTACCTATCTTCACCTGGTGTGACGGCCTATATGGACCCTGTTTGCATACTCTAACTTAGTTAAAAGTTAGAGTTAGATTTTAACTCTAAACTAACCCTAAATTAATTCTAACCAAAGAGGTGTTTGGATGGTAGGGTTAGATTGGCAACAAATGCTCTTTCTCAATCATTTGATCGAGAGCTGCGCTAGCCGAGGCAGACCGGGACGTGCCTGGCAAGGAGCCGCGCTGGCCTCTCACGCAGCCCGCCGGCCGAATCCGCCATCCCTGCGCAAGGAGCCGCGCTGGCCGAGGCCGACGGGGACAGGCCGCGCAAGGAGCGGCGACTGCTTACTGGCGGGCAGACAGGCCGCGCAACGAGCGGCAACTCCTTACTGGCGGGCAGACAGGCCACGGGGAGACGATGGGGTTGGAATGGGAGGATAGGGCTGGGCAGCTGCGGGAAGAGCGAGAGAAAAATGTGTTTTTTAATGGTCCCGAGGAGAACTAATCCAAATAAACACCTTTTGGATGAGTTAGTTTTTTTGGATGGGTTAGATGCATCTAACCTAAACTAACCCTTCCTGTTTGGATATTTTGAATTAGTTAAGTCCAAACTAACCCAAACTAACTCTAACCTACGCATCTAAACAGGACCATGGCCGACAGATGAGGAGGCTGTGCGCCATCAGCCTCTCAAGATATTTTCAAATGGAGTTGCGTACGTGTATCAGCAAGCTCACTGCACACATGATGTGTAAATTAACATGAACAATACGAGGACACCCATATTTTTGGTGTGCGATATTGCAGTACTCATTGCACAAGTGACCGACAAGGCCCCAACTTTTTTAGCAGTGGGAAGCATATCCCGTCCGGCCAAACGGACAGCGTAGCATCACCCACAAAGCATCTGTCCCGACCATACGCCCGACGGCCCGAGTCTAGGCTGCTGGTTGTCTTGCCTCGTGGGCACATCATGCTGGCAAAGGCAGCGAGCACCGGACCCCCAGCCGACGCGACGCGCGACACCCCAAATGACAGTGAGACGAGGTAAGCGATCTCATCATGAAACCGGCAAAAGCCGGCTTGGTTTACCCGGCCGGCACAACACACATCAATTGTCCCGTCTGTTTCCCTCTGCAGCTACAGTTTGCCGGGTCGAGCGGCGCTGTCTGATGAGCTGCTCACAAGGCATGTTGGACACGTGGAAAGCATCACAGAGCTGCTCCCAACTCGCAGTGCTGTGAGCGGGCAGCAATCAGGAACTTCTGCTCGTTTCACGTGATGCACTATTTTTTAAGGGTTGTACATCATTGTAAAATATGAGGCTGGTCATAGTGGGGAGTAACTTAGAGTAGTAACATTTATATGTTACTAGCCTATATTACTATCTTCATAGTGATAGTGTCATATGTGTAGTAACATAGATGTCTTCATTTATCACTATGTAGACTCATTTTGCATTGAAAAGCGCTATGTGATGATAACATATTATGTTACCTTATCTGCCTCTTTCCTCATTAACTACTTGCCACCTCATCATTTTTGCTTATGTGACATCTATGTTACTTCTTAAATTACTCTCACTATGACCAGCCTGATAGAGTAGAATGCTCTGTTTACTGTTAGATGGGCTGATGAAAGCCTCGGTGTTCAGGTGTCTCACAGGGAAAAACCTATTTGACGCATTTTGCGTCAAACAGTCGAGAAATGGCACAGGGGGTGAGAGCTACCGAGCGATTTGGGTTCGCCCAACAAGAAGCATACGTGCAGTTTTGAGGTTGTCGTTTTAGGAAGCTTCTAGAGAATTCTCAGACAATTTTTCTGGTTTTGGGAACCTTCTAGAAGTTCCTGGACCGGTTTCTCTTTTTTACTTTCTATTTTTTCTTTCTATTTTTCGTTTTTCGTTTTCCTGTTTTTTTCTTTTTCTGTCCTTTTTATATTTTTCTGTTTCTTTTTTGGTTTTCTTTTCCTTCAGTTTTCCTTTTTCCATTTATTTCTTTTTTCAACAAATTTTCTGGAATAAAAAAATGTTCGTATTTCTTAAAATTTGTTCGTTTTTCCAGATTTTGTTCCTGTTTTCAAATTTTCTTCAGAAACTCCGAAAAAAGATTAGAAGTTTAAAATTTGTTCACTTTTTTCAAAAAAAGGTTCGAAAATTCAAAAAATATATTAAAATTTGGGATTTTTTAAAATTTCTAATTTTTTCCAACAATTCAAAAAATGTTCACGGATTTTAAAAATGTTCCTGTTTTCAAAACAGTTCAGAAATTTTAAAAAATGTTCATGTTTCAATTTTTTTTCTAAATTTAAAAAATGTTCGGAAAATTAAATAAATTTTTGGAAAATTGTTCGCGTCTTGCAAAATTTGTTCATTTTTTTTACAAAAATGTTCCTGTTTTCGAAATTTGTTCACCAACTAAAAAAAATTCCTGTTTTCATAATTTTCGGCAAAAATGATTTTTTTAGAGAATTTCATAATATATTCGTGTTTTGCAAAAAATATTCATAATTTCTAGAAATGTTAGTTTTTTTCAATATTTGTTTCTGTTTTTTGAAAAATGTTCTTGTTTTCCATTTGTTCCTTTTTTTTAGCTAAATAATCTTTGCAATTCCCAAAAAAGTTTTGAATCTTTAAAAGTTTGTGTGCAAATTTTGAAAATATTCGTTTTCATAAATGTATCTACTTTTGTGAAAAAGAAAACCACGTTTGAAATTTCAAAAAAAGTGTATGTTCTTTTGCCGTGTTATGTTCATATAATATGAGCTGGCATTTTAGACAAAGAAGTCTATCATCACAGTGGCTCATTGTTTTAAATAGAGGGGTATGAAAAATAGCGCCGGGTCTCCAAATCAGCTATAGCGCGCTATTTGTGAACGCGACCATTTAGCGGCACCCTGCTGAAAAGGCTATAGCGGGCCGGCTATTTAAAACTATGGTGGCTGTCGATGTTGATTCACTCGTGTGTTCGAATCCCATAGATGGATATTTTTGGGAATTTTTGCGAGCTGCTCTTTCTATTTTATCGTTGTCTTCGCTTCACTGGCACTAGAGACAGCTCGTCGCGGTGGATAGCTGCGCGTTCGTGTTGACCGGTGTTCGCAGGTTCAATTCCCACGTGAGGAGTCGTTATTTTTGTTGTTTTTTCTCGGGGCGCTATCTTAAATGGGCCAGCCCAGGTCAGTGATGCTCTTTGCGATTCATCGATTGTTTGTCGCAGTAAGCGGCGTACAGGAGGTCCTGTCTCAGAGCTTGTGCTCTCGCATGAGCTAAGCCAGACTTCAGGGCACCAGGCCAAAAATGCCAGACTCATGGGTCTTTACATGGCTAATACGGGCTTCTTCCAACTAATCAAATTAGCCCCCTGATTTCCAGGGGGTGTACGCCGATTCTTCCTAAATGGCTAACCATAAACTGTGAATTGGATCAAGCCCATAATAACCCCGTATTAGTGAAGGAAATATGCCCTAGAGGCCATAATAAGGTTGTTATTTTATATTTCCTTACATCATGATAAATGTTTATTATCCATGCTAGAATTGTATTAACCGGAAACTTGATACATGTGTGGATACATAGACAAAACACCGTGTCCCTAGTAAGCCTCTACTAGACTAGCTCGTTAATCAAAGATGGTTAAGTTTCCTAACCATAGACATGTGTTGTCATTTGATGAACGGGATCACATCATTAGGAGAATGATGTGATGGACAAGACCCATCCATTAGCTTATCATTATGATTGTTTAGTTTTATTACTATTGCTTTCTTCATGTCAAATACATATTTCTTCGACTATGAGATTATGCTACTCCCAGATACCGGAGGAATACCTTGTGTGCTATCAAACGTCACAACATAACTGGGTAATTATAAAGATGTTCTATAGGTATCTCCGAAGGTGTTAGTTGGGTTGGCATAGATCGAGATTAGGATTTGTCATTCCGAGTATCGGAGAGGTACCCCTGGACCCTCTCGGTAATGCACATCATAAGAAGCCTTGCAAGCAAAGTGACTAATGAGTTAGTTGCAGGATGATGCACTACAGAACGAGTAAAGAGACTTGCCGGTAACGAGATTGAACTAGGTATAAAATACCGACGATCGAATCTCGGGCAAGTAACATACCGATGGACAAAGGGAATTATGTGTGTTGTCATAACAGTTTGAGTGATAAAGATCTTCGTGGAATATGTAGGAATCAATATGGGCATCTAGGTCCCGCTATTGGTTATTGATCGGACAGGTGTCTCGGTCATGCCTACATAATTCCCGAACCCGTAGGGTCGCACGCTTAACGTTCGTTGACGCTAGAGTATTATTGGGATATTTGATGAGTGGTAACCAAATGTTGTTCGGAGTCCCGGATGAGATCCCAGACGTCACGAGGAGTCTCAGAATGGTCGAGAGGTAAAGATTTATATCTGGGAAGTCATATTTTGGGTTCCGGAAAAAGGTGCAGTTTTTTCGGTATTGTATCGAGAAGCTTCCAAAAGGTTCCGGAGCATTCCGGAGGGGTCCGTGATATGTCTCCGTCGTATCTATAATTTTTGACTGTTCCATGCCAATATTATTCAACTTTCATATACTTTTGGCATTTTTTATACTTTTTTGGGACTAACATATTGATCTAGTGCCCAGTGCCAGTTGCTATTTGTTGCATGTTTTATGTTTCGCAGAAACCCCATATCAAACAGAGTCCAAACAGAATAAAAATGGAAGGAGAATATTTTTGGAATATTTATGAATTTTGGGAATAAGAATCAACGCGAGGCGGTGCCCGAGGGAGCCATGAGGCTGGGGGGCGTGCCCTAGGGGGGTGGGCGCGCCCCTGACCCTCGTGGGTACCCCATAAGGCGGTTGTTGCTCTTCTTTTGCCGCAAGAAAGCTAATTTTCGAAAGAAAAATCGTGGCGAAGGTTTGAATCCAATCGGAGTTACGAATCTCCGGATATATAGGAAACGGTGAAAGGGCAGAATCTGGGAACGCAGAAACAGAGAGAGACAGATCCAATCTCGGAGTGGCTCTCGCCCCTCCCACGCCATGGAGACCATGGACCAGAGGGGAAACCCTTCTACCATCTAGGGAGAAGGTCAAGGAAGAAGAAGAAGAAGAAGAAGGGGGGCTCTCTCCCCCTCGCTTCCGGTGGCGCCAGAACGCCGCCGGGGGTCATCATCATCACCGTGATCTACACCAACAACATCGTCTTCTTCATCAACATCTCCATCACCTTCCCCCATCTATATTCAGCGGTCCACTCTCCCGCAATCTGCTGTACCCTCTACTTGAACATGGAGCTTTATGCTTCAAATTATTATCCAATGATGTGTTGCCATCCTATGATGTCTGAGTAGATTTTTGTTGTCCTATCGTTAATTGGTGAATTGCTATGATTGGTTTAATTTGCTTGTGGTTATGTTGCTGTCCTATTGTGCCCTCCGTGTCGCGCTAGCGTGAGGGATTCCCGCTGCAGGGTGTTGCAATATGTTTATGGTTTGCTTATTGTCTGCATTGCGTGAGTGACTGAAACACAAACACGGATAAGTGGGTCATGGCGTATGGGAATAACGAGGACTTGATACTTTAATGCTATGGTTGGGTTTTAACTTAATGATATTTAGTAGTAGCGGATGCTTGCTAGAGTTTCAATCATAAGTGCATACAATCCAAGAAGAGGAAGTAAGTTAGCTTATGCCTCTCCCACATAAAACTTGCTATCGGTCTAGTAAAGTAGTCAATTGCTTAGGGACAATTCCACAACTCCTACCACCACTTTTTCACACTTGCTATATTTACTTTATTGCTTCTTTATCTAAACAACCCCTACTTTTTATTTACGTGCCCTTTATTATCTTGCAATTCTATCCAACAACATCTACAAAGTCCTTCTAGTTTCATACTTGTTCTAGGTAAAGCAAACGTTAAGCGTGCGTAGAGTTGTATCGGTGGTCGATAGAACTTGAGGGAATATTTGTTCTACCTTTAGCTCCTCGTTGGGTTCGACACTCTTAGTTATCGAAAGAGGCTACAATTGATCCCCTATGCTTGTGGGTTATCAAGACCTTTTCCTAGCGCCGTTGCCGGGGAGCAATAGCATGGGGTGAATATTCCCGTGTGTGCTTGTTTGCTTTATCACTAAGTAACTTTTATTTGCTGTTATTAGTTGTTTTCTATCTTTAGTTATGGGTACGAAACGCAAAATACCAAAAAAATTAGTTGTACCTACTACACCAATGGTTGAAGAACCACTCAAAATTTATCACACTCCTGAAGTTTTTTACTTGGATCATCTTCGATCCGTATGTGCTTGTGCTGAAACCCCAACTAGCTTAGTTGAGGGAAAATCTTTAGATGAGCATGCTTGTTATGTGCGACACCGCTTATCTCAAAAAGGGAAACTTTTACTGGATCAAATTCATCGTTTGCAATGCTATGCTTGGAATTTATGTGAAATATATGATTTTACTTGTTGTTATGAAAACCCTAAGAAACACCTTCCCTACCAATGTGAGTTCGGTGATAATGGAATTGTATCTTCGTATGCTAAGGGTGTTTATAATTACTATGATGTTCAACAAATTGAAGAATTTGTTGCTTTTAAGGGTGCTTATGAAATTGCTTCTTTGATGGGAAAGTATGATGCTACTCTTTACAAATCTGAAAATGTTGCCATACTTAAATATTGTTATGATAATTATGCTTCTAATGCCTATGTTAAACCATATATTGAGGACTCCTTCGCTGTCCAAGAAGAGACTAATATTTTGCAGGAGTCTATGGAAGAAGAAATTGATGAAACTGTGAGCTCATCGGATGAAAAAGATGATGAGGAGAGCGAAGAACAAAAGGAGGAAAAGCGGATTAGCTACCCGTGCCCACCTTCTAATGAGAGTAACACTTCAACTTATACATTGTTTAATTTCCCTTCGTGCTTACCAAAGGATGATTGCTATGATGATTGTTATGATCCCATTGATTCTTTTGAAATATCCCTTTTTGATGATGCTTGCTATGCTTGTGGCCAAGATGCCAATATGAATTATTCTTATGGAGATGAACTTGCTATAGTTCCTTATATTAAACATGAAATTGTTTCTATTGCACCCACGCATGATAGTCCTATTATCTTTTTGAATTCTCCAAACTACACTATATCGGAGAAGTTTGCACTTATTAAGGATTATATCGATGGGTTGTATTTCACTACTACACATGATGATTTTGATGAATATAATATGCATGTGCTTTCTGCCCCTACTTGCAACTATTATGAAAGAGGAACTACATCTCCGCCTCTCCCTGTTTCCAATATGATAAAATTGCAAGAAACTGTTTATACTATGCATTGGCCTTTACTATGTGTGCATGAATTGTTCTTGAATGACATGCCGATGCATAGGAAGAGAGTTAGACTTCGTCATTGCTTGATATATGTTACTTTGTCCTCACTACTAAATCACAAATCATTGTTAATTAAAATTGGCTTTGATATACCTTGGGATCCAGGTGGATTCATTACTTGAGCAATATATGCCTAGCTTAATGGCTTTAAAGAAAGCGCTTCCAGGGAGACAACCCGGAAGTTTTAGAGAGTCATTTTAAATTTATGTTGTGTGCTTTCATATTGTTTAAAAACAAAATAAAATAAAGAGGGGAACCCAAAACTTTTCAAAAAGGAAAGTGAAAGTAAGAAAGACAAGCATTGTTGAAGTGGGGGAGCTCCTTGAACTTTGTTCATGCTCACGGAAACTTTGTGAATCTTGATTACAGAAACTTTTCAACAAAAATAATTATCCCCTTGTACAGTTCCATTGTATTATAAAAATAATGTTCCAAGGTTTGCCTTTAGGATGTTTACAATGCTTGTTGATTTGTGCGGTGCAGGACAGAAACTTTGGCTGTAGTGCGCGATTTTACATTTTTTATTGGAACCTCAAACGGTTCTGATTATTTTGGCACTGTCTATATATACAAATTTATTATTTTACCTAATTTTGGCAGAATTGTTGGGGTACCAGGAGTATGGTGAATGTTCAGATTGCTACAGACTATTCTGTTTTTGACAGATTCTGTTTTTGATGCATAGTTTGCTTGTTTTGATGAAACTATCAATTTCTATAAGTGGATTAAGCCATGTAAAAGTTATATTACAGTAGACAAAATGAAAACAATAAAATATGAATTGGTTTGCAACAGTACTTAGAGTAGTGATTTTCTTTATTATACTAACGGATCTTACCGAGTTTGCTGTTGAAGTTTTGTGTGGATGAAGTGTTCGAAGATCGAGGAGGTCTCGATATGAGGAAAAGGAGGAGAGGCAAGAGCTCAAGCTTGGGGATTCCCAAGGCACCCCAAGTAAATATTCAAGGAGACTCAAGCATCTAAGCTTGGGGATGCCCCGGAAGGCATCCCCTCTTTCTTCACAAGTATCGGTATGTTTCCGGATTCGTTTCATTCATGTGATATGTGCAAATCATGGAGCGTCTTTTGCATTTAGTTTTCACTTTTCTTTTATGCACCATGCTGGTATGAGATAGTCCTTGGTTGATTTATAGAATGATCATTGAACTTCACTTAAATCTTTTGAGTATGGCTTTATAGAATGCTTCATGTGCTTCACTTATATCATTTGAAGTTTGGATTGCCTGTTTCTCTTCACATAGAAAACCGCCATTCGTAGAATGCTCTTTTGCTTCACTTATATTTGTTAGAGCATGGGCATATCTTTTGTAGAAAGAATTAAACTCTCTTGCTTCACTTATATCTATTTAGAGAGATGACATGAATTGGTCATTCACATGGTCAGTCATAAAATCCTACATAAAACTTGTAGATCACTGAATATGATATGTTTGATTCCTTGCAATAGTTTTGCGATATAAAGGTGGTGATATTAGAGTCGTGCTAGTTGATGAATTGTGAAATTGAGAAATACTTGTGTTGAGGTTTGCAAGTCCCATAGCATGCACGTATGGTAACCGTTGTGTGACAAATTTGAAGCATGGGGTGTTTCTTTGATTGTCTTCCTTATGAGTGGCGGTCGGGGAAGAGCGATGGTCTTTTCCTACCAATCTATCCCCCTAGGGTCATGCATAGTAGTACTTTGCTTCGAGGGCTAATAAACTTTTGCAATAAGTATATGAGTTCTTTATGACTAATGTGAGTCCATGGATTATACACACACTTACCCTTCCATCATTGCTAGCCTCTTGGGTACCGTGCATTGCCCTTTCTCACCTCGAGAGTTGGTGTAAACTTCGCCGGTGCATCCAAACCCCGTGATATGATACGCTCTATCACACATAAGCCTCCTTATATCTTCCTCAAAACAGCCACCATACCTACGTATCATGGCATTTCCATAGCCATTCCGAGATATATTGCCATGCAACTTCCATCATCATCATCATACACATGACTAGAGCATTCATTGTCATATTGCTTTGCATGATCGTAAGACAGCTAGCATGATGTTTTCATGGCTTGTCCGTTTTTTGATATCTTTGCTATGCTAGATCATTGCACATCCCGGTACACCGTCGGAGGCATTCATATAGAGTCATATCTTTGTTCTAGATATGAAGTTGTAATATTGAGTTGTAAGTAAATAAAAGTGTGATGATCATCATTATTAGAGCATTGCCCTAGTGAGGAAAGGATGATGGAGACTATGATTCCCCCACAAGTCGGGATGAGACTCCGGACTTTATGAAAAATAAAAGAGGCCAAAGAAGCCCAAATAAAAAAGAGGCCAAAGAAGCCCACCAAAAAATAAAAAAAAGATAAAATAAGAAAATGAGAGAAAAAGAGAGAAGGGGCAATTTTACTATCCTTTTACCACACTTGTGCTTCAAATAGCACCATGTTCTTCATATAGAGAGTCTCTTGAGTTATCACTTTCATATACTAGTGGGAATTTTCATTATAGAACTTGGCTTGTATATTCCGATGATGGGCTTCCTCAAATGCCCGATGTCTTCATGAGCAAGCAAGTTGGATGCACACCCACTTAGTTTCCAGTTTGAGCTTTCATACACTTATAGCTCTTAGTGCATCCGTTGCATGGCAATGCCTACTCCTCGCATTGACATCAATTGAAGGGCATCTCCATAGCCCGTTGATTAGCCGCGTCGATGTGTGACTTTCTCCCTTTTTTGTATTCTCCACACAACCTCCATCATCATATTCTACTCCACCTATAGTGCTATTTCCATGGCTCACACTCATGTATTGCGTGAGGGTTGAAAAGGCTGAAGCGCGTTAAAAAGTATGAACCAATTGCTCGGCTTGTCATCGGGGTTGTGCATGATGGGAGCATTTCGTGTGACGAAAATGAAGCATGGCCAAACTATATGATTTTGTAGGGATAAGCTTTCTTTGGCTATGTTATTTGATAAGACATAATTGCTCGGTTGGCATGCTTGAAGTATTATTGTGTTAATGTCAAATGATAGACTATTGCTTTGAATCACTCGTGTCTTAATATTCATGCCATGATTAGATTACATGATCACGATTATGCTAGGTAGATTCCACATCAAAAATTATCTTTCTTTATCATTTACCTACTCGAGGACAAGCAGGAATTAAGCTTGGGGATGTTGATACGTCTCCGTCGTATCTATAATTTTTGATTGTTCCATTACAATATTATTCAACTTTCATATACTTTTGGCAACTTTTCATACTATTTTTGGGACTAACATATTGATCCAGTGCCCAGTGCTAGTTCCTGTTTGTTGCATGTTTCATGTTTCGCACAAACCCCATATCAAACGGAGTCCAAACGGGATTAAAACGTACGGAGAATATTTTTGAAATATTTATTATTTTGGGAAGAAGAATCAACGCGAGACAGTGCCCGAGGAGACCATGAGGCAGGGGGCGAAGGTTTCAATCCAATCTGAGTCACGGATCTCCGTATATATAAGAAACGGTGAAAGGGCAGAATCTGGGAACGCAGAAACAGAGAAAGACAGAGAGACATATCCAATCTCGGAGGGGCTCTCGCCCCTCCCACGCCATGGAGACCATGGACCAGAGGGGAAGCCCTTCTCCCATCTAGGGAGAAGGTCAAGGAAGAAGAAGAAGAACAAGAAGAAGGGGGGCTCTCTCCCCCTCACTTCCGGTGGCGCTGAAACGCTGCCGGGGGCCATCATCATCACTGTGATCTACACCAACACCGCCGTCATCTTCATCAACATATCCATCACCTTCCCCCATCTATATTCAGCGGTCCACTCTCCCGCAACCCGCTGTACCCTCTACTTGAACATGGTTCTTTATGCTTCATATTATTATCCAATGATGTGTTGCCGTCCTATGATGTCTGAGTAGATTTTTGTTGTCCTATCGGTAATTGGTGAATTACTATGATTGGTTTAATTTGCTTGTGCTTATGTTGCTCTCCTATTGTGCCCTCCATGTCGCGCAAGCGTGAGGGATTCCCGCTATATGGTGTTGCAATATGTTTATGGTTTGCTTATTGTCTGTGTTGCGTGAGTGACTGAAACACAAACACAGATAAGTAGGTCATGGCGTATGGGAATAAAGAGGACTTGATACTTTAATGCTGTGGTTGGGTTTTACCTTAATGATCTTTAGTAGTTGCGGATGCTTGCTAGAGTTCCAATCATAAGTGCATACGATCCAAGAAGAGAAAGTATGTTAGCTTATGCCTCTCCCACATAAAACTTGCTATCGGTCTAGTAAAGTAGTCAATTGCTTAGGGACAATTTCACAACTCCTACCACCACTTTTCCACACTCGCTATATTTACTTTATTGCTTCTTTGTCTAAACAGCCCCTACTTTTTATTTATGTGCCCTTTATTATCTTGCAATTCTATCCAACAACATCTACAAAATCCTTCTAGTTTCATACTTGTTCTAGGTAAAGCGAACATTAAGCGTGCGTAGAGTTGTATCGGTGGTCGATAGAACTTGAGGGAATATTTGTTCTACCTTTATCTCCTCATTGGGTTCGACACTCTTACTTATCGAAAGAGGCTACAATTGATCCCCTATGCTTGTGGGTTATCAGTCCGAAAGTCCACAAGTGGGTTCACCATGACCCAAGAGCTAGCATGGGCTGCGGGGAGGTGCCCTGGCCTTATTGGGCTAGGCGCACCAAGTCCTCAAAAGCCCATGTGGCTAGGGAAGGCAAAAAAGGAAGGAGTCCTAATAGGAATAGGATTGGACTTGGAGTCCAAGTCCTCTCCCCCTTAGCTGCGCCCTAGGGCTTGGAGGGGCTGTTTGCCACGCCCCTCCACCTATATATAGAGAGGAGGGGGCACCCCAAGAGCACACACTAAGCCCTTGGCGCCCCTCTCTCCCGTTACTCCATAGTTCCACCGCCTCGTCCCGGCGACGCTTAGCGAAGCGCTGTCGGCGCTCCACCACCACCATCACCACCATGCCGTCGTCTTGGCTGTGATCCCATCTACTTCCCCTCTTCCGCTTGCTGGAACAAGAAGGAGGAGACGTTATCGAGCCGCATGTGTGCTAAACTCGGAGGTCCTGTTCGTTCGGCACTAGATCGATTGGATCGTGATCGGATCGTGAAGAGTACGACTACATCAACCGCGTTGTCTAACGCTTCCACTTTTGGTCTATGAAGGTACGTAGACACACTCTTCCCCTCTCATTGCTATGCATCTCCTAGATAGATCTTGTGTGAGCATAGGAATTTTTTTGAAATTGCATGCTACGTTCCCAACAGTGGTATCCGAGCCAGGTCCATGCGTAGATGATATGCATGAGTAGAACACAAAGATTTGTGGGCGGCGATCGTCATACTGCTTACCACCAATGTCTTATTTTTGATTCGGCGGTATTGTTGGATGAAGCGGCCCGGACCAACCTTACACGACCACGTTCATGAGATCGATTCCACTGATAGACATGCAACTATTTTTTCATAAAGGTGGCTGGCGGGTGTCTGTTTCTCCAATTTAGTTGAATCAAATTTGACTGCGGCCGGTCCTTGTTGAAGGTTAAAACAACAAACTTGATAAATCACCGTTGTGGTTTTGTGCTGTAGGTAAGAACGGTTCTTGCTAGATGCCCATAGCAGCCATGTAAAACTTGCAAAAACAAAGTAGAGGACGTCTAACTTATTTTCACAGGGCATGTTGTGATGTGATATGGTCAAGACATGACACTACAAAAAAATACACTTCCGTGATGATACGTGTTTGTCACAGTAGGTCGCATTTTTTGTCATGCATGTACATCCATGACGATTTTATGACAAAATCAAGATAGTGATACCTGTGCTGTCGTAGAAGTGTTCCATGACATTACCAAAATTATCATCACGGAAGTGTCCACTTCAATGACGATAAATCCCGCGTCACAGAAGTGCTTTCGTCAAGGGTGACCGATACATGGCATCCACCGTAACAGAACGCCGTTAAGCTATCGGGTCGGGTTTTGGATCCGATAACCCGTTAACAGCCCCGACCAATGGGGATTTTCCACGTGTAAAATCATCATTGGCTGGAGGAAACATGTGTCGGCTCACCATTGGGACAGATGTCATCCACTCATTGGACCCAAGGCGCCTATGATACGTCGACATGTGGCACGGCCCAACAGAGGCCCATTCCTATGAAAAGGCCGACCCGTTTGACTTGGTCAAAAGGTGGCGGGCCGACCCACGGAAAGCCTGTTAATGGCCTGTCCGCATATAGCCCACTTACAACCCGCTAACCCAGGGCCCGTTACACCCTATCCGAATTAGGCCCAGTAGCGTCATCTGGGCCGTCCAATATGATTCTAGCCCGTTTTAACTTCCGGCCCATGTGTGGCCCATGACTTCTTTCGGCCCATATGAGGCCCTTTGTAAATCTTGGCCCATTAACGGCCCATGGTGAAACTGGCCCATAATGAATAGTGTATCACTTTATACCCATTTACGGCCCATTATTCCACTGGGTCGTTTCCAACCCAAGTTATCTTTCGGCCTTCTCAGGGCCCATTTATTCTTGGGCTCATTTGCAGCATTCGGTTACTTACGGGCCGTTACTGTCATTTTCTGCTTGTGGGCCAAATTCAGCCCGTCGTTACAGTCGGCCCGTTTGTGGACCGTTAATACGTTGGGCCGTTTTCATGTCAAAAAAACCCGTTGGGCTGTTTTCATACAGTTATCAAATACGACCCGTTATGGTCCACGAATAGTATGGCCCATGATTGGTGAAATGATGAGACGCCTCGTAGAAGGCCCATGGATCCTACAGCCATAGAAGGCCCATGGACCCTACGGCCCGTAGAAGGCCCATGGATCCTACGGCCCGTACAAAGGCCAATGGATCCTACGACTGTAGAAGGCCCATGGATCATACGGCTCGCAGGAGGCCCATGGTTACAACAGTTTGTGTGTTGCCATGATTATTTTGGCCTAGTTACCAAAAATAGGCTATTGTGGCCACTAGAAAAACACAGAAAAAGAACTGCAGTGACTACAAGCAAACAACTAAACAAGTCAATGAGGAAATAAATAAGCAAGCAATTAACGCTAGCCTATTACAGCTATTACACATATTACATCCACTAGGCATCAAAGTTTGCCACCAGTGCAAATATAGGGAACAAAGCATCATATTACATACACTGGCCATCAAAATTGGCCACCAATGCAAATAAACGCGGCAGCAAAACAAGAGCATAACTGAAACAACTTCAGAAGAGCTCAAGAAACGTTATCCTGGGTATCCACCATTCTAGCAAAAAGCTTAGCAAGCTTATTAGCTTTGTCCTGTTTGGCGCTAAAATCCTCCAACGCTTGCTGTTGCACCAGAAAGTTTGCATCTGAATGCTCCAGGGACTTCCGCAGTCCTTCCGCTTCTTGTCACATCACAACTGATCGATGTCTTTCAGCTTGCAGTTGAGACTCAAGAAACCAAATTGATTCAGACAGTGAGTTTGAATAGCTTATGCAAGCGGTAGTGGCCAGTAACTCAAACACTAAACCAAGACAAGACTTTGGGGTTGTCTCACTGTCTTCAACATAGTCTTCCTTAGCTGTTTTATCAGCTTTGTTGGAGACCAACAAGGATGTGTCACTATCCTGAACCTTATCTGCATTACTTCCTTTACCATTACTTAATAAGGCACTCTTCCCCAATATTCTGTCAGCATTCTAAAAGAAGAAACAAGCAGACACATAACAGGTTTAGCATGTACTAGTATATGAAACTCATTTCGGTGAACCAGTTCATTAGTAAGGTGGACATGATTAAACTACCAATTCTTCTATTCCCAAGTACTACTAGATAATAAAAGCATCAAACAAACATATATCTATGTCCGATGGTCACTGCATTGTCTTGCCAAATCAAAATAGAGACACGGTTCAAATCATATCAGTTCAAGACAAAGCAGCAGTGAAAGAATACAAAGCGTGGGAAACTACACGGCACAACAAGATTTCAGATGGGTACCACGGGTCTACATGTACAACAACACTATTGGCTCTGTTGTGATGCTAGTAATATGCATGATATGAGAAGTCAACTGTATACACAATTGAAATTGAAATCAATAGAGCTATTGATAAGAGCAAACCTGTTAAAGAAACATGCGTGAACATATCTGCTGTGCCATTGGAGTTTCTATTGGATCCTTTAATTTAAAAATAAGTTTGTATTAGTAAATACAGTGATACAAGAGCAAAGCAGTATGCACGATAACAATCATAGTTAAAAAAGCCGCGCCTAGGCTCTAGGCGTTGGCAAAATGCATTGCGCATAACTACGCTTAATCTGTGCATAAATGCGCATAAGCATGCACTTTGGTCAGTAAAGCGCAAGGCGGTGGCAAAACGCACAATTAACGCCTAGAGCTTTTTTGAACTATGATAGCAATGGAATCTTAAATTAGAATAGTTGTTCTTCAAGTTTAGGCACTTGTTCTACATGAACAGAGTACAGTAAGATGCAAGAATATAGTACTTAAAAATAGAAAATGAGCTCATGGACCTTACCACATTCTTGGTTTGGGACCAGTACAGGACAAGGAGTTCCCAGTCATCGTCCAGTAAATGTGTCTCAGGAGAACGTAAGGGAATTTGACGATTTTCTTTGCCGGTGAAGTACGTTTTCTACAGGTAATTCCGATACTGCCACCAAGCATTCTTGAAGATAGCAGAGGTATTAGCACAGGTTATCTTATCTTGAGTTTCCAAATCGGTCCTTCTCTATAGAGAAAATGCGAAAATTTGCTGTATTATAACCATCATGGAGATAGGATGTATGGGACAAAGCAAAGTAATTGCCATGAATAACATTACTTACACATAACTCCTGGACAAACACCTGCAACTGGCATTTTCCTTCATCTTCAGTATAATATTTCCAAGATGGAAAGATACGCACATACGATTTAACAACATCAAATGCGATAGCTGCTAACTACAACTAGCTGGTTGTGCTTCCTCCATAGGAATAGGCGTACTAACTGGTGGAGTTGTGGTTCGCCATGGTAGTACTGGCCCTTTGGGCACTGGAGCTGCCTTACTAACTGCTCTTGTTTGGGAGCTCTGTGGTGGAGATGGTGCTGTGTCAACAGGAACTGGGTTACTATCTGCTGGGGTTGGGGTTAGATTGGGTGAAGCTGGTTCTCTGTCCATCGTAGTAGGGGTACAATCTGCGAGAGTTTGGGTTATGTGTGGTAGGGCTGGTTCTTGTGCATGTACAATCGGGGTGCTATCTCCACCAAGAGGTAGCACTGTTTTATTTGAAGAACATGTTTTTAGTCCGCTAGATACTGGCATCACCCGCTCCAATTCAAATGGCTGATAAACTGGAAACATAGTTGAATGTACAGACATTGTATGAGAGACAGATGCAATAGATAGTGTGGAAAAAAGAGGGCATGAAATAGCTGACGTGTATATTGTTGAACTAAAGCGGATAGCATGACATAATTTCACATATATGATGTCTATCTAAACTGGATAGAATAGCAGAACATAATTCAAAGATATGATGAATAACTAAACAGGATCGCATGACATAATTCACCTACATGTTATCTAAGTAATCAGGATTGCATCATTTAATTCACATATGTGATTTATATGCTAAACAGAGGGCATTCAATATGATGTCTGAACTAAGAACATGGTGTTGAATATTGTGTATATGATGTCTAAACTATGCAAGGCAATACACCATATGCATGATATGAGCAGTATAACCATGCCAAGTTAGAGCATACACCTCAGTGGGGGAATAGGACTGGTCATCTGTCTCTGAATCCATCCCTGAGGAGCTATCGGGACCCAACAAGAGATCCGCTTCGACAGGTAGCACTGACTGCTCTGAAGGCCTTGTTTTCAATCCAGATTTTTCCATCTCCCACCTAAATGGCTGATTCACAGGAAGAGTAGTTTAATGTACAAACATTATCGACAAATGGAAATGTAATGAAGAAAAGGATGGGCAAGATATCATTCAAATATATGATGCCTGGTTAAACAGGATGGCATTGCACATTTCACATACATTATGGCTGGCTAAAAGACATGAGACTGCATAATTCCCATATATGATATAGAAACTAAACAGGTGGCATTACAGAACATGTCTAAACTAAGCATATGACATATATGATGTCAAAAGTAGGCACTGCAAGGCAACATATGGATGATATGACTAACATCATCATGCCAAGGTAGAGCAAACACCTTGGGGGGTAAATAGGAGTGGTCAGCGGCGTCTGAATCCGCCTCAGAACATATATCTTCCTCTGGATTACAATCTGGAGAGGGGTGGGGAGGGTTTGCCATTGAACCCACCATGGAGCATGTCTGCATGACATTGTATTGCCGCGCAAAACTCTTCTCTTTTTCTCTACATGTTCAGCATGACTGTGTGCAATATCTGACATGCATACAAAAAAATATGGTGAGATTATGTAAGGAGAGCATGCAGAAATTTAGAGTGATTGTAACAACCAGTGGATGGATCCAAAAATAATGATGGCAGACTGATGATTGCTTTAAATTAATAAAAAGGCAGATGATGATTGCTTTACTATTTGTTTCCCATCCAAGATGACACAACATAGGCATACCCTAGGTGAACCAGATATTAGACAGACATACTATTCATTGCTGCCTCGATATGTGCCCCACAACTAATTTAGAACTCAAGTTTGAACATTAATTTGGACCTAACTTGGGAGTCCAAGAGCTAAACAAGACGATAAAGTAGCAGGTAAGTTTAAGCAATGCATAACATAAGCAGAAACAAAAGAGTGCGACCTCTCTTGTGGACCTGTGTTCTCCTCAGGTTCATCTGTTGAGTCGATGATGGTGATGTCGTTGTGGTGGGTGCCGGCAGCAGGGAAGGAGATCTGAGGGGGCGAAAGACGGTCAGGAGTCGTGATGTCTGGTTTGGTGGATGCTTCTGTCGATGGAGCAGCTCAGGTGAGGTGGATGACGTCGCGGCAGGAGCAGGACAAACCACACAAAGTTCCCTTCGACACGTACTTGTAACTGAAGTAATTCTGTAAGGGCTCATTTGGCTTGCATGATTCTTAAAACGCAGGGATAGGAAAAACACCGAAATAGGATAGGAATGCACATGGTAAACAAAGCATTTGTAAACACATGATTTCTGTCAACTGTGTTTGGTTTACAGGAATTGGAAGAGTAGAGGAATGCAAAGAAACATGGCCAAAATAAAGTGAAACCATATGAAAGCGTGTACAGTTAGAATGTTATTCTGGCACTAATGCACTTGGTCTTGTTTTCATGCATAGGATTTTGAAAAGTAGGTCCAGGTGGATGTTTTGCCTCATTCCTTTCAACAAAATGCATGAATAATTGAATAGTAGAGTGCCATTGGAAAATTCCCTATTGCTATGTTTTTTCGTTGAACCAAAATAGCCCTAATGGATCGATGTGAATGTATAGTAATAAGTGATGCAACAAGTGTACAACCTCTTTGCCGTAGCCGTGTCAACCTCAGCATCATTGGGTTGGTCGCTGAAGCAGTTGAGGTAGAGGTGGCTGTCGGAGGTGTGGAGGAAGATCTGAGGAATCTGTAGACGGCGTCCAGGGCATTGCTCTGTTGTGATGGATCGTTCTGTCGTTGGAGCAGCTCCGGTGAGCCGTAAGACGCCAAGGCTGAAGCAGCACAAGACAAACATTGTCAATCTCAAGTGGGATTCTAATAACATCTCCAATAGATGATGTAAAATGGATGTAAAATTTACATCACCAAAAACCACCTGACTACAACAGATGAGGTAAAAACTGTTGATTCTGAACTTAACTGTCGAAACTGAAATTTACCGTGGAATCTGAATGCTACTATCGAAACTGAATGCAATGGTAGCAGAGAGGCACTTGACATGTAGTTTAGGGATGATCTGCAGTTCATCTTTAACCTTCACCCCCCTAAGCCGCCAGCCACCACCGGCCGAACCGTCGACCCAGCGCCGCCTCGCTGCCCTGAAACAACTCCCCACCGCCACCCCGGCCAGCCCTCTAGGCCCCCGCCCCCTCCCCCCCACCCTGAACCCTAAGTTAGATAGTGTGGTACCTCTCCGGCGAGCCCCCGTCCCCGCTGCGGGTGGTTCTTCCTTAACTCCGGCGAGCCCCCCAGCCCCTGAAAATCGACTAACCCAAAAGTCTATTCAGTCGACTGAAGTGTGGCTAAATCAGAGCAGAGCAGCAACACGAGCGAGGGGGAGAGCAGCAACAGCAGCTGGGCGAGTGAGCGATCGAGCGAGAGCTGGAGTAGCAGCAGCAACGCAAGCGAGAGCCGGAGCAGCAGCAGCAGATCCGGCTGATATGGCCGCCGCCATCGAAGGGGCCTCACACTGGGGAAGAGCCGCCATGGAGATGTCACCTGTGGCGCCGGCTTCAAGGTAGCCGCTCCATGGGGGTGCGAGATGGAGCATCATCGGCGTCGGGAGGTCGAGTTAAGGAGAAGGTGTGATGCGATGAGTGTACAACCTCTTAGGTGGCACCGAGTAGGCCTCGGCTTCATCCGAGGAGTCGATGAGGATGTTGCAGTTCCGGTGGAGCAGGTTAAGGTGGCGCTGTGGGGATGGAGCAGGCGCGATAGACAAGGCGATCGTCGGAGCAGCTCCTTGGAGGTGGAGGACGCGGCGGCTGAACCGGCGGGACAACGAGATGGACGACGGATCCTCATCCGGGGAGGTGGACGAGGGACGTTGAGCTGTTGTGGTGGACAACGTCGTCGGGGAAGAGGCTCCGGCTGGGCAGCAGTGAGGTGGCGGACGAAGGAAGGTGGGGTTTCGCGGCTGGAGCGGAGAGGTTATGGCGGCCTGGGATTTTGTATGGCAAAAAAGGGGGCGATGGGAGGGGGTGAAGCATGACTTAGGGATGCGCTTGTCCAAAATGTAGGGTGTGTTACAAAAGTACCCCCCATCGATTTGAACTAGCGGCCCTTTCGGCTCAGTGTTAGAAGGGGGATTTCACGTGTCAGGATTTGGCAGCTGGAGAGAGTTTTCGCGCGCGCTGTAATTTCAGATAGCAAGGCGCGGGTTGTGAAGGCGCCAGTTTTGGGAGCACGATATCTGAATTTTCGGGATATAACAAGACGCGGGTTGAATTTTAGGGACAAGCCTAACGTGTAGTAATATTGTACTTGTACGTACCAAATCAATTTGCACTTCCCTCAACCAAAAAGAAAACAAAAAAAAAATAAAACTATTCACACCAAACAAAGAGAGTCTCTTGCCCCATTTTACTATACAAATGCTATTCAAAGCTACTCCCTCCTTCCATCTATATAGGGCCTAATGCACTTTTCGCATATAACTTTGACCAAATATTAGAGCAATAATATATGACATGCAACTTACACAAAGCACACCCTTAAATTCGTCTATGAAAGGTTCTTTCAGTGATATAATTTTCATATTGTGCATGTCATGTACTATTAATCTTGTCAATAGTCAAAGGCGGTCTTAAAAATCTCATTACGCCCTATATAGATGGAAGGAGGGAGTATGAATCCATGTTATGTCCGATTAAATTTTTTCGCTTGCTGTATAATGCATGTAACCTACTCATACCAACATTTTAGTGCATTCCAAATGTCTATACTACCGCTGCAATTCGAACTAAATTTGAATTCATTTCTCTATTTCAATAAGAATCTACAATCATGATTGTTGCCAACTTCAACCATCATTCATGTATTACCTTAATAACACACCACATGATTACTATAGAGATAGATATGAACTATGTGTACTACATGAACTCGAATTCTATTTTTTGAATACACTTGATGTTGATTCCAAATAATAGTACATTTGATGTACTAACTATATATTCATAATCTAAACCATGTTCCATACGTACACCGTGTTTATCACACAAAGTATAGTGCCCCGCCCCCAACATTATGACAAGTATTTAGACCCAAGCTGCAAAAGCCACACATTAGCCCAAATTATAATCAATGTTCTATGTATTATACGTAGTACTAGCAAGATGACCATGCGTTCCACAAAACATCAACATGATCAAGGGGCCTAATTTGCAAATATGGAGAGGGGTGTGGGTATTTTTTTTCAAACTTGCCATAGTTTACTTCCTATTCGCTAGATATAAATCGGACGGCCTATATTGCAGGATGGCAGGCACACCATCATCAACAACTCCGTTTTTTATAAGAGTAGAGATAAAATATATTATATGTAGTATAACATGTTAAAACCACACCATGTGTATCACCGTTATATATACACACACTTGCGTAGGTTTAAAACACTATGATAAATTCTTCAAATATCCGAATTTGATTTTTATAATGAAGTATTTTCTCTATTCGTCTTTTACACCCACACAATCCTCTTATCTTTGTAGCTAGCGCTAACTTTCTCTCGTGCATGCACACGCCCGCATCCCTCTCACCCTCCCTCAGCATTCTCTAGCTCCATCGCGCAAATTTGTCTTTTCACTTTAGGTCGTTCACCCATGGTGTGTGTAGGCCCCCCAGCTCCTTGTTTACGACACACATCGATCGATATGCCTCTCTAGCCAGGTGTGCCTAGAACAAACACAAGCTTCCCCTCTTCTCTTGTCACCGTCCATGCCTCACTCCCACCACTCTTTTCATCGATCTCATACTCGCACACTCCTTCCCCCTCGATATAGTATGCCTCTTGTACCACCTCCTAGATGCATCCCTCTCTCTCTATCCTTCTCCTCGTGCCTCGTGTGCTTCTAACACACACATGCATGTATACCGATCGATCTCCCAACATATACCTAGGTCGACTTTAACTATCTTCCCCCCATCGATCGACGTACCTCACAAGTTATGTCTCTCCTTTCTCTAAGAAAGGGCGGTTGATCTTCCTATGTAGTTACGTGTGCTTACCACAGCCATATCGCCCCCCCTCATCATTCATGCATGCCTCCTGACCCATCTCTCACACACACGTGCACAGACAACAACAAGCATCCATCTCCTCTCTTATTGATATTGTGGGCGTGCCCTCCGTTCGTCTAGCAAGCCTATCCCACCATTTGTTAGAAGCAACTCCACTACCACCCCCTCCAACACTCTAGCTCTGTCTCTCTCCCAACCTTATTCCTCTCCTGCACATATGCATGGATGCCGATCGATCTCCCTTAATACATAAGGCAGATCGATCTCCTTAATACATGAGGTAGGCCTCTCTCCTCCTCCACACATATACTAGCCATTGTACCTCTATAGTTAATTGGGCCTCCCTCTCCCCCCACCACACACTGATAGTCGAGCGCTGCAGGTAGGTATCCATGCCACAGAGAAAAACTGCACATGTCCCCTCTCACGTTCCAGTAGGCCAGCCACTCTATATCCTTGACGTGGGCACACACAAATTCGATGGCACTCTTTATCGATCGCGCGCGCACACACTAACTCATCATCCCTCTCTTCGATTCTATGGACACCTCAAGCCGATGATACCTCCGCTCTCTTGTCGTGGATCGCCCCCTCTATATATATGTTATATCCAGGACTCTATTTCACACACATT
>NC_041391.1:656191832-656235972 GCF_002162155.2 Triticum dicoccoides | reverse complement strand
AAAAACTCTCACGAACCCGCACACTATATCTCTCTAGGTTTGTATCTCTCTCACACAACCCCACGTAGGTGGTGTACGTATACAAGAATAGAATAGGTGCACCGTGCACGTACTCACGCTTCGTGCCCAGCCACATCCGCACGGGTACACGGTGGAGCTCATTTCTTTACGAAATGGCAGCCCACGTGCTAATTTGAACGCCTGTAGCGGTTGTTTACCTAGGGAGGTCATGTACCACGCGTGCACGAAACAAAGTTCAACATGACACGTTTCTGCGTTATTTTAAATAAAGTTATAGCGCTCAATGGCACGTACGCAGAATATAAAATGGTTTTTGTGGAGAAAAAGGTAGTCCGCTCCACTATACAATGGAGCCTGCCTGCTTAGTTTGTCGCTCTTCAGAGTATCTCACACAAGGCTGCGGTGGCCTCTCTCTCTCTCTCATCGTTGGTCATTCATCCGGCCGCATCCCGTCCGCCGGGGGAAAGAGAGTGCGGTGGCCTCTCTCTCTCTCACCATTGGTCACTGATCCGGCCGCATCCCGTCCGCCGGGGGAAAGGGAGGAAGTGCATTGTTTCTCCGTTCGACGGTGCCGAGGCAGCACGTCCCGATCTGCGGTACACGCCGTTCTCTCTAACCAAGCTCCGGCGCGGCAGGGCCTACGCCACCTGCTCGTTGCCGCAGTATGGGCAGATTCCGCCTGCCGCCGCTCACCTTGTTACATCCCCACGACCTCCAGGTATCCCCTCCATCCTTGCTCCACTGCCCATCTTCCCACGTCGCTGCATGTGGATCTTCCATAGTTCTTTGCCCAAAATGTAGCTCGTCCGACGTACTTTCCATATTGCAATCTTGTCCTCACACCATTTTAGACAAACACAACCGTGTTGTTATCTTCCCTTAGGACAAGGAATATGCTTCTTTTTTGTCGTCGCATGTGTCATCAACTGTTATTGGCCAGTAATTGTTTCCTTTCTACCTCTTTTTTGCAAACAGGTCTATCCATTTCACCTCGTTGCTATTGCGACCTTTTGGTGAACTGCACAAATCACTTTTTTCTTAAGAGTGTTTTGTGCAGTTGTACTAAAATGTCACACGGGCAACGTCTCTACATTTCAGTGCGACTGCACAAAGGGAGATTGGTTTTGCTCTATCCTCCTCATCCAACTCCGAGCCTAATCTTCTCCAACTAGTTAGTCTTAAGAGAGACTACAAAGGTGACCGGCTTCTATTTGTGTGTTTATTGTTTCATCAGCAGTCCTCTATTATCGTAATCACACTTAATATCTTTGGAACAGGGACGCTCAGCTCTATTTTAGTGGAACTGCACAAAATGAGCGGAATGTTGCATGCTCCAGACAGCTACTTTTTTTCCCAACATGCCTTGTTGATTTAGACAGAGCTGGGGGGACGTTGCTTCCAATGAAAGCATGGATCAATTCTAATTTAACACCTTCTCACAACTCTATCTTTAGTTGTGATGTAAATATTAGCTCTGATCTGCTAATAATTGACATGCATTAGTAAGGAAGTTAGTTTTTTATTGTTTTCGAAAGAGCATCGATGGCAAGACACACGAAACAAAAGCTGAAAGCTCACACCATTGTACAATTTCATGTCACTGGAAAATTATTTGTATAGTATGTCAATTATGTAAATAAATGATGGAAGCTTGATAGCATTGCCAGAAGCCTCTTCAGCATCCGGGTCCATGTGCCATGCACAAAATTATACTCCTTCATTCTTAAATATTTGTCTCTTTACAAATTTCAAATGGGCATATTTTAGAGTGTAGATTCACTCATTTTGCTTCGTATGTGTACTCCCTTCGTTCCTAAATACTCTATTCGTCTTTCTAGAGATTTCAACAAGTGACTACATACGAAGCAAAATGAGTGAATCTACACTCTAAAATATGTCTATATACATCCGTATGTAGTAGTCCATTTGAATCTCTAAAAAGAAAAATATTTGAGTAGTCACTCATTGAAATCTTTAGAAAGACAAATACTCCAGAGTATATTTAAGAACCGAGGGGGTAGTGCACAACCGCATGGGAGACTCAGCCCGGTCGTTGCACCGCATTAATAGTGAGTAATGAGCAGTCAAATCATAAGCCCCACCTTTCCCACTATAAGTTGCTCGGAAGAAGCAACCATCAATACGCTCTTCTTTGAATCCGCTCATACTACTCCATCCGTCACTGTTTATAGAGCGCACTTCAGAAAAAAGAAAAAAAATCTGTGGGACCAAGGCGACTAGCGATCGGCCTGAAAAATAGCATTGGTAGTTATGGCATGGCGTCTATTACTAGAGGGAATAATGCATACACGCATGCATGCAGTGCTTCCACCCCGGGTACACACATGCATGCACTTACTCCACTCCGTAGTAGTATTCCATCCTTTCCGGTTTATAGTGCTCAATTCAAAAATCTCACCAATCAAGTTAGATGGCGAGTGGTGGAATACTTTTTGTAGTTTTGCAAAAGCACCTAATTAATGCTCTTGTTTTCCTCAAAAAATTTATGTTTATCAATGCATTAATTGCAATGCATGCATGCATAAAGTACATGCATTGGTCAATTTTCTCTTAATACTTGCATGCAATGATTTAATGCACCTTGGAATCTGAACATGTGATGGAAAACAACCAAATTGAGCCTTATAAAATGGAAAAACTAAAATTTTGAGATAATCCCTATAAATCGGAAAGGAGGGAGTACATCGAGAGAAAATTGTGGACTTGACTGCGGTTACCACACCCTAATTAATTGAGCATTAAACCAAATGCGTCTAAAGTCTCTCTGGTGGTGGAAATGCATTGAGAGAAACGCATCATAATGAAGCGCGCCCTGTAAACTGTGACGGATGAAGGTGCAAAACCAAGTACGCGTATGGCCAGTCGGTCAACGCACCTCCTCTTGGCATATCACTGACATGTGGGACAGGAGTGTGAGCAAACCGATCTCAATTGACGGCAAAGAGCCAACCCGCCGTTCCTTGAGAGAGACGAGGAGCGAGAACACACCGACGGGCTCGCACGGAGGCCAAGATATATTCGAGCATGGTTGGTTGATTGATATCATCATTAAATGTTGGGCTGCCGTTTTTTGCCCTTCTCCGGAATAAACGTGTACTTTATCAGAGATAAAAAAATAAGAGTACAGACGCTCCACCATGGGGTTCTAGTAGTAGTACTACTCGTACTACTGCGCTTGGCTCTTCGCCTCTTCGTGAAGTCAAACAATGATGGTACTCCACATGTTGGGTACTATAGTGTATGCCTTTGACAATTTGACACCGAATGGATAATGCATGTCCACCAAGGGTAGGTTGCATTAGTCAAAAGGTGTAAGCGAGCTTCACCTTGTCCTGCAAGCTTCTCCTCGTTCTGCGAATTGACGGGACACACCAAAAAGAAGTGCTAGTCCATACTCCGTCCTTTCCGGTTAATATGGATTAATCTTTTTTGCGGGTAAATGAGAGATATTTATTCATATATAAGCATTCTTAGGACGATCATCCAAGACACTGGTCACTAGGAAGCGAGGTACCCCGCAAAAAAGGAAGTAGGAAGCGAGGTGTTTCATCAAGCCAGCTCTCGGACACATTCAAAGTGCAGCAAGCACGGTTCACACGAAGATGCGCCGGAAGGTTTGCTGACATGTTTACATGCTGAATAACAAAAAAAGAGGAAATATTACCGAGCGCTCCTATTTGTAACAGGATATGAGCCAGAATTAAGCGAGAATTGTGGCGAGTGTTCCATGCAATCAACTTCCTTTATCACATGCGAGAACCCTCAAAGAGAACCAAATGTGTTGAAGATTGCTTTATCACATTTTAAAATCATAATAAGAGTGCAGACGCTCCTCCATTCGGTTCCTAGTACTACTATAGTACATACCTCTATAGACTATAGTAGTAGTACTAGTACTACTAGTAAACTTTGCGCTTGGCTGTTCGCCTATTCAGGAAGTCGAACAATAATAGTACTAGTAGTATAGTGTATGCTTCTGGCAATCTGACACCGAATTAACTGTTTCACGTCCACCGCCTAAGCGAGGGAGAGCTTGCATTAGTCAAAAGTTTCTCCTTGTCCTGTGAGCCACCGCACGCAAGCTTCTCCCATCCTGCAACCTTCTCCTTGTTCGACAAGTTGATGGGACACAGCAAAGTAATGCTAGTCCATACTGCCTCCTCTCCGATTAATATGGCTTAATTTCAAACGAGATAAATACAATGTCTGTCACTGTATATTTGTAAAAATACGGTTAGTGGACTTCATAATACGCTCATTACGCTCAATATATATATTTTCCGGTGTTTATACGGTCACTAGCTCACCCTGACTGGGTGTGTGTGTGCATGCACGTGTAGGTTGAGCACTTGAGCATGACCGTGTGTGTTCCGTCGTGTGCTCGGACATGCATGCATTAGGGCATCGCGCGCGTTTTTGCGTCCATGTGTACGTGTGACTGTTGCATAGACATAGGGGGAGTACGTGTAGGGGCCACTAAGGAGCAGTCAAATCACACAGTAAGTTAGCCGGAAGAAGCAACCATCATTTCACTCTTCAATGACATGTACACAATATAAAATGGTTGATATGGAGAGAAAAAGAAAACCACTATATATACTCCCTCCGTTTCTTTTTACTCCGCATATAAGATTTGGTCAAAGTCAAACTACACAAAGTTTTACCAAATTTATATTAAAAAATATGAACATCTACAATACTAAATCTATATAGTATGAAAATACGTTTCATGGTGCATCTGATAATATTGATTTCATATTGTGAATGTTTATTTTTTTAATTTAAAGTTAGTCAAACTCTACAAAGCTTGACTTTGACCAAAGCTTATATGCGGACTAAAAAGAAACGGAGGGAGTACACTAGCAGGAGCCTAAGCTACAAGCCTGCTTGCTTAGGTTACTCTCTTCACAAGCATAGAACAACGGGCCTGATCCTGCAGGTGGGGAAAGGGAACAATGTTCTGCGTAGACGCGGTCGATATCGGCGAGGGAGAAAACCCACAGTCGGTGCGTCCCAATCGGGGGTCACCGCAGTATGGGCCGATGCCGCGTCCCAACCGCCCTTCTAGCTACAGCCCTACGTCCCAGGTAGTCCATCTTCCTTTTGGAGCCGGCTTGCTCCACTGCCATAGCTCCATCTCCATGTCTATCTTTCTCTACTTCTACCGGCTTCTACTTGTGATGAGTTTATGTCTCATGAACTAGTGCCAGTACTATTATTCTAATCACACTTCTTCAATATCTTTGCCATCAGGGATGCCCAGGTCGATTTTAGTGGAACTGCACAAAAGCATCGTATGATCCGAGGGTGCCAGCCGTCTTTCCTTTGACAGGTTCTACCTGGCCAGGAAATTAAATCCTATTAAGTCCTAGTGACCCCATCAGTAGTTTTTCTTTCGTACATGCTCTCACAACTTTTGTCTTAAGTTGTGAAGTAAATATTGGCTATGATTTGTGAATCATTGAGATGCATCAACACGCGTGTTAGTTTTCCTTTGTATTTGATGGAATGTTGTAACAGGGCAACCTTGGAATAGGAATGAAAATGGAGTGGAAAGTTTCCGTTTTTCCGGAGAAAAAATGGAAATGGAGAGAAACCAACGTTTTGTTTCGTTGGATCGCGCCATCAAGCAAAACAAACATTTAAATCACGTCTGTCGTGTTCGTGTCTCACCCTCCTCCACGGCTCGACCCCACACGATCACTCGGCATGCCACTCATCGCAAAACGAGTATATGATAACTTTCCCACCTGCTTGTCGATGGATCGTGCCATGGAGTACTAGCACTACTGGAAGAGATTGACGAGTTGGGGGAGGACAGCTAGCTGTAGCATGGACTGCCAAGAACTTTTTACATGCATGTTGTAGCCGGCTATTGTGACCTTTGAACGCAGAGTAGTCGCGTGCACCCGGAAGCGGCACGGGCGACGCTCTCTCTACCGACGCACCGCTTCAATGCCGGCGCTAGTGAGAGGTCGTGTCCGCTCTGGCCGGGCATGAATGCGGCATTGACCGTTTTGGGCGGGAAGCACGTGTGGGTGATGACAAGGGTTTGGGTTGGTCAGGACCGGCCGTGGTAGCGGTCCGGACGTCCGCAAACAAATGATGATGTACGTTAATATTGCAGCGTATATAATTAACAACGTAAATAATGTGCCAGTTGGACAAATATGACTGGAGATGAAGATGGAAATGGAATTTTACGTAAACACGGATATGCATGTCTATGTCTATGTGTGTGTGCGCGACGACTCTCGCGACCTGGAAGCGGGGGCTTGTTTATGATCGAGTTTTCTTTCTTGGTACGTTAAAAAATTTTCCGCCAGTTTTCGTTTCTTTTTTCTAAGAACGCATGTATTCTATTTGAAATCACTGCCGTGGAGAGATTTTTTTACTCCATTATAGCCCCAGGTCGCTGCGTGCGGGTTTTGTTCTATGCGACTACTCCCTAGCTCCCCATGTATAGTAGCTAGGGTTCGTCGGCTGGTCGAACATCACCTACTAGTACTATTATAGAGGAAATGCCACTCGAAAAGTTGTCCTGATTTATGCCTCGGTGGAGGTATACATGTTGTTTCGACAAAAAGTACAAGGTGGTTGTGCGATCATTGTCCATATGGTGGTAGTACTATCGTTGATTAAATGAAGAAATGCTTTTTTTTTCTCGGGTATCCTGGTTTAATTCCCATCAAGATAATTATGATGCTTCTGTTTGTTGGTGTACTTTTCATTAAGTCTTGTTGACAATTGAGATGTCGTTGCTTATCTTGTAAAACAAAGTAACAACACTATATCCTTTTTCATATTTTTGGAAACAGCGATGCGTATCTCCATACCCGAGCATGTCTTCCTCAATTTTAGTGGAACTGCACAAAATTGGATGGCCATTTTTGTTCCGCCTCACCGTCCTCTGCCACGTGGTTCTTCCTTCCTCGAGCTTGATTACTGAGAAGAAACATACCATAGTGAGGATTTGTCGAACTTCATAGGTGCCTCACCCAAACTTGATGCCAAATGGATGATTCATCACCATGATGACCTATCGATGCTCATGGTTGCGCCTCATGGTTGTGTCGGCTGGTGAAGCTAATCGATTTTCAATGAAAAACAAGCTGTCTTCCATCAGTGCTCTTTGCTTGTTATGCACAAAGATGATATCCTTCGTCAGTTCACCTTGGTTGCGTTGGAGACGCAGTCGTCTTTCATGTTGGTGCAATTTTATCACACAATTGGCTATGAACCAAATGTTTCCTCGAAGAAGGATCAACGTTGGTACTATGAGCATAAGTTTTGTATTGATTTCTAAGCCTTCTCACAACTTTGTCTCCAGCTCCCCTGTAATTTTATTTGTCCAGCTATTAACTTTGATTTAAAAAATGGTGTGGACTAAAAACCCGGATGGACGTAGTAGCCCTCCATTTTTATTTACTCCGCATATTAGATTTGACTGAAGTCAAACTTTGTAATACTCTCAAACCTTTCCGATAATTGAAAGTAAAATTCTTTATTTGTACACACTCTCACACGTTTCCGATAATTTGGCGCATCTGTGGTTGTTCACTTCAGGGAGGGTAGTGTACCGCATACGTGAAGGACAGGAAGTGCGACCAGGACGCGTGGGCATGGATCGTCAGTTCATCGGAAGTATTAGTAGTTTTCTTCATTATATGTTAAATAAAGAGTTTCGTTTCATGGAGAGAATGAGAAAACCACTCCACTATATATTAGTCGTATACACGAGAGTACTATATGGACGCAGCTTCATTGAATTAGTGCACCGGCCTTGGGGTTTATGACAGGTGGGCCCAAAATGTGGCTGGCTCACCTGTCATACATCCAAAAGCAGGTGCAGTGAAGGCACCGGAGCTCAGTCTGTACTACAGTAGTATATATATAAGCTGGAGCCTCAGTGCTTGTTCGCTAGGGTTTGCACTCTCCACACTCTCGCCGCAGTACATATATGTATACACGCTGGAAGCTCAGCGTTCATTTGCTAGGGTTTGCTATATTCACAGTCTCTCACCCTCTCTTCACCAGATCTAAACAAGACTGCGTTGGCCTCTCTCCCCCTCACAGTTGGTGAAGGAGGCGTCCGTATCCCGTCGCACCGGGAAGGGGAGGAGGTGCAGCATTCACTCTATCACCTTCGGCGAGGGAGGCAATCCACTGCCGGCTGCGCTGTTCTCTTTCATCCAGCGCCTGTGCGGGAGGGCCACTGACCCCTTCTTCCTCGCTGTCGTACGTAGTGTGGGCAGATCCAGCCTCCCGCCGCATGCCTTGCCACATCCCGATGACCCTAAGGTATAAGTTTCTTTGAAACCGTTGTTGCTCTAGCTGCATGTGGATCTTTTTCGATCTGTAGTCAAATCTAGGTCTTGGTTCAAAGAGGAAAGAAGGGTGCGGTGGGCTGGAGCAAGAATCTAGGACGTGGTTCAATGAGGAAAGGAGGGACGAAAAGTAGTATAGACTGGCTATCCAGCCGCTTTGTTGGTCGAAAAGAGAAAAAGGGAGTAACCCAGTACACACATCTGTAAGGAACCGATCTCTTCAAAAAGGGAAAGAAACTGGGGGGTCGGGTAGTTTGTGCAGGACTAGATTTGTTGCCCTCACATAGGAAAAAGGTTCAAAGAGAACAAATATGGGACCAACACATATATGCTGCTTGGCTACATACTCTGCATCACCCATTTATACGTGTGGACGCACATGGTGCTGGCATGTCCCATACAACTATTTTGCTGGTGTTAATCTAAGAATGCCGCCGGAAAATTGAAGCAATGCCATTGTTAAAAGTAAATTACATTTTTAATGAATGTTGTTTTAAGAGAATGTCTCTGTTAATATGAATCAATGCAACTGTTTTAGAAATGCTACTATCCTACTTTGTTTTCCATCCAAGATAAGTTAGATGCTTCTTTCTGTCACCGTTTGTTTCATCCTCCTTTATTGCAAGTAATTGTTTCCTTTTTTGCCTCTGTTAAAATAGGGGTATCGATTCAACTTGTTGCTATTGCGACGTTTTGCTTCACTACTCGAAACACTTTGCTTGATTTTAGTGCAACTACACACAACGAGATTGGATTTCCTATTTGTGTTGGCAGATTCGTAGTTGATCTTGTGAGCGTCATGACAGGTTGGTACTTGCCTTCATCCACATGATCGTGCAGTGTGTTTTGGGATGATGTGGTACTTGTATTGGTACTGTTTTAAATAAATGTTGAATTGAAGCTATTGTATTGCTCTCTTTTCCCATTAAGTAGTGAATAAAAATGGTATCAACCCAGACATGATGCTTGTTGCTTTGTTACAACAAACTCTGCATCACCCCCTTTATAAGGAGATGGAAGCACACGGTGTTGTTGCGCCCACTCTCCCCTGGAACTGTTTATGATTTTTGTTAATCTATTGCCGCTGGTAAAATTAAGCAATGCCACTTTCAGAATTAACTACTAAATCTTATTTCAAAACTGCAACACTTGTTAGGGATTGGCGGGATTACCATTTTTGTGGCCGCATGTTTCATCCTCCTTTATTAGCCAGTAATTGATTCGTTATTTGCCTCTGTTTAAACAGGGATATCTATTCAACTTGTTGCTATTGCGACATTTTGCTTCGCTACGCGAAATACTTTGCTTGATTTTAGTGCAACTGCACAAAACGAGATTGGATTTCCTATTCGTGTTGGCAGATTCGTATTTTATCCTGGTCTTCTCATGAAAGGTCAGTACAGGCCTTCATCCACATGATTGTGCAGTGTGCTTTGAAATGTTGTGTTACTTGTATTGGTACTATTTTAAATAAATGTTGAATTGAAGCTATTGTATTGCTGCCTTTTCCCATTAAGTAGTGAACAAAAAATGGGACCAACCCAGACATGATGCTTGTTGCTTTGTTACAACAAACTCTGCATCACCCCCTTTATAAGTAGATGGAAGCACATATTGTTGTTGCGCCCACTCTCCCCTGGAACTGTTTATGCTTTTCATTAATCTAATGTTGCTGGTAAAATTAAGCAATGCCACTCTCAGAATTAATTAACTACCGAATCTTAGTTCAAAACTGCAACACTTGTTAGGAATGGTACTATCCTGCTTTGTAGTTCTTTCTACATGTTTAACCAAGGTATTGTTAAGATAATGTTTCTGTTAAAATGAATCAGTTGCATTGTTTTAGGAATGGTACTTTTCTGCTTTGTCGTTCTTTATACATGTTGAAACAAGGCATTGTTAAGATAATGTCTCAGTAAATATGAATGAATCACACTAATGGAGAATTGCTACTCTCCTGCTTTGTTTCCCATTAAGATAAGGTAGATCAGTAGATGCTTTTCTTCTGGGAGTACAAGTCATCAACCGTTATTTCTCAGTAATTGTTTCCCTTATACCTATTGTTGCTTACAGGGATATCAAAATTAAAGCTCGGTTTTATTCCGACTTCGATTTTAGTTGAACTGCACAAAAGGAGCCAATGTGTCTAAGGCAAGCTGCTGCATTACTGGGTCCAGTTGGTCGTTCCACTTTGCAGAAAGAAGCAGTCACTGTTTGTGCTACATTACAGAAGGAATGACCGAGAAGCTTTACATAGTATTATTAGACGCTGGTGACATGACTAGTCTGCAGAGAGCATTGGCAATTCTACAACATGTTGAGTGCACTGGGAAAAAAGTGCCCAAACAAGTACAAGAAGCTACGATGGGACTCCACGATCATAGGCATTACATATTTTGAATGGGAAAAGCTTGTCAAAGTTTAATCATTGATTTTAGCAAGAAGATGTTAGTTTAATATATTGGAATTGGAAAACCTTGTCAAATTTTGCTCATTGATGTTAGCCAGAAGACATGCACTTGATATTTTTGAGTGGGACACCCTTGCTGTGAGCAGCGTAGATTGTTTTCTCATATTCCTGTGTTTAGCTTAGAAGTAAATAGTTACTCTGCTGAGATATTCCTATGTTAAGAGTTTGTTCTGAATATTGTCTATGTAATGCCAGGCCTTGTGTTTGATTGCAAAGTTGAGCTTGGAATGTTGTGGCATGCGGCATTACGAGCTATTCACCGTGCCTCCTGAGAATAATGCTTCATATTGTTTTGCATGTCGATCTAATGCCAGTGATTTTCTTGTTAAGAATATCATCCTCTTCTGCTGTTTTCGTGCTTAAGAAGTTCATCGTCTTATGTTTCATTCATAGCATATACGTCAAGTCGGGTAGGTTAGACGTGAAACCATATGATCTTCCGACCAACTCATGATATTAGGCCATAATTGGATCGTCGTTTTCCAACCAAAACCGCTTGTAAAACCGACGCTTGTAAATAAAAGCAGATGGTCTCGGGCGTAGCGCTTGGTTGGTCGATTTTGACTAGTAAAATATCGGAAGTACTTCACACATGATAAAAACGCTGAACGACACTCGGACGATTGCTAATCGAGCCGTTAGCTGTTGTTTCAGCCTTGCCCATGGATGGCATGATACGCACGTCGTGCATGTATCGTCTGGTAATGTCATCCATATAACAGTGCTCGTAAAATATACACTGGTCTCTCAAATTACACGCGTAACCTGCCGGTTTTACTTACAGACCTCGGGCCCTCGGTTTTATTACGCCTGTATTTTACACGTTGTTTTCGATGACGAGTAAATTACACTTGTATGTTAATACAGGTTTGAAATAAACTAGAGCTCCCAAGCGCGGCCTTATTGTTTCATGCCGTCTCAGTTTCTCGAAGGTGCTCATAGGTGTCCGATGATCCTAGCTTCCTAGATGAGCAGCGGGCGCTGTATTAGACCATCCGTAGGGCTCCGTCGTCCTTCGAGTTGTTGCACTCGCCGTGGCGCCGAGCATTGTTAACATCGTCAACGAACATGAGGATTAAGGAGATGACTTTATTTTGACTGGATGACCCTAGGGACCCACTAGGGCCATAGCCGTACGTACGCAAGTGCCTCCTTATTATGTATAACTATATTTTTTTGCTTCCTCCTGGTTTCTTGACATCACATTCCCACACCATTGTCAACCTATGTAGTCAATATAAACGAGAGAATTGCACAAGGTGCGGGCGACAGCTGGGACCAAGCAGCTCGAGCAGTATTTGTGTTTTTGAGGCATGAGCACTGCAGAGTTTTTTTTGGCGATGATTTCATTGTTGTTCAGAGGAGAGCAGGGTATTAACTGGGCGGGCTGTGGTCCGTCTAGCCCAGGCCAGATATCCAGCCCAGATATTAATTTTTTCAAGATGAAAATGGCTAGCCCAGCTATACGTTTTTTTGAGGAATACCCAGGCAAGGTCAACTTGTTATTCTTCGCCCCGCTGGGCTGCAAATATTTCCTAGGAGGGATGCATTAGGCTTAATAGGATAATGAGCTTTAAAAATAATAAATGGGATGTAATTATAAAAACTGGGCATTAACTATAAAAAATGCATCAAACACGAAATTAGTTTATAAAATATTATTTATGGATTTTGAAAATCTTAAATTTTCATTGTTGCACGCGCAATGTTTCATTGGATTTTTACCTAATACAAATTTATATTTAATCTGACTAGAATTTCGGGATAAAAATATTTCGGATCCCATCAAAATGTGGGAAATTTTATTGAATTCTGTCTTCAACGGTTGGTTGAAATTATTAATTGTTGTCCTAGCTACAAAATGGGTTGTACTTTTAACAAACTGTAAATAGGCTGTAGTAAATTCCATTAGAATTCAAAAATGGGCTGTGCGTTCTTACATATCGCAAATGGGCTATAAGTTCTCCGCCACACACTTGTGGACCTACTAAGTTGACGCATCCCCTAAAAAAATAAGTTGACGCGTATGCAAGGCTTTGTCAACTTATTATAGTCAACACACGGTTCTAGCAGCAGTGGCCGTTGGATGTCTATCCAACGGATGTCGTGCTTCTTCTTCAATCTCGGATATTCTTACCTTCGGCCACCCAAAAAATGATTCCTCCCCCTGACATCTGGGGCGCACCATTTCAGAGGCTGACCTGTGGGCCTACTAAGTTGGCGCGTACCAAGGGCTTTGTCAACTTAGTCAATATAAACGATTATAGCTGAAGTGACTGTACGATGTCCATCCAACGACCGTTGTGCTTCTTCAACCTCTGGTCTTCTTGCTCCAGCCGCCCAAAGCAGCGCCGGTCGTGCCGCCTGCTCCTGCCTCCCGTGGCCGGCTGTGCTCCCGCGGAGGCTTCACCGCCCCCTACTACTCCCACCGCTGGCCAAGCCATCCCTCCACTCACCCACACCCCCTGTTATTCTACGGCAACGGCAGCCTCACACCGCAGCAAAACCAGTGAACCCTCATACTCCTCTCCACGTGGGCATCCACTACCGCGTATTCCCCGGCTCCACGTCATCCCCTTCCTAGGCCTCGCCGTCCTCCACTGCCGTGGTGCTCTCGGCGCGGCGTGGTCAACATGGTCACGGAACAACTTCCATCAGACGTGGACTGTACATGGAGAGGCTGACAACTGGGTCCACGGACGCAGCAAGAAAGTGCCTCCTTATTACGCGGAAAATAATGATTCCTCCACGTGACAGCTGGGACCCACCAGACGGGCCACTATATTTCGTGAAAAAAAAGTTTCCCCCCTAACTGCTGGGACCCACCAACTACATCTTTGCATGCAAGGAAGTGCGTCCGGGCAAAAAATAAAAAAACGATTCGCCCCCTGACTGCTGGGACCCACCATCTAAATCATCGCACGCAAGGAAGTGCCTGATAGTCGGGACCCACCTGGTCGAAGCGTACGTAGCATTGTCATTCTGGTCACGAACGTGTATGTACATACTGGTGGATGTAGAGGCGCACACGTGTCGTAGTATAGGTATGCACGTGTCGTAGTAGAGGCGCGCACGTAGCATGTACACATACGTACGGCAGCCAGTGTGTAAGAAAGAAATACGGCCACATATGTGTACATACGGGCGGGGTCTCGAACGCCTACTCGCGCATACGTATGGCCAGGGCTCGTGTACATGGCTAGGTCGGAATGGAGAAACAACATCGTCGTCGTGTTCATGGGGAGCCAACCGGCTGGGTCAGAACGGAATGCATCATCGTGTTCATCGGGAGGGCTTGGACAAAACAGGCGATGGAAACGAGGCCTGGCGTACCGCAGAACGGAGGAAACGGCCTTGTGTTCGACCAGCCACGTTTGAAACGGGATCCTGTTCATCTGGAGGGGTCTGGCAAACCGCAAAATGGAGGAAACGGACCTCCTACAGTCGAAACGGGGGTCCTATTGATCTGCGGGTGTGGCGTACCGCAAAACGTACGAAACAGACTTGTGTTGGAGCGCTACGGTCGAAACGGGGGTCCTATTCATCGGGAGGGGTGTGGCGTACCGTAAAATGGGACTCCATGGGATACTGTTCATCTCCACCGTCGACCTCCTCCAGCCTCCACGGGCTACTGTTCATCCACCATCGACCTACTCCAGCCTCCATGGGCTCCTGTTCATCCAGTCTCCACCGCGCGCTACTCCCCCGGCTACTGTTCAACCAACCCTCCATGGGCTCTTGTTCAACCCCCCCACGGGCTACTATTCATCCACCCCTCCACCTCATCCAGCCCTCCACGGGGTCGTCCTGTTCATACAGCCCTCCACGGGGTCCTGTTCATCCAGCCCCAACCGGCTCGATCGATCGGGGTCCTGTTCATCCAGAGGCAACGCCACGGGGTCCTGTTCATCCACCCCCACCGCTCACTGTTCATGCAAACCCCAAGCAACGCTCACTGTTCATCCAGAGGCAGCATCGATCGGCTTCAGTTAGCAGAAGTAGCGAAGGAATCGCTCGATCAAGTTCAGTTAACAGCCATCGATTGATCGCTCGGGTTTATTAACGCGTAGCCTGCAGTGCAATCGCTCGGGTTCAGTTAGAGCCCAACGCCTCGCTCGGGTTCAGCTAGAGCCAACGCCTCGCACACACGCATGTACGAGTACGAGAGAAACACGCATCACTCGGCCCCCGACCACCCACCGTAACCGAGAACTCCCCGAAATTTTCCTCGCCCTCGCTTCTACCACGGTTTTTTCCGTCATGGATGGCCCAAAGAATGTCATGCAGCTGCGTCTCCGGCCCGCCCAGGACGAAAAGCCCATTTTCTATCATGATTTTTTGTCATAGAAGTAGGATCCCACCACATCTATGATTATACCGGGTTTTGTCACAATTATTGTCATAGAAGTGTCATAAATATGACAGAAAAAAAATTCGTTCGGCCCAAAATGTCACCGATGTGTCTTTTTTGTAGTGTGATGTGATATACGTTATTGTATGAGATAATCATGTTCTGTATAAGTTATCGGCAACTGGCAGGAGCCTTCTGGTTGTCGCTTTATTTTATGAAATGCAAAAGCCATGTAATTGCTTTACTTTATCACTAAGCGGTAGCAACAGTTATAGAAGCAATAGTTGGTGAGACGACCACGACGCTACGATGGAGATCAAGGAATCGAGCCGGTGATGATGGGGATCATGACGATGCTTTGGAGATGGAGATCAGAAGCACAAAATGATGATGGCCATATCATGTCACATATTTCGGTTGCATGTGATGTTTATCTTTATGCATCTTATTTTGCTTAGTACGGTGGTAGCATTATAAGATGATCCCTTAACTAAAATTTCAAGGTATAAGTGTTCTCCCTGAGTATGCACCATTGCGACAGTTCTTGGTGCTGAGACACCACATGATGATCGGGTGTGATAGGCTCTACGTTCACATACAACGGGTGCAAGACAGTTTTGCACATGCAGAATACTCGGGTTAAACTTGACGAGCCTAGCATGTACAGACATGGCCTCGGAACACTGGAGATCGAAAGGTCGAACGTGAATCATATAGTAGATATGATCAACATAGAGATGTTCACCATTGATGACTACTCCATCTCACGTGATGATTGGACATGGTTTAGTTGATTTGGATCACGTATCATTTAGATGACTTGAGGGATGTCAATCTAAGTGGGAGTTCTTAAGTAATTTGATTAATTCAACTATAATTTATCATGAACTTAGTCCTGATAGTATTTGCAAATTATATTGTAGATCAATAGCTCGCGTTATAGCTCCCTTATATTTTTTGATATGTTCCTAGAGAAAACTAAGTTGAAAGATGATAGTAGCAATGATGCGGACTGGGTCCATGATTTGACGATTATCCTCATTGGTGCACAGAAGAATTATGTCCTTGATGCACTGCTAGGTGACAAACCTATTATAGGAGCAGATGGAGACATTATGAACATTTGGAAATCTCAATATGATGACTACTTGATACTTTAGTGCACCATGGTTTACGGCTTAGAACCGGGACTTCAAAAACCGTTTTGAATGCCACGAAGCGTATGAGTTGTTCCAAGAGCTAAAATAGGTATTTCAGACTCATGACCATGTAGAGAGGTATGAGACCTCTGACAAATACTTTGCCTACAAGATGGAGGAGAATAGCTCGGCTAGTGAGCACGGGCTTAGAATGTCTGGGTACTACAATCGCTTGAATCAAGTGGGAGTTAATCGTCCAGATAAGATAGTTATTAATAGAGTTCTCTAGTCACTATCACCAAGCTACTAGAACTACATTATGAACTATAATGTGCAAGGGATAACGAAAAATATTCCCGAGTTTTTCTCGATGCTGAAATCAGCAAAGGTGGAAATCAAGAAAGAGCATCAAGTGGTGATGGTTAACAAGACCACTAGTTTCAAGAAAGAAGGACAAGGGGAAGAAAGGGAACTTCAAGAAGAATGGCAAGCAAGTTGTCACTCCCGTGAATAAGCCCAAAGCTGGCCTAAGCCTGAAACTGAGTGCTTCTACTCCAAAGGAAATTGTCACTGGAAGCGGAACTACCCCAAATATTTGGCGGATAAGAAGGATGGCAAAGTGAAAAAGGTATATTTGATATACATGTTATTGATGTGTACCTTACTAGTGCTCGTAGTAGCCCCTGGGTATTTGATACCTGTTCAGTTGCTAAGATTAGTAACTCAAAACAAAAGTTGCAGAATAAATGGAGACTAGGTGAGGGTGAAGTGATGATGTGTGTTGGAAGTGGTTCCAAGATTGATATGATCATCATCGCACATTCCCTATACTTTCGGGATTAGTGTTGCAAATGTTATTTGGTGTTTGCGTTGAGCATGAACAAGATAGGATCGTGTTTATTGCAATACAGTTATTCTTTTGAGACAGAGAATAATTGTTATTTTGTTTACATGAATAAAACCTTCTATGGTCATACACCCAATGTTAATGGTTTATTGAATCTCGATCGTAGTGATACACATATTCATAATATTGATGCCAAAAGATGCAAAGTTTATAATGATAGTGCAACATACTTGTGGCACTGCCGTTTAGGTCATATTGGTGTAAAGCACATGAAGAAACTCCATGCTGATGGGCTTTTGGAATCACTTGATTATGAATCATTTGATACTTGCGAACCATGCCTCATGGGCAAAATGACTAAAACTCCATTCTCCGGAACAATGGAGCGAGCCAATGACTTATTGGAAATAATACATACCGATGTATATGGTCCGATGAGTGTTGAGGCATGTGGCGGGTATTGTTAATTTCTGACCTTCACAGATGATTTGAGCAGATATGGGTATATCTACTTAATGAAAGACAAGTCTGAAACATTTGAAAAGTTCAAAGAATTTCAGAACAAAGTGGAGAATCATCGTAACAAGAAAATATAGTTTCTACGATCTGATCATGGAGGTGAATATTTGAGTCACGAGTTTGGCCTTCATTTAAAACAATGTGGAATAGTTTCACAACTCACGCCACCTGGAACACCACAGCGTAATGGCGTGTCTGAACGTCGTAACCGTAGTTTATTAGATATGGTGTGATCTATGATGTCTCTTACGGATTTACCACTATCATTTGGGTTTATGCATTAGAGACAACTGCATTCACGTTAAATAGGGCATTGTCTAAATCCGTTGAGACGATACTGTATGAACTATGGTTTGGCAATAAACCTAAGCTATCATTTCTTAAAATTTGGGGTTGCGACACTTATGTCAAAAGGCTTCAGCCTGATAAGCTCGAACCCAAATCGGCCCTAAGGAAACAACTGGGTACACCTTCTACCACAAATCTGAAGGCAAGATCTTTGTTGCTAAAAATGGATCCTTTCTAGAGAAGGAGTTTATCTCGAAAGAAGTGAGTGGGAGGAAACTAGAACTTTATGAGGTAAATGTACCTTTTGTCAAATTGGAAAGTAGTACATTAGAGAAAACTATTCCCGTGATGCCTACACCAACTTGAGAGGAAGCTAATGATGATGATCATGAAACTTCAGATCAAGTTACTACTGAATTTCGTAGGTCAACCAGAGCACGATCCGCACCAGAGTGGTATGGTAATCCTTTCCTGGAAGTCATGTTACTAGACCAAGGTGAACCTACGAACTACGAAGAAGCTATGATGAGCCCAGATTCCGACAGATGGCTTGTGGCCATGAAATCTGAGATAGGATCCATATATGAGAACAAAGTGTGGACTTTGGTGGACTTGCCCGATGATCGGCAATCCATAAAGCATAAATGGATCTTCAAGAAGAAGACTAACGGAGATAGTGATGTTACTGTCTACAAAGTTCAACTTGTCGCAAAACGTTTTCGACAAGTTCAAGGGGTTGACTACGATGAGACTTTCTCAACCGTAGCTATGCTTAAGTCCGTCCGAATCATGTTAGCAATTGCCACATTTTATGAAATCTGGCAAATGGATGTCAAAACTACATTCCTTAAATGGATATCTCTAAGAAGAGTTGTATATGATGCAACCAGAAGTTTTTGTCGGTCCTAAAGGTGCTAACAAGGTGTGCAAGCTCCAGGATCAATCTATGGACTGGTGCAAGCATCTCGGAGTTGGAACATATGCTTTGATGAGGTGATCAAAGCATATGGTTTTATACAGACTTATAGTGAAGCATGTATTTACAAGAAAGTGAGTGGGAGCTCTGTAGCATTTCTGATATTATATGTGGATGACATATTGTTGATTGGAAATGATATAGAATTTCGGGATAGCATAAAAGGGTGCTTGAATAAGAATTTTTCGATGAAAGACCACGGTCAAGCTGCTTACACACTGGGCATCAAGAGCTATAGAGATAGATCAAGACGCTTGATAAGACTTTCAATGAGTACATACCTTGACAAGATTTTGAAGGAGTTCAAAATGGATCAATCAAAGAAGGAGTTATTGCATGTATTGTAAGATGTGAAGTTGAGTAAAGACTCAAAATCTGACCACGACAGAAGGTAAAGAGAGAATGAAAGTCATTCCCTTCTATAAAGTATGCCATGCTGTGTACCAAACCTGTTGTGTACCTTGCATGAGTTTGGCAAGGGGGCACAATAGTGATCCAGGAATAGATCACTGGACAATAGTTAAAATTATCCTTAGTTACCTTAAAAAGGACTAAATGTTTCTTGGTTATGAAGGTGATAAAGAGTTCATCATAAAGAGTTACGTCGATGCAAGCTTTGACACTGATCTAGATGACTCTAAGTCTCAATCTAGATACATATTGAACGTGGGAGCAATTAACTAGAGTAGCTCCATGCAGGGTATTGTAGACATAGAAAATTGCAAAATACATACAGACCTGAATGTGGCAGACTAGTTGACTAAACTTCTCTCACAAGCAAAACATGATCACACCTTAGTACTTGATACGTCTCCAACATATCTATAATTTTTGATTGTTCCATGCTATTATATTACCCGTTTTGGATGTTTATGGGCTTTACTAAGCACTTTTATATTATTTTTGGGACTAACCTATTAACCAGAGGCCCAGCCCAAATTGTTGTTTTCTTGCCTATTTCAGTGTTTTGAAGAAAAGGAATATCAACCGGAGTCCAAACTGAATGAAACCTTAGGGAGAGTTATTTTTGGAACGGAAGCAATCCAGGAGACTTGGAGTAGACGTTAGGGAAGCTTCGAGGTGGCCACGAGGGTCCAGGGCGTGCCCTACCCCCCTAGGCGCGCCCCCACCCTCGTGGGCCACTCGTGGCTCCCCTGACCGACTTCTTTCACCTATATATATATCCATATACCCTGAAAACATCCAGGAGCATCACAGATGGGGAGTTCCGTCGCCGCAAGCCTCTGTAGCCACCAAAAACCAATCGGGACCCTGTTTCGACACCCTGCCAGAGGGGGGGGGATCCCTCACTGGTGGCCATCTTCATCATCCCGGTGATCTCCATGACAAGGAGGGAGTAGTTCACCCTCGGGGCTGAGGGTATGTACCAGTAGCTATGTGTTTGATCTCTCTCTCTCTCTCGTGCTCTTGATTTGGCACGATCTTGATGTATCGCGACCTTTACTATTATAGTTGGATCTTATGATGTTTCTCCCCCTCTACTCTCTTGTAATGGATTGAGTTTTCCCTTTGAAGTTATCTTATCGGATTGAGTCTTTAAGGATTTGAGAACACTTGATGTATGTCTTGCATGTGCTTATCTATGGTGTGATACGTCCATTTTGCATCATGATTTTATATCAATATTTATTGCATTATGGGATGTTATTACACATTATATCTCAATACTTATTGCTATTCTCTCTTATTTTACAAGGTTTACCATGAAGAGGGGGAATACCGGCAGCTGGAATTCTGGCTGGAAAAGGAGCAAACGTTGGAAACCTATTCTGCACAACTCCAAAAGTCCTGAAACTCCACGAAACAAATTTTTGGATTTAATAAGAATTTATGAGCGAAAGAAATAGGCCAGGGGGCCCACACCCTGTCCAGGAGACAGTGGGGCACGCCCCCCTATAGGGCGCGACCCCCTATCTCCTGCCCCCCCTAGTGGGCCTCCGGCGTCCATCTTCTGCTATATCAACACTTTTACCCTGGAAAAAATCGTGGGCAAGCTTACGGGACGAAACTCCACCGCCACGAGGCGAAACCTTGGCGGAATCAATCTAGGGCTCTGGCGGAGCTGTTCTGCCGGGGACACTTCCCTCTGGGAGGGGGAAATCATCACCAACGTCATCACCAATGATCCTCTCATCGTGAGGGGGTCAATCTCCATCAACATCTTCACCAGCACCATCTCCTCTCAAAACCCTAGTTCATCTCTTGTATCCAATCTTGTATCAAAACCACAAATTGGTACCTATGGGTTGCTAGTAGTGTTGATTACTCCTTGTAGTTGATGCTAATTGGTTTACTTGGTGGAAGATCATATGTTCATATCCTTTATGCATATTATTACTCCTCTGATTATGAACATGAATATGCTTTGTGAGTAGTTACGTTTGTTCCTGAGGACATGGCTGAAGTCTTGCTATTAGTAGTCATGTGAATTTAGTATTCGTTCGATATTTTGATGAGATGTATGTTGTCTTTCCTCTAGTGGTGTTATGTGAACGTTGACTACATGACACTTCGCCATTATTTGGGCCTAGAGGAAGGCATAGGGAAGTACTAAGTAGATGATGGGTTGCTAGAGTGACAGAAGCTTAAACCTAGTTTATGCGTTGCTTCGTTAGGGGTTGATATGGACCCATATGTTTAATGCTGTGGTTAGGTTTACCTTAATACTCCTTTTTGTAGTTGCGGATGCTTGCAATAGGGGTTAATCATAAGTGGGATGCTTGTCCAAGTTAGGGCAGTACCCAAGTGCCGGTCCACCCACATATCAAATTATCAAAGTACCGAACGCGAATCTTACGAACGTGATGAAAACTAGCTTGACGATAATTCCCAATGTGTCCTCGGGAGCTCCTTCTTCATTATTAGAATTTGTCCAGGCTTATCCTTTGCTAAATAAAGGATTGGGCCACCTGGCTGCACTTTATTTACTTTGTTTACTTTTTGCTTGTTACTATTTTATCTTATCACAAAACTATCTATCACCTACTATTTCAGTGCTTGCAGAGAAAACCTTACTGAAAACCGCTTATCATTTCCTTCTGCTCCTCGTTCGGTTCGACACTCTTACTTATCGAAAGGACTATGATAGATCCCTATACTTGTGGGTCATCAAGACTCTTTTATGGCGCCGTTGCCGGGGAGTTTAGCGCTTTTGGTGAGTGGAACTTGGTAAGGAAACATTTATATAGTGTGCTGAAATTTTCTGTTACTTGTCACTATGGAAACTAATCCTTTGAGGGGCTTGTTTGGGGTATCTTCACCCCAACCAGAAGAGCAAAGAGATGCTCCTCAAGCTACTGAACCTTATGAAAATATTCACTTTGAGATCCCTTCGGGTATGATAGAAAAACTGCTAGCTAATCCTTTTGCAGGAGACGGAACATTGCATCCCGACTTACACCTTATCTTTGTGGATGAAGTTTGTGGATTATTTAATCTTGCAGGTATCCCCGATGATGTTGTCAAAAGGAAGGTCTTCCCTTTATATTTGAAGGGATATGCAATGACATGGTATAGGCTATGTGATGATATGAGATTTTGGAATTATAAGCGACTGAAGTTGGAATTTCACCAGAAGTTCTATCCTATGCATCTTGTTCATCGTGATCGTAATTACATATATAATTTCTGGCCTCGCGAAGGATAAAGCATCGCTCAAGCTTGGGGGAGGCTTAAGTCAATGTTATATTCATGCCCCAATCATGAGCTCTCCCAGGAAATGATTATTCAGAATTTTTATGCTCGGCTTTCTCTTGATAATCGCAACTTGCTCGATACTTCCTGTGCTGGTTCCTATATGCTGAATACTACTGATTTCAAATGGGACTTATTGGAAAGAATTAAACGCAACTCTGAATATTGGGGTTCCGACAATGGTAAGGAGTCAGGTATGACACCTAAGTTCGATTGTGTTAAATCTTTTATGGATACCGATGCTTTCCATGGATTCAGCTCTAAGTATGGACTTGACTCTAAGATAGTAGCTACTTTTTGTGAAACTTTTGCTACTCACGTTGATCTCCCTAAAGAGAAGTGGTTTAAATATAATCCTCCTGTTGAAGTGAAAGTAGTTGCACCTATTACAGTCGAAGAAAAGACTATTACATATAGTGATCCTATTATTCCTACTGCTTATGTCGAAAAACCTCATTTTCCTGTTAGGATAAAAGATCATGTTAAAGCTTCGACTGTTGTTCGTAAGAGTAATACTAGGACCTATACACCTCCTGAGCAAATTAATGTTGAACCTGGTATTGCTATGATTAAAGATCTCTTGGATGAGGACTTAGATGGGCATGTTATCTCTTTCTTGGGTGAAACTGCTAATATTGCTAGACCCGATACTAAGACACGTAGACCTGTTGTAGGCACGCCTGTTATTTCTGTTAAAATAGGAGATCGTTGTTATCATGGCTTATTTGATATGGGTGCTAATGCTAATGCGATACCTTATGATCTTTATAAAGAAATTATGCATGGTGTTGCACCTATTGAATTAGAAGACATTGATGTTACTATTAAGCTTGCTAATAGGGACACCATTAAACCTATTGGGATTGTTAGAGATGTTGAAGTCTTGTGTGGGAAGATTAAATACCCTGTTGATTTTCTTGTTCTTGGTTCCCCACAAGATGATTTTTGTCCCATTATTTTTGGTAGACCCTTCTTGAATACTGCTAGTGCTAAGATTAATTGTGAAAAGAATATTGTCACTGTTGGCATAGATGGTATGTCTCATGAGTTTAATTTTGCTAAGTTTAGTAGACAACCTCGTGAAAGGGAACCACCTAGTAAGGATGAAATTATTGGTCTTGCTTCCATTGTTGTTCCTCCAACTGATCCCTTAGAACAATATTTGTTAGACCATGAAAATGATATGTTTATGAAGGAAAGGGAAGAAATAGATGAAGTGTTCCTTAAACAAGAACCTATGCTAAAACATAACCTTCCCGTTGAAATTCTTGGGGATCCCCCTCCACCCAAGGGTGATCCCGTGTTTGAACTCAAACCCTTACCTGACAATCTCAAGTATGCGTATCTTGATGAAAAAGAAATATATCCTGTTATTATTAGTGCTAACCTTTCAGAGAGAGAAGAAGAAAGATTATTGAAAACTCTGAAGAAGCACCGAGCTGCTATTGGATATACTCCAGACGATCTTAAGGGCATTAGTCCCCACATTATGTCAACACAAAATTTCAGTGGAGAAAGATGCCAAACCAGTTAGAGATCCTCAAAGACGATTAAATCCCAAAATGAAGGAAGTGGTAAGAAAGGAGATCCTAAAACTCATAGAGGCAGGTATTATTTATCCCGTTGCTGATAGTGAATGGGTAAGCCATGTCCATTGTGTCCCTAAAAAGGGAGGTATTACCGTTGTTCCTAATGATAAAGATGAATTGATCCCGCAAACAATTATTACAGGCTATAGGATGGTAATTGATTTTCGTAAGTTAAATAAAGCTACTAAGAAAGATCATTACCCTTTACCTTTTATTGATCAAATGCTAGAAAGGCTATCCAAACACACACATTTTTGCTTTCTAGATGGTTATTCTAGCTTCTCTCAAATACCTGTGTCCGCGAAGGATCAATCTAAAACTACTTTTACTTGCCCTTTTGGTACTTTTGCTTATAGACGTATCCTTTTGGTTTATGTAATGCACCTGCTACCTTTCAAAGATGCATGATGGCTATATTTTTTGATTTTTGTGGAAAGATTTGTGAGGTATTCATGGATGACTTCTCCGTCTATGGATCCTCTTTTGATGATTGTTTGAGCAACCTTGATCGAGTTTTGCAGAGATGCAAAGACAATAGTCTCGTCCTGAATTGGGAAAAGTGTCACTTTATGGTTAATGAAGGCATTGTCTTGGGGCACAAGATCTCTGAGAGAGGTATTGAAGTTGATAAAGCCAAAGTTGATGCTATTGAAAAGATGCCATGTCCCAAGGACATAAAAGGTATAAGAAGTTTTCTTGGTCATGCCGGCTTTTATAGGAGGTTATTAAGGACTTTTCTAAAATCTCTAGGCCTCTGACTAATTTATTGCAAAAAGATATTCCTTTTGTCTTTGATGATGATTGTGTACAAGCATTTGAAACACTTAAGAAAGCCTTGATCACTGCACCTATTTGTTCAGCCACCTGATTGGAGTTTACCTTTTGAAATTATGTGCGATGCTAGTGATTATGCTGTAGGTGCTGTTTTAGGGCAAAGAGTCGATAAGAAATTGAATGTTATCCAGTATGCTAGTAAGACTCTTGATACTTCCCAGAGAAATTATGCTACTACTGAAAAAGAGTTCTTAGCAGTTGTGTTTGCATGTGATAAGTTTAGACCTTATATTCTTGATTCCAAAGTTAGTATTCACACTAATCATGCTACTATTAAATATCTGATGGAAAAGAAAGATGCTAAGCCTAGACTCATTAGATGGGTTCTCTTGCTCCAAGAATTTGACTTGCATATTATTGATAGAAAGGGAGCTGAGAACCCCGTTGCAGACAACTTGTCTAGGTTAGAGAATGCTCTTGATGACCCACTGCCTATTAATGATAGTTTTCCTGATGAGCAATTAGCGGTTGTCAATGCTTCTCGTACTGCTCCTTGGTATGCTGATTATGCAAATTACATTGTTACTAAATATATACCGCCTAGTTTCACATACCAGCAAAAGAAAAAATTCTTTGATGATTTAAGACATTACTTCTGGGATGATCCACACCTTTATAAAGAAGGAGTATATGGTATTATTAGACGTTGTGTGCCTGAGCATGAACAGGAACAAATCCTACGCAAGTGTCACTCTGAATCTTATGGAGGACACCACGCTAGAGATAGAACTGCACACAAAGTACTACAATCTGGTTTTTATTGGCCTACTGAGGGAGTCCTGGATTAGGGGGTGTCCGGATAGCCGAACTAGCACCGTTGGCCGAACTCCAAGACTATGAAGATACAAGATTGAAGACTTCGTCCCATGTCCGGATGGGACTTTCCTTGGTGTGGAAGGCAAGCTTGGCGATACAGATATGTAGATCTCCTACCATTGTAACCGACTCTGTGTAACCCTAACCCTCTCCGGTGTCTATATAAACCGGAGGGTTTTAGTCCATAGGACGAACAACAATCATACCATAGGCTAGCTTCTAGGGTTTAGCCTCCTCGATCTCGTGGTAGATCTACTCTTGTACTACCCATATCATCAATATTAATCAAGCAGGAGTAGGGTTTTACCTCCATCGAGAGGGCCCGAACCTGGGTAAAAACATCATGTCCCTTGTCTCCTATTACCATCCGCCTAGGCGCACAGTTCGGGACCCCCTACCCGAGATCCGCCGGTTTTGACACTGACATTGGTGCTTTCATTGAGAGTTCCTCTGTGTCGTCACCTTTAGGCCCGATGGCTCCTTCGATCATCAACAATGACGCGGTCCAGGGTGAGACTTTTCTCCCCGGGCAGATCTTCGTATTCGGCGGCTTTGCACTGCGGGCCAATTCACTTGGCCATCTGGAGCAGATCGAAAGCTACACCCCTGGCCATCAGGTCAGATTTGGAAGTTTGAACTATACGGCTGACATCCGCGGAGACTTGATCTTCGACGGATTCGAGCTACAGCCGAGCACGCCGCACTGTCACGATGGACATGATCTAGCTCTGCTGCCGAACAGTGCCCTGGAGGCCGCACAAGAGTCCGCTCCGACCCTTAGCTCGGAGCCGACTGCGCCGATCGAGGATGGGTCGCTGGACACCGCCTCGGGGGCTGCTACCTCTACGACGATAGAGCCGAATACCGACCCTGTCCCTTGTGAAGCTCGTGAATCCAAGGTGTCGGACTCCTCTCCGGACCCCGAACCTTTCGCGCCCCTGCCAATCGAATACGATTGGGTGCCAATCATGGAGTTCACAGCTGCGGACATCTTTCAGCACTCGCCTTTTGGCGACATCCTGAATTCGCTAAAGTGTCTCTCTTTATCAGGAGAGCCCCGGCCGGATTATGGTCGGGACGGTTGGGATGCAGACGATGAAGAAGTTCAAAGCCCACCCACCACCCACTTCATAGCCACTTTCGATGACTGAACCGACATGCTAGACTTCGACTCCAAAGACATTGACGGTATGGACGACGATGCTGGAGACGACCAAGAACCAGCGCCTATAGGGCACTAGAAGGCCACCTCGTCATACGACATATACATGGTGGACATCCCAAAGGATGGGAATAGCGATGGAACAACGGAGTATGACTCCTCCAATAAACAGCCCAAGCGCCGACGTCAGCGGCGCCGCTCTAAATCCTGCCACAGCAAAAATGGAGATTCCGGCACCGGAGACAATAACACCCCGGACAGTGCCGAAGAAAACCCCCTCCAGCAAGATTCAACACAGGAGGATGGAGAAACCAGCCCTCATGAGAGAGCGGCAGACAGAGAGGTAGAGGACGATAATTACATGCCTCCCTCCGAAGACGAGGCAAGCCTCGATGACGACGAATTTGTCGTGCCTGAGGATCCCGTCGAACAAGAGCATTTCAAACGCAGGCTTATGGACACGACAAGCAGCCTCAAGAAAAAGCAGCAACAGCTTAGAGCCGACCAAGACTTGCTAGCCGACAAATGGACGCCTATGACCTAAGCCACATAACTTCCAGGGCACATATTTGCGACCACCAGACGCCGATGACCTAAGCCACATAATTCAGCAGCCAGACAAATCGGCCAGACAATTCTGGACACGGTTCTTAACCAAGAAAAATCAAATCGTTGACTGTCTAGATGCAGAGGCCCTCGCAGCCTTCAAACATAACATCCGCAATGAGTGGCTTGCCCGGCACCTAGGACAGGAAAAGCCAAAATCCATGGCAGCCCTCACATCACTCATGACCCGATTCTGCGCGGGAGAGGACATCTGGCTAGCTCGCAGTAATAAACTGACCAAAAATTCCGGTAGTTCGGATACCAAGGACAGCAATAGCAGGTCGCGTCGCAATAAGCACAAGCGCCACATCAACGACGATAATACTGAAGATACGGCAGTCAACGCCGGATTCAGAGGCTCTAAACCCGGTCAGCGGAAAAAGCCATTGAAAAGAATTACTCCGGGCCCGTCCAATTTGGACCGGATACTCGATCGCTTGTGCCAGATACACAGCACCCCCAAAAAGCCAGCCAATCACACCAACAAGGATTGTTGGGTGTTCAAGCAGGCAGGCAAGTTAATTGCCGAAAACAATGACAAGGGGCTGCATAGCGATGACGAGGAAGAGACCCAGCCGCCGAACCTTAGAGGATAGAAGGGTTTCCCCCCACAAGTGCGGACGGTGAACATGATATACGCAACCCACATACCCAAAAGGGAGAGGAAGCATGCACTCAGGGACGTATACACGATGGAGCCAGTCGCCCCAAAGTTCAACCCATGGTCCTCCTGCCCGATCACTTTTGATCGAAGGGACCACCCCACTAGCATCTGCCATGGCGGATTGGCCACAATGGTTTTAGACCCAATCATCGACGGATTTCACCTCACTAGAGTAGTGATGGACGGCGGCAGCAGCCTGAACCTGCTTTATCAGGATATAGTGTGCAAGATGGGCATAGACCCCTCAAGGATTAAACTCAGAAAGACGGCCTTCAAAGGCGCCATACTAGGTGTAGAGGCCAATTGCACAGGCTCAGTTACACTTGAAGTGGTCTTCGGATCCCCGGATAACTTCTGAAGCGAGGAGTTAATCTTCGACATAGTCCCATTCCGCAGCGGCTATCATGCACTGCTCAGACGAACCGCATTTGCAAAATTCAATGCGGTGTTGCACTATGCATACCTCAAGCTCAAGATGCCAGGCCCTCGAGGAGTCATTACGGTCAACGGAAACACCGAACGCTCTCTCCGAACGAAGGAGCATACAGCGGCTCTCGCGGCGGAAGTACAAAGCAGCCTCTTACGGCAATTCTTGAGTCCGGCTGTTAAGCGGCCGGACACCATCAAGCACGCCATGAGTAACCTACAACAAGACCACCTGGCACGTTCCGAGCACGCGTAGCAATGCGCCCCCAAACCCAGCCCTCGCAAAATCGCGAAACCAGTACCACGCGTACATAACTACGCTCTTTAGATACCATGGGCACAGGGGGAGGGGCACGACCACGAAATGCCCAGAGTGCGGCTCAACCGCACCACGGGCTCCCAATTGTGTCATTTTTTCTTTCTTCTTATTTTCAGGACTCCGTTTCCAGAAGCCCTATCTGGCAGTAGACTTGCCGAACTCATGATGCAACAGCCAGGGAACCAGAAAAGCTATGTCGAGTATCCAGGTGGTCTCCATTACGAGCATTATACCTGTTTTGCATACCATTCCGCAGCCTACCCCTGGAGGGGGACATGTTAAATAGTCCCATCCCTCGCTTATCGCACTATTTGTATCGTTCTGCTTTCATTGCAGTATTTTTGAATAAACAATGCATCACTTTTTGCCCATCATTGCATTCCTTTTTCTATCTATATATGTTCACTTATGACATGTTGGACCCGTACGCTTTGGTACGGCCAAATACACCAGGGGCTTAAGTTCCCCAAAGTATGGTGTGATAAGTCCGAACACTTCCACAAGTGCGGCACCCCGAACTTATAGCATTATATGCATCGGCTCCGAATCATGTCTTGGGTCAATAGTTGGGTTTGCCCGGCTCCCATGTTTTGGTACCTTACATTCCGCTATATCGGCTAAGGTAGCGCTGGGAGAACCACTGCGATTGTGCCCCAGTTGAGCTGGGTTGACCACCTCAATGGAGAAAGCTAAAACTGACCATCATGATGGGGCGAGAGCCGGTCGCTGTTTGAGAGGTTTTTTCGACTCCCTAAAGACTTATGCCGCTTAGAGCGAGGAGCCAGCTTTGTCCGGCCCAGGCGTGGAAAGCGCCCCGAATTCGGCCTTCCGAACACTAGGGGCTTCGCCGAAATTTAAAATTATAGAATTCTATGACTAAGTGGGAGTGTTCAAGCATTATAAGTCCGGTTGCCTCGTTCGTTGTGTTGAGCGCCTCCCTCGAAGGACCCAAATGGGAAAAAGAGCGCTCAAGTTTATCCCGAACACCCCAGCACTCGTTGCATGGGGGCTGAAGCCAACGACTTGCCATCTCTCAAGTTTGATAAACGGCCGCATAGAAGGTAATATTTTAAATTAACAAGCGTTGCTTAGCGCATATGAACAAAGTTTTCAGCGCACAGGATAACAACATGCGAGTCTACTCAAAAATTACATCTTTGGAGCATTCACCCGCTATAATGCGGGCACCCTTCAGGACGCCCTTGTAATACATCTCGGGCATGCGATACTCCTTGCCCGGCGGTGGCGGGTCCGTCACAAGCTTCTCAGCGTCCATCTTACCCTGCTGCACTTTAGCACGGGCAAGGGCCCGACGGGCACCCTCAATGCAGGCGGAGTGCTTGATGACTTCAATCCATGGACAGGCATCCACCAGCCGCCGCACCAGACCGAAGTAGCTCCCAGGCATGGCTTCCTTAGGCCACAGCCGAACTATGAGGCCCTTCATGGCCTATTCGGCCACCTTGTGGAGCTCGACCAGCTGCTTCAGTTGGTCGCTAAGGGGCACCGGATGTCCGGCCTCAGCATACTGAGACCAGAATACCTTCTCTGTCGAGCTTCCTTCCTCGGACCGGTAGAATGCGGCAGCATCGGACACACTGCAGGGCAGATCTGCGAATGCTCCTGGAGAGCTCCGGATTCGGGTAAGTAACAAGTAATTCACTTTCAGGTGCTTGCTTTGCATGAAGAAGGCCTTACCCGCCGCTATCTTCTTTATCGCCTCAATTTCCTGGAGGGTTTTTGGGCTTCGGCCTTGGCGGCTTTGGTACTCTCAAGAGCCGAGGCGAGCTCGGACTCTCGAGTCTTCGAGTCACGCTCCCAACTCTCGTGTTTTTTCACGAGAGCCTGGAGCTCTTGCCGCACCTCCTCCACCCACGCCTCCTGCCTCTCTCGCTCGATGCGCTCCAAGGCCGCACTGCTTTCGGCCTTGGACACCACGTCCTTCAGGGTCGCCACCTCGTTCATGGCCTCTGCAATACCCACGTTATTCCTGTCATTTTTTGCAACCAAATCCTTTTCTATAAGGTACTACTTTAATAAGGTATTACTTACCTTCCTTGTCCTCGATCTGCTTCTTGGCAAGGCCGAGCTCGTTCTCGGACCGCTCGAGGCTCTGCTTCAATGCATTGACCTCCATAGTCAGTGCGGCAGAGGTCAGCAGCGCAGCCTGCATTCCCATATTGACATCTTTCTGTTAGACTCCTGCGTATATCTTTTTAGATCCTGAGCTTGGCTTTTCTTTCCGAACACCAAACTGAGCATTAGGGGCAACTGTCTATGCGGTACCGTTTTTACATATCTTAAATTACTTACCTCAAAGCCTGTTAGAAGGCTGGTACAGGCTTCAGTCAGCCCGCTCTTGGCGGACTGAACTTTCTGGATCACCGCACTCATGACAGTGCGGTGCTCCTCGTCGATGGAGGCGCCGTTAAGCGCCTCCAGCAAATTATCCGGCGCCTCCGGTTGGACGGAGGCCACTGGCATCACAGTCTCGCCCTTCTCACGAAGGGGCCGCCCGCCGGACTTAGGAACAACTGCAGGTTCCGTTACGGAGTCCGGCACAGGGCCGGACTTGGAACCCTCGGGGGTTCCGCCCTCTTTTCACCCAAAGTCCGGAAGGTCGCCTTGCGGCGCCTCCAGGACCACCTCCTCCTAGCTGGGCCCCTTCTGGGACCCCACCTCGGCGTCGTCTGCGTCACGAGGGGAGGAGGCGGTCGGAAGTGAAGTGCTATTCACATCCGATGAACCCAGGGACCCGCTCGATGCAGCGGGGAAATCGTCCCCAGGCGGGCTACAGGGTTGTATTTGGCGTTAGAAGACACTATGCGACAAAAGAAAAATCATGAGTTATTATGGAATCCGGACACTTACGATCTCGCCAGGGGATTGGCCCTCGAGGGCCACTCCTCTTCGCCATTGTCGGCGTTGGTGGAGTAGTCCGGAGGAAGGGTCCTTCCCTTTTTCGACCCGCCAGCCTCCCCAGTTGGGGAGGCCTTCCTTTTCTTCTCTCCCCCCGTTGGGGGAGAAGCCTCTTTCTTCTCCTCCTTGTCTTCACGGGAGGAGTCCGCCTCGGAGTCATCGGACGATGAGTCTGATAACACCTAACGACGGGAACTCTTTCGAGTTCCCGTGGCCGTTTTCTTGGCCTTCTTCTCCGGCACCATGTGAGGTGCCGGAACCAGCAGCCCCGTCAATCGGGCGCCCGCTTGGTCTTCTGGTAAGGGAGCCGTACAGTTAACCTTCCCGGACTTCTTCAGCCAGTCCTGTCAAAGGTGAGGGAGTTTAGATCCCGCATAGTGTCAAACTATGAAAAAGCGTCCTGTAAAGGGTAAAATAGCTTACCTTCTCGGCTTTACGCCGCGAGCTGAATCCGTGATCTTCGGTGGCGGATGCGGGAGCCTTGGTGCCCTTGAAAAGCACCCTCCAGGTGTCTTTGTACGTAGTGTTGAAGAGCCTGCTCAAGGTCTGGTGCTGGGCCGGATCAAACTCCCACAAGTTGAAAGCCCGCTGTTGGCACGGGAGGATCCGACGTATGAGCATGACTTGGACTACATTAACAAGCTTGAGATTCTTGTTCACTAGCTTTTGGACGCAGGCTTGGAGTCCGGTCTGCTCCTCCGAATCGACCCATGTGAGGCCCTTCTCTTTCCAGGAGGTGAGCCGTGTGGGGATGCCAGATCTGAATTCGGGGGCCGCTGCCCATTCAGGGTCACGCGTCTCGATGATGTAGAACCACCCCGATTGCCACCCTTTGATGGTTTCCACGAACGCGCCTTCGAGCCATGTGACATTGCGCATCTTGCCCACCATGGCTCCTCCGCACTCCGCTTGGCGGCCGCCCACTACCTTCGGCTTGACATTTAAAGTCTTCAGCCATAAGCCGAAGTGGGGCTGGATGCAGAGGAAGGCCTCGCACACGACGATGAACGCCGAGATGTTGAGGATAAAATTCGGGGCCAGATCATGGAAATCCAGGCCGTAGTAGAACATGAGCCCCCGGACAAATGGGTGGAGTGGGTGTTGGAAATATGCCCTAGAGGCAATAATAAATTAGTTATTATTATTATATTTCCTTGTTCATGATAATCGTTTATTATCCATGCTATAATTGTATTGATAGGAAACTCAGATACATGTGTGGGTACATAGACAACACCATGTCCCTAGTAAGCCTCCAATTGACTAGCTCGTTGATCAATAGATGGTTATGGTTTCCTGACCATGGACATTGGATGTCGTTGATAACGGGATCACATCATTAGGAGAATGATGTGATGGACAAGACCCAATCCTAAGCCTAGCACAAAGATCGTGTAGTTCGTATGCTAAAGCTTTTCTAATGTCAAGTATCATTTCCTTAGACCATGAGATTGTGCAACTCCCGGATATCGTAGGAATGCTTTGGGTGTACCAAACGTCACAACGTAACTGGGTGGCTATAAAGGTGCACGACAGGTATCTTCGAAAGTGTCTGTTGGGTTGGCACGAATCGAGATTGGGATTTGTCACTCCGGTAAACGGAGAGGTATCTCTAGGCCCACTCGGTAGGACATCATCATAATATGCACAATGTGACCAAGGGGTTGATCACGGGATGATGTGTTATGGAACAAGTAAAGAGACTTGCTGGTAACGAGATGGAACAAGGTATTGGCATACCGACGATCGAATCTCGGGCAAGTACAATACCGCTAGACAAAGGGAATTGTATACGGGATTGCTTGAATCCTTGACATCGTGGTTCATCCGATGAGATCATCGTGGAACATGTGGGAGCCAACATGGGTATCCAGATCCCGCTGTTGGTTATTGGCCAGAGAGCTATCTCGGTCATGTCTGCATGATTCCCGAACCCGTAGGGTCTACACACTTAAGGTTCGGTGACACCAGAGTTGTTATGGGAATTGGTGTGTAGTTACCGAATGTTGTTTGGAGTCCCGGATGAGATCCCGGATGTCATGAGGAGTTCCGGAATGGTCCGGAGGTAAAGATTCATATATGGGAAGTCCTATTTTGGCCACCGGAAAATGTTCGCGATTTTTCGGTATTGTACCGGGAAGGTTCTAGAAGGTTCTGGAGTGGGGCCCACCAGCATGGGGGGGACCACATGAACGTGGGTAGTGGGGGAAAGGCCCCACACGCTTGGTCAAGGTGCACCAAGATCCCCCCTTAGAAGGAATAAGATCATATCCCGAAGGGATAAGATCAAGATCCCTAAAAAGGGGGGATAACAATTGGTGGGGAAGGAAATGATGGGATTTCTTTCCTCCCACCTTTGCCAATGCCCCAATCGACTTGGAGGGCAAGAAACCAGCCCCCTCCACCCCTATATATAGTGGGGAGGCGCATGGGAGCTTCACCCTTGCCCCTGGCGCAGCCCTCCCCCTCTCCAACTCCACCTCCTCCTCAGTAGTGCTTGACGAAGCCCTGCCGGAGAACAACAAGCTCCACCAGCACGCCGTCGTGCTGCCAGAGCTCTTCCTTAAATTCTCCTCTCCCCTTTCTGGATCAAGAAGGAGGATACGTCCCCGGGCTGTAAGTGTGTTGAACGCGGAGGCGCCATCTGTTCGGCGTTAGATCGGATCTTCCGCGATTTGAATCGCCGCAAGTACGACTCCCTCATCCGCGTTCTTGTAACGCTTCCGCTTAGCGATCTACAAGGGTATGTAGATGCACTCTCCTTCCCCTCATGGCTGGTTTCTCCATAGATAGATCTTGGTGACACGTAGGAAAATTTTTGAATTTCTGCTATGTTCCCCAACAGTGGCATCATGAGCTAGGTCTATTGCGTAGATTCTTTGCACGAGTAGATAACAAAGTAGTTGTGGGCGTTGATTTTGTTCAATATGCTTACCGTTACTAGTCCAATCTTGTTTCGATGGTATTGTGGGATGAAGCGGCCCGGACCGACCTTACACGTACTCTTACGTGAGACAGGTTCCACCGACTGACATGCACTTGGTGCATAAGGTGGCTAGCGGGTGCCAGTCTCTCCCACTTTAGTCGGATCGGATTCGATGAAAAGGGTCCTTATGAAGGGTAAATAGCAATTGGCATATCACGTTGTGGTTTTGCATAGGTAAGAAACGTTCTTGCTAGAAACCCATAGCAGCCACGTAAAACATGCAAACAACAATTAGAGGACGTCTAACTTGTTTTTGCAGGGTATGCTATGTGATGTGATATGGCCAAGAAGAATGTGATGACTGATATGTGATGCATCAGATTGATCATGTTCTTGTAATAGGATTCACGACTTGCATGTCGATGAGTATGACAACCTACAGGAGCCATAGGAGTTGTCTTTATTTATTGTATGACCTGTATGTCATTGAACAACTCCATGTAATTACTTTACTTTATTGCTAACCGGTAGCCATAGTAGTAGAAGTAATAAGTTGGCGAGACAACTTCATGGAGACACGATGATGGAGATCATGGTGTCATGCCGGTGACGATGATGATTATGGATCCCCGAAGATGGAGATCAAAAGGAGCAAAATGATATTGGCCATATCATGTCACTATTTGATTGCATGTGATGTTTATCATGTTTATGCATCTTATTTGCTTAGAACGACGGTAGTAAATAAGATGATCCCTCATTAAAATTTCAAGAAAGTGTTCCCCCTAACTGTGCACCGTTGCGAAAGTTCATCGTTTCGAAGCACCACGTGATGATCGAGTGCGATAGATTCTTACGTTCACATACAACGGGTGTAAGCCAGATTTACACACGCGAAACACTTAGGTTGACTTGACGAGCCTAGCATGTACATACATGGCCTCGGAACACAAGAGACCGAAAGCTCGAGCATGAGTCGTATGGTAGATATGATCAACATGAAGATGTTCACCGATGATGACTAGTCCGTCTCACGTGATGATCGGACACGGCCTAGTTGACTCGGATCATGTAATCACTTAGATGAGGATGTCTATCTGAGTGGGAGTTCATAAGATGAACTTAATTATCCTGAACATAGTCAAAAGGTTTTTCCAAATTATGTCGTAGCTCGCACTTTAGTTCTACTGTTTAGATATGTTCCTAGAGAAAATATAGTTGAAAGTTGATAGTAGAAATTATGCGGACTGGGTCCGTAAACTGAGGATTGTCCTCGTTGCTTCGTAGAATGCTTATGTCCTTAATGCACCGCTCAGTGTACTAAACCCCAAACATCGTCTATGGATGTTGCGAACATCGGACATACACGTTTTGATAACTACGTGATAGTTCAGTTAAACGGTTTAGAGTTGAGGCACCAAAGACGTTTTTCAAAACGTCGCGGAACAAATGAGATGTTTCGAGGGCTGAAATTGGGATTTCAGGCTCGTGCCCACGTCAAGAGGTATAAGACCTCCGACGATTTTCTTAGCCTGCAAACTAAGGGAGAAAAGCTCAATCGTTGAGCTTGTGCTCAGATTGTCTGAGTGCAACAATCACTTGAATCGAGTGGGAGTTATCTTCCAGATGAGATAGTGATGTTTCTTCCAAAGTCATTGCCACCATGCTACTAGAGCTTCGTGATGAGGGATAGATATGATGATCCTTGAAGTATTCGTGATGTTTGACACCGCGAAAGTAGAAATCAAGAAGGAGCATCAATTGTTGATGGTTAGTGAAATCACTAGTTTCAAGAAGGGCAAGGGCAAGAAGGATACTTCATGAAACGGCAAATCAGCTGCTGCTCTAGTGAAGAAACCCAAGGTTAAACCCAAACCCGAGACTCAGTGCTTCTGTAATAAAGGGAACAGCCACTGGAGCAGAATTACCCTAGATACTTGGTAGATGAGAAGGCTGGCAATGTCGATAGAAGTATATTGGATATACATTATGTTAATGTGTACTTTACTAGTACTCCTAGTAGCACCAGGGTATTAGATACGGTTCGGTTGCTAAGTGTTAGTAACTCGAAATAAAAGGCTATGGAATAAACGGAGACTAGCTAAAGGTGAGCTGACGATATGTGTTGGAAGTGTTTCCAAGGTTGATGTGATCAAGCATCGCACGCTCCCTCTACCATCGAGATTGGTGTTAAAACTAAATAATAGTTATTTGGTGTTTGCGTTGAGCATAGACATGATTGGATTATGTCTATCGCAATACGGTTATTCATTTAAGGAGAATAATGGTTACTCTGTTTATTTGAAAATACCTTCAATGGTCTTGCACCTAAAATGAATGTTTTATTGAATCTCGATCGTAGTGACACACATGTTCATGCCAAAAGATATAAGATAGTAATGATAGTACCACCTACTTGTGGCACTGCCATGTAAGTCATATTGGTATAAAACGCATGAAGAAGCTCCATGTTGATGGATCTTTGGACTCACTCATTTTTGAAAAGTTTGAGACATGCGAACCATGTCTATTGGTATGTACGCATGAAGAAACTCCATGCAGATGGATCGTTTGGACTCACTTGATTTTGAATCACTTGAGATATGCAAATCATACCACATGGGCAAGATGACTGAAAAGCCTCATTTTCAGTAAGATGGAACAAGATAGCAACTTGTTGGAAGTAACACATTTTGATGTGTGCGGTCCAATGAGTGCTGAGGCATGCAGTGAATATCGTTATGTTCTTACTTCACAGATGATTCGAGTAGATGTTGAGTATATTTACTTGATGAAACAGAAGTCTGAATTATTGAACGGTTCAAGTAATTTCAGAGTGAAGTTGAAGATCATTGTGACAAGAGGATAAAATGTCTATGATATGATCATAGAGATGAGTATCTGAGTTAGGAGCTTTGGCACGCAATTAAGACATTGTGGAAATTGTTTCACAATTAATACCGCCTGGAACACCATAGTGTAATGGTGTGTCCGAACATCATAGTTGCACCCTATTGAATATGGTGCGTACCATGATGTCTCTTATCGAATTACCACTATCGTTCATGGGTTAGGCATTAGAGACAACCACACTTGCTTTAATAGGGCACCACGTAATTCCGTTGAGACGACACCGTTTGAACTATGGTTTGGAGAAACCTAAGTTGTCGTTTCTTAAAAGTTTGGGGCTCCGATGCCTATGTGAAAAAAGTTTCAGGTTGATAAGCTCGAACCCAAAGCGGATAAAATGCATCTTCATAGGACACCCAAAACAGTTGGGTATACCTCCTAATCCAGATCCGAAAGCAATAGGGATTGTTTCTTGAATCGGGTCCTTTCTCAAGGAAAAGTTTGTCTCGAAAAGTTGAGTGGGAGGATGGTGGAGACTTGATCTGGCTATTGAACCATCACTACAACTAGTGTGTAGCAGGGCACAGGAAGTTGTTCCTGTGGCGCCTACACCAATTGAAGTAGAAGCTTATGATGGTGATCATGAAGTTTTGGATCAAGTCACTGACGTACCTCGTAGGGTGACAAGGATGCGTACTACTTCAGAGTGGTACAGTAATCCTGTCTTGAAGGTCATGTTGCTAGACAACAATGAACCTACAAGCGATGGAGAAGCAATGGTAGGCCCATATTCCGACAAATGGTTAGAAGCCATGAAATCCGAGATAGGATCCATGTATCAGAACAAAGCATGGACTTCGGTGGACTTGCCCGATGATCGGCAAGCCATTGAGATAAATGGATCTTTAAGAAGAAGACGGACGTGGACGATAATGTCACCGTCTATGAAGCTCGACTTGTGGCGAAGAGTTTTTCACAAGTTCAAGGAGTTGACTACAATGAGATTTTCTCATTCGTAGCGATGCTTAAGTCCATCGGAATCATGTTAGCATTAGCTGCATTTATGAAATCTGGCAGATGGATGTCAAAACTAGTTTCCTTACCAGTTTTCGTAAGGAAAGGTTGTATGCGATACAATCAGAAAGGTTTTGTCAATCCTGAGGATGCTAAAAGGTATGCTAGCTCCAGCGATCCTTCCATGGACTGGAGTAAGCATCTCAGAGTTGGAATATGCACTTTGATAAGATGATCAAAAATTTTGGGTTTATACAAAGTTTATGAGAAACTTGTATTTCCAAACAAGTGAGTGGGAGCACTATAGAATTTCTAATAAGTATAGGTTGTAAACATATTGTTGATCAGAAATGATCTAGAATTTCTAGAAAGCATATAGGGTTATTTGAAAAGTGTTTTTCAAGGGAAAACCTTGATTACGCTACTTGAACATTGAGTATCAAGATCTATGAGGATGGATCAAAAAACGCTTAATGGTACTTTCAAATGAGCACGTACCTTGACATGATCTTGAAGGTGTTCAAGATGGATCAGTCAAAGAAGGAGTTCTTGCCTGAGTTGTAAGGTACGAAGTTAAGACTTGAAGCTCGACCATGGCAGAAAAGAGAAAGAAAGGACGAAGGTCGTCCCCTATGCTTTAGACGTAGGCTCTACAGTATGCTATGCTAAGTACCGCACCTGATGTGTGCCTTGCTATGTACCTGGCAAGAGGGTACAAAGGTGATCAAGGAGTAGATCACCAGATAGCGGTCAAAATTATCCTTAGAGGAATAAGGATATGTTTCTCGGTTATGGACGTGATAAAGAGTTCAACGTAAAGAGTTGCATCGATGCAAGCTTTAACACCTATCCGAATGGCTCTGAATAGCAAACCGGATACGTATAGTGGAGCAACCATTTGGAATAGCTCCAAGTGGAGCATGGAAGCATCATTTACAATATGACCTAGAGATTTGCGAAGTACATACGGATCTGAATGTTGCAGACCTCTTGACTAAAACCTCTCTCACAAGCAAAACATGATCAAACCCCAGAACTCATTGAGTCTTAATAACATGATGATGTGAACTAGTTTAGTGACACTAGTAAACTCTTTGGATGTTGGTCACATGGCGATGTGACCTGTGAGTGTTAATCACATGGGGATATGAACTAGATTATTGACTATAGTGCAAGTGGGAGACTGTTGGAAATATGCCCTAGAGGCAATAATAAATTAGTTATTATTATTATATTTCCTTGTTCATGATAATCGTTTATTATCCATGCTATAATTGTATTGATAGGAAACTCAAATACATGTGTGGGTACATAGACAACACCACGTACCTAGTAAGCCCCCAATTGACTAGCTCGTTGATCAATAGATGGTTACGGTTTCCTGACCATGGACATTGGATGTCGTTGATAACGGGATCACATCATTAGGAGAATGATGTGATGGACAAGACCCAATCCTAAGCCTAGCACAAAGATCGTGTAGTTCGTATGCTAAAGATTTTCTAATGTCAAGTATCATTTCCTTAGACCATGAGATTGTGCAACTCCCGGATATCGTAGGAATGCTTTGGGTGTACCAAACGTCACAACGTAACTGGGTGGCTATAAAGGTGCACTACAGGTATCTCCGAAAGTGTCTGTTGGGTTGGCACGAATCGAGATTGGGATTTGTCACTCCGGTAAACGGAGAGGTATCTCTGGGCCCACTTGGTAGGACATCATCATAATGTGCACAATGTGACCAAGGGGTTGATCATGAGATGATGTGTTACGGAACGAGTAAAGAGACTTGTCGGTAACGAGATTGAACAACGTATCAACATACTGACGATCGAATCTCGGGCAAGTACAATACCGCTAGACAAAGGGAATTGTATACGGGATTGCTTGAATCCTTGACATCGTGGTTCATCCGATGAGATCATCGTGGAACATGTGGGAGTCAACATGGGTATCCATATCCCGCTGTTGGTTATTGGCCAGAGAGCTGTCTCTGTCATGTCTGCATGATTCCCGAACCTGTAGGGTCTACACACTTAAGGTTCGGTGACGCCAGAGTTGTTATGGGAATTGGTGTGTAGTTACCGAATGTTGTTTGGAGTTCCGGATGAGATCCCGGACGTCATGAGGAGTTCCGAAATGGTCCAGAGGTAAAGATTCATATATGGGAAGTCCTATTTTGGCCACCGGAAAATGTTCGGGATTTTTCGGTATTGTACCGGGAAGGTTCTAGAAGGTTCCGGAGTGGGGCCCACCAGCATGGGGGGACCCACATGAACGTGGGTAGTGGGGGCAAGGCCCCACACCCTTGGTCAAGGCGCACCAAGATCCCCCCTTAGAAGGAATAAGATCATATCCCGAAGGGATAAGATCAAGATCCCTAAAAAGGGGGGATAACAATCGGTGGGGAAGGAAATGATGGGATTTCTTTCCTCCCACCTTTGCCAACGCCCCAATGGACTTGGAGGGAAAGAAACCAGCCCCCACCACCCCTATATATAGTGGGGAGGCGCATGGGAGCTTCACCCTTGCCCCTGGCATAGCCCTCCCCCTCTCCAACTCCACCTCCTCCTAAGTAGTGCTTGGCGAAGCCCTGCCGGAGAACAACAAGCTCCACCAGCACGCCGTCGTGCTGCCGGAGCTCTTCCTCAACTTCTCCTCTCCCCTTGATGGATCAAGAAGGAGGAGACGTCCCCGGGCTGTACGTGTGTTGAACGCGGAGGCGCCGTCTATTCGGCGTTAGATCGGATCTTCCGTGATTTGAATCGCCCCGAGTACAACTCCCTCATCTGTGTTCTTGTAACGCTTCCGCTTAGCGATCTACAAGGGTATGTAGATGCACTATCCTTCCCCTCGTTGCTGGTTTCTCCATAGATAGATCTTGGTGACACGTAGGAAAATTTTGAATTTCTGCTACGTTCCCCAACAGTGGTAAGCCCAGTCCATGGAGGAAATGGGGAAGGAATACCACCCTCTCATGGGGCCTGGGGGTGGGGACGAGCTGCCCCTCGTCTGGAAGCCGGTGCGCAATGTCGTTGTGCAGGTATCCGGCTTTCCGCAACCTTTTGATGTGCCCCTCCATGACGGAGGAGGCCATCCACTTGCCTCCCGCTCCGGACATGGTTGGAGAAGGTCGAGGCGAGATGTGCGGGCTTGGGCGCTGGAGCTCGAGTGTGCGGAGATGGATAGGCAAAGGAGGAAGAAGGCGTAGGTAACAAGGTGGATCCTTATCCCCTTATATGGACGGACGAAACTATGCGTCCCCACCCGCCTGATAAAACTCGCTTATCTCCCAAGCGTCATGATCAATGGCGCGGTTGGGTTACCCACGCCCGTATTGATGGGAATCCCGGAATAAGGGGACAAGATCTCTGCTTCGACAAGACGTGCCAAGGAAACCGCTTCGCTAAACGCTCTGAGGTGGAACAATAAAAACAATTCGAATAAAGGCTTGGCCGTGGTGTGACACCATACCACGAAATACGTCAGCAGATTAAATTTGTGTAAATATTATTCTCTCTACGGTGGTATGTGGAACTTATTTTGCAGAGCCGGACACTACCCTTGTGTTCAAAACCTTCTATGAAGTATTCGGTGGAGGAACCCGCCTTGCAATGCCGAAGACAATATGCGCGCCGAACTCGTCGTCATTGAAGTCTGGTTCAGGGGCTAATGAGGGAGTCCTGGATTAGGGGGTGTCCGGATTGCCGAACTATCACCGTTGGCCGGACTCCAAGACTATGAAGATATAAGATTGAAGACTTTGTCCCGTGTCCGGATGGGACTTTCCTTGGCGTGGAAGGCAAGCTTGGTGATACGGATATGTAGATCTCCTACCATTGTAACCGACTCTGTGTAACCCTAACCCTCTCCGGTGTCTATATAAACCGGAGGGTTTTAGTCCGTAGGACGAACAACAATCATACCATAGGCTAGCTTCTAGGGTTTAGCCTCCTTGATCTCGTGGTAGATCTGCTCTTGTACTACCCATATCATGAATATTAATCAAGCAGGAGTAGGGTTTTACCTCCACCGAGAGGGCCCGAACCTGGGTAAAAACATTGTGTCCCTTGTCTCCTGTTACCATCCGCCTAGACGCACAATTCGAGACCCCCTACCCGAGATCCGCCGGTTTTGACACCGACGCCTACTCTCTTCAAAGCTGCTCGTAAGTTTGTCTTATCTTGTGATGAATGTCAAAGAATAGGTAACATTAGTAGACGTCAAGAAATGCCTATGAATTATTCTCTTGTTATTGAACCGTTTGATGTTGGGGCTTTGATTATATGGGACCTTTTCCTGCCTCCAATGGTTATACACATATTTTAGTTGCCGTTGATTACGTTAGTAAGTGGTATAAGCTATTCCAACTAGTAGTGCTGATCACAACACTTCTATTAAAATGCTTAAATAAGTTATTTTTCCGAGGTTTGGAGTCCCTAGATATCTTATGACTGATGGTGGTTCACACTTTATTCATGGTGCTTTCCGTAAGATGCTTGCTAAGTATGATATCAATCATAGAATCGCATCTCCTCATCACCCGCAGTCTAGTGGTCAAGTAGAGTTGAGCAATAGAGAGCTCAAATTAATTTTGCAAAAGACTGTGAATAGATCTAGAAAGAATTTGTCCAAAAAACTTGATGATGCATTATGGGCCTATAGAACTGCATACAAAAATCCTATGGTTATGTCTCCATATAAGATGGTTTATGGAAAAGCATGTCATTTACCTCTTGAACTTGAACATAAAGCATATTGAGCTATTAAAGAGCTCAATTATGACTTCAAACTTGCCGGTGAGAAGAGGTTGTTTGATATTAGCTCACTTGATGAATGGAGAACCCAAGCATATGAGAATGCCAAGCTTTTCAAAGAAAAAGTCAAACTCTGGCATGATAAGAGGATACAAAAGCGTGAGTTTAATGTAGGAGATTATGTGTTATTGTTCAACTCTCGTTTAAGATTTTTTGCAGGAAAAATTCTCTCAAAATGGGAAGGTCCCTACGTTATCGAGGAGGTCTATCATTCTGGTGCTATAAAAATCAACAACTTCGAAGGCACAAATTCGAGGGTGGTAAACGGTCAAAGAATTAAACACTATATTTCAGGTAATCCTATCAATGTTGAAACTAATATTATTGAAACCATAACCCCCGAGGAATATATAAGAGACACTTTCCAGAATGTTCCAGACTCCGAAAAGGCATAGGTACATGGTACGGTAAGTAAACCGACTCCAAAACAACTCTAATGGCAATTTTTATCAGTTTTGGATTATTTAAGAATTTTAGGAAGAAGTAGTCTGAAAGGGACACGAGGCTCCCACGAGAGAGGAGCCC
>NC_041391.1:656056977-656191601 GCF_002162155.2 Triticum dicoccoides | reverse complement strand
CCTGTCTCGTGGGCACCTCGTGTGCCTCCCGAACTCCGTTTTCTTGTATGTTACGTATTTTGGTCAGTAAAAATTCATTATATATACTCCCGAAGGTTTTGACCACCGTATCACGCAAATATCCTCTGTTTTCGTTTTGAGCTGTTTCTGTTTCAGATCTAGAGCATCATGTCGTCTCCAAGCGCTCCCAAGGACAAGTTTTTTGAGAGGGTTATCAACCCCTATCTCGCGGAGGTGCTGCATCATCCTCAAACCATTGATATGCGTGAGGGGGTGCTGCACATCCACGATGTGGAGGGACCAAGGCGTACCGGGAGCATGGAGACAAAGCTCGATGCGATGGAGCAAGAAGTTTTCAAGTGTCAAGGGATGGTGGAGCATGGACTCAACACCAACCAGATGATGATCACGGAGTTCACCAACAACCACAATCTGGATGCCAAAGTCATTGGGGAGACCATCTTCAAGCTTCGAGAGAAAATCGAGCACCTCCAAGCCCAGATTTATGACCTGCAAAACGAGAACTATGAGTATGAATATAGATTCAAGCGAATGAGTTTGGCTGCAGATTTAAGGATCTCGGAGACTCGGTCATCCTTTTATGATGGAGAGCCTATGCCTTGGAAGACGGATGACAAGCCTACATCATCAACAACTACCACTTCCCCACCACCGAAGAAATAATCACAAGGGCATGGGCACTCCCCTTGGCAACTGCCAAGCTTGGGGGAGGTGCCCCGGTATCGTATCACCATCACACTCCTATCTTTACCGCTTTATTTAGTTCGATCCTGTTAGTAGTATCTTGATCTAGTAGATTGAAGTTTTGATATCAAGTAGTTTTGAGTTTTGCATTGTGATCTCTTTATGTAAGCGAGTCCGTGTGCTATCTATAATAAAGATTAGTGTTGAGTCAAAGGCTTTGCCATGTTGCTATGATCTTGTGAAAGTAGAAAGAACAAAAAGAGTTCATATTGATCTTATGGATAGTGATAACTTCACACATAGAAAGTATGAGGCATAAAAAATGTTGAGATTTGATGAACGTAGCCTTGGTCATCGTTTCAATTAATAGGAAGTGATAAGGAAAGAGGGGTTCACATATAAATATATTATCTTGGACATCTTTTATGATTGTGAAGCACTCATTAAGTATGACATGCTAAAAGAGTTGATGTTGGACAAGGAAGACAACGTAATGGTTTATGTTTTCCGACATCTCAGTTAAAGTATATTGTCATTGACCTTCCAAACATGTTGAGCTTGCCTTTCCCCCTCTTGCTAGCCAAATTCCTTGCACCAAGTAGAGATACTACTTGTGCTTCCAAATATCCTCAAACCTAGTTTTGCCATGAGAGTCCACCATACCTACCTATGGATTGAGTAAGATCCTTCAAGTAAGTTGTCATCGGTGCAAGCAATAAAAATTGCTCTCTAAATATGTATGACTTATTAGTGCAGAGAAAATAAGCTTTGTACGAACTTGTTGTGGAAGTAATAAAAGCGACGGATTGCATAATAAAGGTCCACATACAAGGGGCAATATAAAGTGACGTTCTTTTGCATTAAGATTTCGTGCATCAACCCTAAACGCGCATGACAACCTCTGCTTCCCTCTGCGAAGGGCCTATCTTTTTCTTTATGTTTTTACTTTATGCTTGAGTCAAGGTGATCCTCACCTTTCCCCTTTTTCATTTTATCCTTTGGCAAGCTCCTCGTGTTTGAAAGATCATGATACATATATCCAATTGGATGTAAGTTGGCATAAGCTATTATTGTTGACATCACCTAAAGGTGAATACATTGGGAGGCAACACAATAACCCCTATCTTTCTTAGTGTCCGGCGGAAACTCTATAACCACAAGTATTGCGTGAGTGTTAGCAATTATGGGAGACTACGAGATAGTTGAGTATGTGAGCTTGTTGAAAAGCTCTAATATTGACTCTTTCTGATGTTACGATAAATTGCAATTGCTTCAATGACTGAGATTATAGTTTGTTAGTTCCCAATGAAGTTTATGAACCATACTTAACATTGTGAATTGCTTATTACTTGAGCATAGGAAATCATATGACAAAATCTATATATGTTACTGTTATTAGAATAATCATGATGCCCTCATGTCCATATTTTATTTTTATCGACACCTCTATCTCTAAACATGTGGACATATTTTTCGATTTCGGCTTCCGCTTGAGGACAAGCGAGGTCTAAGCTTGCGGGAGTTGATACGTCCATTTTGCATCATGCTTGTATATCAATATTTATTGCATTATGGGTTGTTATTACACATTATATCTCAATACTTATGGCTATTCTCTCTTATTTTACAAGGTTTACCATGAAGAGGGGGAATGCCGGCAGCTGGAATTCTGGCTGGAAAAGGAGCAAACGTTGGAAACCTATTCTGCACAACTCCAAAAGTGCTGAAATTCCACGAAACAACTTTTTGGATTTAATAAGAATTTATGAGCGAAAGAAATAGGCCAGGGGCCTACACCCAATCCAAGAGACAAGGGGGCGCCCCCCCTATAGGGCACGACCCCCTATCTCCTAGGCTCCCTGGTGGGCCTCCAGCGTCCATCTTCTGCTATATCATCACTTTTACCCTGGAAAAAATCGTGGGCAAGCTTACGGGACGAAACTCCGCCGCCACGAGGCGGAACCTTGGCGGAATCAATCTAGGGCTCTGGCGGAGCTGTTCTGCCGGGGACACTTCCCTCAGGGAGGGGGAAATCATCACCAACGATCCTCTCATCGTGAGGGGTTGAATCTCCATCAACATCTTCACCAGCACCATCTCCTCTCAAAACCCTAGTTCATCTCTTGTATCCAATCTTGTATCAAAACCACAAATTGGTACTCCCTCTGTAAACAAATATCAGAGTGTTTAGATCACTACTTTAGTGATCTAAACGCTCTTATATTTCTTTACGGAGGGAGTACCTGTGGGTTGCTGGTAGTGTTGATTACTCCTTGTAGTTGATGCTAATTTGTTTACTTGGTGGAAGATCATATTTTCAGATCCTTTATGCATATTATTACTCCTCTGATTATGAACATGAATATGCTTTGTGAGTAGTTACTTTTGTTCCTGAGGACATGGGTGAAGTCTTGCTATTAGTAGTCATGTGAATTTGGTATTCGTTCGATATTTTGATGAGATGTATGTTGTCTTTCCTCTAGTGGTGTTATGTGAACATCGACTACATGACACTTCACCATTATTTGGGCCTAGAGGAAGGCATAGGGAAGTAATAAGTAGATGATGGGTTGCTAGAGTGACAGAATCTTAAACCCTAGTTTATGCGTTGCTTCGTTAGGGGTTGATATGGACCCATATGTTTAATGTCGTGGTTAGGTTTATCTTAATACTCCTTTTATAGTTGTGGATGCTTGCAATAGGGGTTAATCGTAAGTAGGATGCTTGTCCAAGTTAGGGCAGTACCCAAGTGCCGGTCCACCCACATATCAAATTATCAAAGTACCGAACACGAATCTTATGAACGTGATGAAAACTAGCTTGACGATAATTCCCAATGTGTCCTCGGGAGCTCCTTCTTCATTATTAGAATTTGTCCAGGCTCATCCTTTGCTACATAAAGGATTGGGTCACCTTGCTGCACTTTATTTACTTTATTTACTTTTTGCTTGTTACTATTTATCTTATCACAAAACTATCTATCACCTACTATTTCAGTGCTTGCAGAGAAAACCTTACTGAAAACCGCTTATCATTTCCTTCTGCTCCTCGTTGGGTTCGACACTCTTACTTATCGAAAGGACTACGATAGATCCCCTATACTTGTGGGTCATCATGGTGACAATGGGATATTCACGTGATCTACTTGATGTATGTTTTGGTGATCAACTTGCGGGTTCAGTGACCTTGTGAAATTATGCATAGGGGTTGGCACATGTTTTTGTCTTGACTCTTCGGTAGAAACTTTGGGGCACTCTTTGAAGTACTTTGTGTTGGTTGAATAGATGAATCTGAGATTGTGTGATGCATATATCGTATAATCATGCCCATGGATACTTGAGGTCACATTGGAGTATCTAGGTGACATTAGGGTTTTGGTTGATTTGTGTCTTAAGGTGTTATTCTAGTATGAACTCTATGATAGATCGAACGAAAAGAGTAGCTTCGTGTTATTTTACTACAAACTATTGAATCGATCGATCAGAAAGGATAACTTTGAGGTGGTTTCGTACCCTACAATAATCTCTTTGTTTGTTCTCCGCTATTAGTGACTTTGGAGTGACTCTTTGTTGCACGTTGAGGGATAGTTATATGATCCAGTTATGTTATTATTGTTGAGAGAACTTGAACTAGTAAAAGTATGAACCCTAGGCCTTGTTTCCTAGCATTGCAATACCGTTTAAGCTCACTTTTACCACTTGTTACCTTGCTGTTTTTATATTTTCAGATTACAAATACTCATATCTACCATCCATATTGCACTTGTATCACCATCTCTTCGCCGAAATAGTGGACCTATGCAATTTACCATTGCATTAGGTGTGTTGGGGACACAAGAGACTCTTTTTTATTTGGTTGTAGGGTTGTTTGAGAGAGACCATCTTCATCCTACGCCTCCCACGGATGGATAAACCTTAGGTCATCCACTCGAGGGAAATTTGCTACTATTCTACAAACCTCTGCACTTGGAGGCCCAACAACGTCTACAAGAAGAAGGTTGCATAGTAGACATCAAGCTCTTTTCTGGCGCCGTTGCCGGGGAGGTGAGAGCTTGAAGGTATATCTTTAGATCTTGCAATCGAATCTTTTTGTTTCTTGTTTTATCACTAGTTTAGTTTATAAAAGAAAACTACAAAAAATGGAATTGAGTTTGCCTCATATGCTTCATCTTTTTAATATCTTTCGTAAGAATAATGGAAAGGAAAATTGTGCTCAAGTGCTAGAAGAAGAAGTCTATAAAATGTTTGGCACTAAATCTTTGAATGATGAGCATGATTGCAATGTTGTTAGTATGAACTCTTTGAATATCCATAGTACTAATGATGATTGCACTAGTCATGATGAAAATGTCTCTTATAAGCATGTCAATTTTTGTGGAGTGCATAGAGTTTGCAAGTACACACCAAATAGGGAAGATAGATTTTGCAAGAGGCAAAAGTATTTAGAAACCAAATGGTTTCAAGAAAGGCTAGATGTTTGTGCTTAAAATTTAAAACTTCTTTTCCATCCTTGTGAACTTTGCAATGAATGTGATTATTTAAATCCCCAATGCAAATTGTTTCATGATCGTATTGTGTCCAAAAATTGTGATGACTTGATTTCCCTCGCACATCATAATGAACTTAGTTTGCTTGTGGGTTATGAAGAAATAAAGCATATAACTAAGGATCTTCCAGAATTTGTCCTTGATAAAGTTCTTGATTTTGATCTAGAAGAATTTTTTATGTATTGTGCGGTTAATTGCATTGAAAATCCTTAGATTGCCAATTACATAAAGAAAATAAAGCAAATAGAAGATGAAGAGAATACTAATAAAAGGGAAGAGTCTTCCCAATATCCTCCTATTATTTCTTATGATGAATCAGGTAACGAGGAGGAGCTTTCTATTCTACCAATCTCATTAATAAGGAGCTCACAAAAGCGGGTTAAACCCATACATGATGTGAAGAAGAAAAAGAAAAGACGGAGGAGCAAATGTAGAAAGGTATCCCTACCAAATGATGTTGCTCCTATTACTCATTGTGATGACAACAATTGCTATACTATTGGTGCTATCCATATTATTAATGATGAGAGTGATTATTCTTATGATATGAAAAGGCCCAAGCTTGGGGATGCTATGTTTGATGAGAATGACATGTTTGAGAATATATTTGCTATAATTAATGTTTGTCCCAAGCTTGGGGATGCTATGTTTAATGAAGATGATATTTTTAGCCTCCCAAGTTTTGATGAGCAAATTTACTATGATGATAGCATGCCTCCTATTTATGATGATTATTGTGATGACACTTATGCTATAAAAAGTAGTAATGATTATATTTATAAAACTTGTCATGATTATGATTACCCTTTTTCTGAACATTACTCTTTTAATGTGGAAACAATTTATAGTATTCGAGTCTCTTATGATACTCCCACTATTCCGAATGAGAAGAATTTTGCTTATGTGGAGAGTAGTAAAATTTATATGCTTGTGCGTCATGAAAATAATGATTTATGTGATGGTTATATTGTTGAATTCATTCATGACGCTACTAAATTTTCTTATGAGGGAGGAACATATGCTTGTAGGAATTGCAATGATATCAAGTTTCCTCTCTATGTGCTTAAAGTTTTAAAGTTATGCTTGTTTTGCCTTTCTATGCTAGTTGATTATTGTTCCCATAAGTTGTTTGCTCACAAAATGCCTATGCATAGGAAGTGGGTTAGGCTTAAATGTGCTATTCATATTATTCATGATGCTCCCATTATGTTTCAATTCTTATTTTTTATGTGAGCATCATTGAAATCATCATGCCTAGCTAGGGGCGTTAAACGATAGCGCTTGTTGGGAGGCCACCCAATTTTACTTTTGTTATTTTCTTTTTGCTCCTGTTTAGTAATAGATAATTCATCTAGCCTATGTTTAGATGTGGTTTTATGTTTTATTTAGTGGTTGTGCCAAGTAGAACCTTTGGGAAGACTTGGGTGAAGTCTTTATGATCTTGTTGTAAAAAATAGAAACTTTAGTGCTCACGAGATTAGCTGCCATTTTTTTACTGGAGAGTGATTTTAGGTTGATTCATTTTGCATATGATTAATAGACAAAGTCCGCAGGTCCACCAATTTAGTTCAGAATTTTTGGAGTTACATAAATATTCAAATGATACAGATTACTACAGACTGTTCTGTTTTGACAGATTCTGTTTTCTATGTGTTGTTTCTTATTTTCATGAATCTATGAGTAGTATCGGAGGGTACGAACCATAGAGAAGTTGGAATACATTAAATGTTACACCAATATAAATAAATAATGAGTTCATTACGTGGTTTTTCTTTCTTGCCCTAACGGAGCTCGTGAGATTTCCTGTTGAGTTTTGTGTTGTGAAGTTTTCAAGTTTTGGGTAAAGATTCGATGGACTATGGAATAAGGAGTGGCAAAAGCCTAAGCTTGGGGATGACCAAGGCACCCCAAGGTAATATTCAATGACAACCAAGAGCCTAAGCTTGGGGATGCCCCGGAAGGCATCCCCTCTTTCGTCTTTGTTCATCGGTAACTTTACTTGGAGCATCATTTTCTTTTGTTAGTATTTGCATTCTGTTATTTAGAATAATGTTTTGCATCTATATTTTCAATAAAAATTTCAAGGATAGACTTTACCATGCTTATTTTGCAAGTATACATGTTGCTGTTTCAAAACAGAAAGTTTACCGCTGTTGCAAAAATTCCCTAGAAAAGTAAGAGAATGATATAATATTGAAACTTTTTGCATATTGAGATCTGATAAATCTTCTAAAGTTTAGTATTTTTCTCATAATTTTTGGAGTTAGGGAAGTATGATGAATCTTGCATTCTTTATAGACTATACTGCTTTGGCAGATTGCTGTTATGTTTGCATTGTTTGCATATGTTTGCTTGTTTAATGATTCTATTTGAGGATAGGAGTATTAAATATGCAGAGACATTTAGTACGCAATGTTGAATAATAATTTTAGTGATTTGTTACAGTAGAAAATGATAAGGTTTTTGCATTGGTGTATACTAACTTATCTCACGAGTTCTTGTTGAGTTTGGTGTGGATGAAGCTTTCGAGATTTAGGAAACCGAGAAATAAAAGGAATTAAGGAGACACAAAAGCTCAAGCTTGGGGATTCCCAAGGCACCGCAAGATAATATTTGAAGAAGTCTCAAGAATCCAAGCTTGGGGATGCCCCGGTAGGCATCCCACCTTTCTTCTTCAACAATTATCGGTTAGTATCGGTTGAACCTAAGTTTTTGCTTCTTCACATGATGTGTGGTATCATTGAAATGTCATTTTATTTTGTTTTGCTTGCTGTTTGAATAAAATACCAAGATATGAAATTCTTAAATGTTAGAGAGTCTTCACATAGTTGCATAATTATTCAACTACTCATTGATCTTCACTTATATCTTTTGGAGTAGTTTGTCTTTTGCTCTAGTGTTTCACTTATACCTTTTTAGAGCACGGTGGTGGTTTTACTTTATAGAAACTATTGATCTCTCATGCTTCACTTATATTATTTTGAGAGTCTTTTAGAACAGCATGGTATTTGCTTTGGTTATAAAATTGGTCCTAATATGAATAGATCGATCAGAAAGGATAACTTTGAGGTGGTTTCGTACCCTACAATAATCTCTTCATTTGTTCTCCGCTATTAGTGACTTTGGAGTGACTCTTTGTTGCATGTTGAGGGATAGGTATATGATCCAGTTATGTTATTATTGTTGAGAGAACTTGCACTAGTGAAGGTATGAACCCTAGGCCTTGTTTCCTAGCATTGCAATACCGTTTACACTCACTTTTACCACTTGTTACCATGCTGTTTTTATATTTTCAGATTACAAATACTCATATCTACCATCCATATTGCACTTGTATCACCATCTCTTTGTCGAACTAGTGCACCTATACAATTTACCATTGTATTGGGTGTGTTGGGGACATAAGAGACTCTTTGTTATTTGGTTGCAGGGTTGTTTGAGAGAGACCATCTTCATCCTACGCCTCCCACGGATTGATAAACCTTAGGTCATCCACTTGAGGGAAATTTCCTACTGTCCTACAAACCTCTGCACTTGGAGGCCCAACAACGTCTACAAGAAGAAGGTTGCATAGTAGACATCAGTACTCTTTGGGTGTTAATCACATAGCGATGTGAACTAGATTATTGACTCTAGCAAATCCTTTTGGTGTTGGTCACATGGCGATGTGAACTATGGGTTCTAATCAAAGATGTGAATTATTGGTGTTAAATCACATGGCGATGTGAACTAGATTATTGACTCTAGTGCAAGTGGGAGACTGAAGGAAATATGCCCTAGAGGCAATAATAAGGTTGTTATTTAATATTTCCTTACATCATGATAGATGTTTATTATTCATGCTAGAATTGTATTAACCGGAAACTTGATACATGCGTGGATACATAGACAAAATGCCATGTCCCTAGTAAGCCTCTACTAGACTAGCTCGTTAATCAAAGATGGTTAAGTTTCCTAACCATAGACATGTGTTGTCATTTGATGAATGGGATCACATCATTAGGATAATGATGTGATGGACAAGACCCATTCGTTAGCTTAGTATTAGGATCATTTAGTTTTATTGCTATTGCTTTCTTCATGTCAAATACATATTCCTTTGACTATGAGATTATGCAACTCCCGGATACCGGAAGAATACCTTGTGTGCTATCAAACGTCACAACATAATTGGGTGATTATAAAGATGCTCTACATGTATCTCTGAAGGTGTTTGTTGGGTTGCCGTAGATCGAGATTAGGATTTGTCACTCCGAGTATCAGAGAGGTATCTCTGGGCCCTCTCGGTAATGCACATCATAAGAAGCCTTGCAAGCAAAGTGACTAATGAGTTGCAGGATGATGCACTACAAAACGAGTAAAGATACTTGCCGTAACGAGATTGAACTAGGTATGAAGATACCGACGATCGAATCTCGGGCAAGTAACATACCGATGAACAAAGGGAATTATGTATGTTGTCATAATGGTTCGACCGATAAAGATCTTCGTGGAATATGTAGGAATCAATATGAGCATCCAGGTCCCGCTATTGGTTATTGACCGCTGAGGTATCTCGTTCATGACTACATAATTCCCGAACCCATAGGTTCGCACGCTTAACGTTTGTTGATGCTAGAGTAGTATTGGGATATTTGATGAGTGGTAACCAAATGTTGTTCGCAGTCCCGGATGAGATCCTGGACGTCACGAGGAGTATCATAATTGGTCGAGAGGTAAAGATTTATATATGGGAAGTTATATTTTGGGTTCCGTAAAAAGGTGCAATTTTTTCGGTATTGTATCAGGAAGCTTCAAGAAGGTTCTGGAGCATTCCGGAGGGGTCCGGAAGTCCACAAGTGGGTTGACCATGACCCAAGGGCTAGCATGGGCTGCGGGAAGGTGCCCTGGCTATTGTGGGACGTGGTAATTTCAAAATTTTCCTACGCACACGGAAGATCATGGTGATGCATAGCAACGAGAGGGAGAGTGTATCTTCATACCCTTGAAGATAGCTAAGTGGAAGCATTTAATAACACAGTTGATGTAGTCGTACACCTTCACGATCCGCCCCGATCAAGTACCGAACGTACGGCACCTCCGCATTCAGCACACGTTCAGCTTGATGACGTCCTCGCCTTCTTGATCCAGCAAGATGGGCGAAGTAGTAGATGAGTTCCAGTAGCACGTCGGCCTGGTGACAGTGTTGGTGAAGAACAATCTCCGCAGGGCTTCGCCTAAGCACTACGAAAACTATGACAGAGGATAAACTAGAGGGGACGGGGTTGCTGGCACACGGCTTGGTGTTTCTTGATGTGTCTTTGGTGCTAGCCCTTTCCCTCTATTTATATGTTGAGCCTTGGGGTTGAAACTTGGAGTAAAAGCCTCCACAAAGTCGGTTTCACCCGAAAAGAAAGAGTCCTTCTCGAACTCCAGGGCCAAACGCCAGGGTTCCCCAAATCTGGACCCAGACGCCAGGGACCCTGGCGTCTAGCCCCTGGACTCTGCAAAACTTCCTTTTGCGCTTTCCAAAAACCTTGTGGGCTTTCCCCTTTGGCCCAAATAAAGTGTTCTCTACCCAAACATTTTGGGAAACATTCGGAACCCCCTCCGATGAATTCCGGAACCCTTCCGGAGACCAAACACTATTATCCCATATATCAATCTTTATCTCCGGACCATTCCGGAGTTCCTCGTCGTGTCTGTGATCATATCCGGGACTCCAAACAACATTCGGTCACCAACATACATAACTCATATAATACTATATCGTCAATGAACGTTAAGCATGCGGACCCTACAGGTTCGAGAACTATGTAGAAATGATCGAGACACCTCTCTGGTCAATAACCAATAGCGGAACCTAGATGCCCATATTGGCTCCTACATATTCTACAAAGCTCTTTATCGGTCGAACCGCATAACGACATACGTTGTTCCCTTTGTCATCGGTATGTTACTTGCCCGATATTTGATCGTCGGTATCATCATACCTAGTTCAATCTCGTTACCGGCAAGTCTCTTTACTCATTCTGTAATGCATCATCCCGCAACTAACTCATTAGTCACATTGCTTGCAAGGCTTATAGTGATGTGCATTATCGAGAGGGCCCAGAGATACCTCTCCGACAATCAGAGTGACAAATCCTAATCTAGATCTATGCCAACCCAACAAACACCATCGGAGACACCTGTAGAGCACCTTTATAATCACCCAGTTATGTTGTGATGTTTGGTAGCACACAAAGTGTTCCTCCGGTATTCGGGAGTTGCATAATCTCACAGTCATAGGAACATGTATAAGTCATGAAGAAAGCAATAGGAGTATACTAAAACGATCAAGTGCTAAGCTAACGGAATGGGTCAAGTCAATCACATCATTCTCCTAATGATGTGAACCCGTTAATCAAATGAAAACTCATGTCTATGGCTAGGAAACTTAAACATCTTTGATTCAACAAGCTAGTCAAGTAGAGGCATACTAGTGATACTCTGTTCGTCTATGTATTCACACATGTATCAAGTTTCCGATTAATACAATTCTAGCTTGAATAATAAATATTTATCATGAAATAAGGAAATAAATAATAACTTTATTATTGCCTCTAGGGCATATTTCCTTCAGTCTCCCACTTGCACTAGAGTCAATAATCTAGTTCACATCGCCATGTGATTTAACATCAATAGTTTACATCACCATGTGATTAACACCCATAGTTCACATCATCATGTGACCAACACCCAAAGGGTTTACTAGAGTCAATAATCTGGTTCACATCGCTATGTGATTAACACCCAAAGAGTACTAAGGTATGATCATGTTTTTCTCATGAGAGAAGTTTAGTCAACGGGTCTGTCACATTCAGAGCCATATGTATTTTGCAAATATTATATGTCTACAATGCTATGCACGGAGCTACTCTAGCTAATTGCTCCCACTTTCAATATGTATCCAGATTGAGACTTAGAGTCATCTGGATCGGTGTAAAAGCTCGCATCGATATAACTCTTTACGACGAACTCTTTTATCACCTCCATAATCGAGAAACATATCTGTCGGTGTACTAGAATAGGGGTACCCTAGTATCCCGAACATGTGCACGGGCAGTTGCAGCACCCCGCGGCAAGGCTTGCCGGGCGACCACCAAGGTCCTCCATGGTTCCTTTGGAGCCATTCAAGAACAAAGTATTCAAGCCAAGGAGACAAGGCCCCGGCAAGAGGAGCTTGCCGGGAAGACCAACCAAGGCATCTCAAGGCCTGGTGAGCGACAAGCTCCCGGGCGCGGCAAGACACTTGCCGCGGCAAGTAACCACCCTGTACCCACGCTCCAACGCATCCACCAACGTGTCGCCCTGGGGACTTCCCAGGCGCGTGTGGCGAGAGGCTATGCAGCCAGCGGTGCGAGGTGGCAAGCGGCACTGACAGGAGTAGCCATCGTGGCGAAGGGTGGCGTCCCTGACGGTCCTTTTCTGCACTGTTTGGGCGACACTGACGGGCATTTAATGCCTTTGTCCCCTGCTGTCAGGGTTAGGTAGGATAGACTGTGCAAGTAGGTGTACCAACCGCAACTCCTTTTTACACTTTTACCCTTCTCTGCGTTGCCACCTGTCGGTGACCCCTTGAGCATATAAAAGGAGGCCCATGCGCAACGTAGAGGGGGTCGGCTCATTTGGAAGCCAGAAAAACACTTAGCTCTCTCTTGAGCAAGAACACAATACAATCGGACAAGCAGCAGTAGGAGTATTATCTCTCCGGAGAGCTCCGAAGCTGGGTAAACTGCTCGTGTGCTTCGCCTCGATCTGCTCTTCGTGCGACCTCCGCCCCCCACCGAACCAAAAGGGGCTCGGTCCGCCGGCCCGATAGGTGTTCGTGGATCAGTTTCCACGACATCCTTGGCGCACCAGGTAGGGGGCGTCGAGATTGTGTGAACCTGATCCGGCGTCCACACAAGCTAGATCTTCATTTCCTTCATCGACATGCCACCGAAGAAGAAGACTTCGGCGGCAGCAGCTCCGTCCACATCACTTCCACCACCACTGGAGCAAACGGGTGGTGGAGTATACGCCGGCGGGAGAACGGACGTCGACGAGGAAGCTCACGACGCTGCCAGGTCCAAGGACAAGGCTGCACAAACCTCAGCGTCCGTACATGTATCGCGCCCATCTCAGGAGGCGCAGAACCGATAGCGTCACGGTGCCCGCAGTACCATACGTTTGTTGGGCCAGGATCGAGCTGGTGGATCTCGGGGTGCCCAAGACCAGCATGCACGCCAACATGCTGGCACGAGCGAGGCACGGTCACCTGGACGGGATACTGCTCCTTCTAACATAGTTAGAAGTCCGAGCATATCCCGCTCCTCACACCGTTCGCCACTGCCACCCACCACTCCAGCAGAAGCTTTGGCACGAGCTCAACTGCTCCTGGATTACCCTCCAGCAGAAGACAAGATCGACCAATGGAGGGCCACCATTCAGAGTCTCATCGGCTTTGCCAACGGCGACACTCCGCGGCAGCCAAGTGCATCGCGGCCGCGGCAGGACTGCCAGGCACGAGCCGGTGGCGATGAAACCGGTGGGGGTGCAACCACCATGCACTCTCCATCCCGAAGGCCAAGATCGCCGACTCGCCGGATCCACCTCGACAGCGACTCCACTGCGTCATCGGATCCACGAGCTCGTTGCGATCAGCGCCAAGTTCTTCACGAACGACAGCAAGAAGACGCTCGTACTCGCATCAAGCACCGAAGAGAAGCGTGGCGTCAATCTGACAAGCGCGATGGGCCCTTTGTTGACTTGCATGCGCCAGGGGAACCAGGCGACTTGCCGTACGCGGTAGGTTGCCCTGCGTTCACTCGTGAGCTGCGGCAAGTCCAGTGGCCCGGCACGAAGAATTTCAAGCCAGATGTACCAGAGAAGTACAACGGCAAGTCGCATCCATCGGACTTCCTCAGCATCTACACCATCGCGGTACAAGCTGCTGGGGGGCGGGACGACAAGATCCTTGCCAACTACTTCCCGTTGGTGCTCAAGCCCAATGTCAGATCCTGGCTCATGCACTTGCCGGACAACTCCATATCCTCCTGGGCTGATCTGTGCCATCAGTTTGTCGGCGCCTTCACAGGCGGCCACAAGCCTCATGGCCAAGAGAGCGATCTTCATTTGCTCGCCCAGAAGGAAGGAGAGCCCTTGCGCAAGTATATTCAGAGATTCAGCCGTGTACAGCACAACATCCCAGACGTCCACCCTACCGCGGTGATCAGCGCATTCCATCAGAACGTGCGAAACCGCAGGATGCGGGAGGAGATGGCGATGTGCAAGATCAGAGACGTCAGTGAGCTATATGCCCTGGCCGACAAGTGTGCACGTGCTGAGGAAGGGAGGAAACTCCCCGGAGAGAATACATGAGCAGGAGGATCTAATAGTGAGGAGACTGCCCCGGCAAGGAAGAACCGGCGGCGGAACAACAGGAAGAAGAAAGGCAAAGAGGTGCTGGTCGTTGAGCAGTCCGGCAAGAAACCCAAAGCTGGTAGCTCCGGCAAGGAGGTTGCCGTAGATGTGGCGGTCGCCGACAAGCAGGACGGCACCAACAAGCAATACTGCAAGATCTACCGCACCAAGGGCCATGACCTCCAGAGCTGCAAGAAGGTCGAGCAGCTTGTTGAGCAGCAAAAGGCTGAATACGAGCGGCGCGACAAGGAGAAAGCCCAGGAAGGTGCTGGAGGAGCTAGCAAGAAACGTCCCAGCCGAGGAGGACGCCGCGGCAAGGCCAAGCAGTGGCAAGGAGACAGACCTCCCCGTGGCCGCGACAAGGATGAAGATGACGACGACGATGAAGATATGGATGAAGATGAGACCGATGAGCAGGAGTTCCAGAAAGCCACAGAGGTCCTGTGCGTTGACGGTGGTGCTTCTCTGCATACTTCACACCGCCAACTCAAGCAGTGGGTGCGGGAAGTCAATGCAGCAGAACCACCCATCGAGTCACGCAAGCCTCTGAAATGGTCCAGCACGCCTATCATCTTTGATATTGAGGACCACCCTGATCGCATAACTGCGGTCGGGTGCTTGCCGATGTTGGTTTCACCAACTATCCGCAACCTCAAGGTCACCAAGATGCTAGTTAACGGCGGGGCCGGCTTAAACCTGATCTCCTCCGCGGTGCTCCAGAAACTCCAGATCCCTGATAGCGAGCTCGAAGAGACCGGCACGTTCCAAGGAATCAATCCGGGGAGGAGCAAGCCGAAGGGAAAAATCACGTTGCCGGTAACATTTGGCAGCGAGCTGAACTTCAGAACTGAGAGGGTCACTTTTGACGTTGCTGACTTTCCATTGCCTTACAATGGGATACTTGGCCGTCCAGCACTCGCCAAGTTCATGGCAGCCTCTCACTATGCATACAATGTACTGAAGATGCCAGGCCCGATAAGTGTCATCTCTGTCCGTGGCGACAAGAAGGATGCTCTTATCTGCGCCGACAAGATCTACCGGGAAGCAGCAGCCGCAACAGATCGCAAGACACTTGCCGCTGAAGCTCCCGGGGCGAAGAAGAAGACCAAGTCCGGCAAGAGCTCTGATGCCCACTCCGGCAAGCGCACCTCTTCGGAGTGCTGCGCTACCGTCGAGGACGCACCATCGAGCTCCACCGGCAAGTGTAAGAAGACAATGGCAGATCCACCAGAGACCAAGAAGGTGTCCGCCAAAGAGGACGGCCCTGGTGGTACCTTCACAATCAGTGCCACTCTCGACCCTAAATAGGAAAGCGCGCTCGTTGCTTTCCTGCGGGCGAATGTCGACGTGTTTGCCTGGCAACCATCTGACATCCCCGGTGTTCCCAGGAAAGTAATCGAGCACCATCTTGCCGTCTGTCCTCATGCGCTGCCCGTCAAGCAGAAAGTCAGGAAACAAGCAGTGGAGCGCCAAGAATTCATCGCAGAAGAAATCAAGAAGTTGGAAGCAGCAGGCCTTGTCAGAGGAGTGCTCCATCCTACGTGGTTGGCCAATCCTGTAGTTGTGCGCAAGGCAAATGGGAAATGGAGGCTTTGTATCGACTTTACCGATGTTAATAAAGCTTCTCCCAAAGACCCATTTCCCTTGCCACGCATTGACCAGATTGTTGACTCCACGGCCGGATGTGACTTGCTTTCATTTCTTGATGCATACTCAGGATATCATCAGGTCCTCATGGCAGAAGAGGATGAGGAGAAGACCGCATTCATCACTCCATGTGGCACATACTGTTTCATACGGATGCCATTCAGTTTAAAGAAAGCTGGTTCAACATTTGCAAGGGTTGTCCATCATGCTTTTGAGCCGCAAATGCACAGAAATGTGGAAGCCTACATGGATGACATAGTGGTCAAGAGCAAGGACAGGGCGACCCTGACCCAAGATTTAGGCGAAACCTTCGCAAATCTGCGCAAGATCAATCTCAAGCTTAATCCCGAGAAGTGTGTGTTTGGGGTCCCCTCCGACAAGCTTCTCGGGTTCTTTGTGTCTCAACGCGGAATTGAAGCCAATCCCGACAAGATCAAGGCCATTGAGTAGATTGAAGCACCGAAGCGCGTCAAGGATGTACGAAGACTTGCCGGTTGCGTGGCTGCTCTCAGCAGGTTTATCTCTAGGTCTGCTGAGCGCGCCCTGCCATTTTTCAAAATATTGAAAAAGGCAGGTCCAATGAAATGGACTCTGGAAGCGGAGGCTGCGATGCAGGACTTAAAGAGATACCTGTTCTCCACTCCAACACTTGTCGCACCTAAGCCACAAGAGAAGTTGCTGCTATATATAGCGGCGACCAATCAAGTGGTTAGTGCTGCGTTAGTGGTGGAGAGGGAGGCGGATGATGAGCCGGCAACCATGGCAAGTGCATCCAGCGACAAGCAAGGAACTTCACCGGCAAGCTCTGGTCCCGACAAAGATGAATCCGCGCAGACGCATGAGGAGACGCAGAAGAGAATGGTGCAGCGAGGTAGTTTACTTTGTCAGTTCCCTTCTGCAGGGGGCTAGGTCAAGGTACTCTGGTGTACAGAAATTGCTTTTCGGCCTTCTCATGGCCTCGAGAAAGCTGCGCCATTACTTCCAAGCACATGAGATCACAGTTGTCACTCGCTTTCCGCTGAAGAGGATACTGCAAAATCCAGAAGCAACAGGCAGGATTGTCGAGTGGGCACTGGAACTGTCAAGCTTTGGTCTCAAGTTTGAGAGCACTTCAACTATCCAAAGCAGAGCATTGGCAGAGTTTATAGCAGAGTGGACGCCAACACCAGATGAAGAAATTCCTGAGACGAGCATCCCCGTCAAGGAAGCAAGCAAAGAGTGGCTAATGTACTTGGATGGTGCCTTCTCGCTGCAAGGCGCCGGTGCTGGCGTGCTACTTGTTGCACCCACCGGAGAGCACCTCAAGTACGTAGTCCAGATGCACCTTCCCAAGGAGCAAGCAACGAACAATAATGCAGAGTATGAAGGATTGCTTGCCGGTCTCAGGATCGCAGCAGACCTTGGGATCAAGAAGCTCATTGTCAGGGGTGACTCACAGCTTGTCGTCCGCCAAGTGAACAAGAACTATCAGAGTCCGTTGATGGAAGCATATGTTGATGAAGTGAGGAAGCTAGAAGAGCACTTTGACGGCCTGCAGATGGAACATGTTCCAAGAGCTCAGAATGACATAGCTGATGGCCTGTCGAAGTGCGCCGCACTAAAGTTGCCAGTGGAACCAGGGATCTTTGTGCTCAAGCTGACTCAACCATCTGTAACGCCATCAACTGGACAGAGCAAGAAGGGGAAGTTGATTTCTGGTGACTACTTTCCGGCGGAGCTCCCCGAAGCCGCCGCCAAGAAGGTCCCCAAGATCAACACCAAGGATGCTGAGGAGCAGTCTGCTCCAGCAAGCCTTAGGGCTTGTTCCGTTGAAGCAAACGCTCCCGACAAGTTTTGCTCCGGCAAGCTTGCCGGGGAACATCAAGCTCCGGCAGAGCCACAGGTTCTTGCCATAGAAGCAGATGCTCCCGCAGCAGCAGATGTGCCTCTAGTCCTTGTTGTCGAGCCGCAAGCTCCAGCATGGGCACAACAGATTGTCCATTTCCTTCAGACAGGAGAACTTCCCGAAGAACAAGAAGAAGCGGAAAGAGTAGCCCAGCAGTCAAGTATGTACCAGTTTGTCGACGACACACTGTACAGAAGAAGACTCAACGGCGTGAAATTGAAGTGTATACGTCGGGAAGAAGGACAAAAGCTGTTGGCGGAGATACATGGAGGCATATGTGGTCACCACATTGGTGCAAGAGCACTTGCCGGCAAAGCGTTCCGGCAAGGATTCTTTTGGCCGACAGCCCTCCAGGATGCAACTGCCCAAGTAACCAAGTGTGAAGCGTGCCAGTTCCATTCCAAACAGATACACCAGCCAGCTCAAGCTCTCCAGACGATCCCTTTATCCTGGCCATTTTCGGTCTGGGGGCTCGATATCCTCGGCCCCTTCCCCCGAGCCGTCGGGGGCTTTGAGTACTTGTACGTTGCAATCGACAAGTTCACAAAGTGGCCGGAAGTGGAACCAGTGAAGAAGGTGACAACACAGTCAGCAGTCAAGTTCTTCAGGTCCATTGTTTGCCGTTTCGGGATCCCTAACAGGATCATCACCGACAACGGCACGCAATTCACGAGTCGCACCTTCATGCAATACATCCAAGATCTTGGCGCCAAGTTCTGCTTCGCTTCTGTTGCTCATCCGAGAAGCAACGGTCAAGCGGAGAGGGCAAATGCTGAAGTGCTGCACGGGCTCAAGACCAGGACTTTCGACAGGCTGCGCAAGTGCGGAAGGAACTGGATCGAGGAGCTGCCGGTGGTTCTTTGGTCAATCAGGACGACGCCAAATCGAGCCACTGGCCAGACACCTTTCGCTCTAGTCTATGGAGCAGAGGCAGTTCTCCCCACGGAACTCGTATACGGGTCGCCTCGAGTGCTCGCTTATGATGAGCCTGAGCAAGAGCAGCTGCGACAAGATGACATGCTGCTCCTTGAGGAGGACCGTCTTCAGGCTGCTGTATGAGCTGCTCGATACCAGCAAGCTTTGCGCCGCTACCATAGCCGCAAAGTTAATGCCAGAAGCTTCGAGGAAGGCGACCTTGTTCTTCGGCGCGTTCAGTCCGCCAAGAATTCCAACAAGTTAACGCCGAAGTGGGAAGGCCCTTACCGGGTGAAACGAGTCACTAGGCCTGGCGTAGTCCGCCTTGAGACCGAAGATGGCACTCCGGTGAGCAACTCCTCGAACATTGAGCATCTTAGTAAGTTTTACCCATAGGGGGCGGTCGCCGGAACCCGTTCCAGCAACCACCTTTTGTACAAGTCTTGCCGATGTTGCATGTAATCCTTTGTACAAAGCCGGGCGCAGATCCCCGTGCATAAGTAAAGCTCATGTGCTCCGCACATCTTGTCAAATTCATGCTTTTTACTTTACATTTGCATGCGTTATCTGACACTTTGTGCAGCACCAACCCCCGGTAAGCAATAACGAGCGATAAGGCTCCATATCTTTATTTTCTCTTCTTTCTTCTTCTCAAAAAGGAAAGGAAGGTTCCCTCGCCCACAAGTTTTCCGGGGGGAAGGAGAAGATAATGGTGTGGATCAGACGTCGTTCAAGCAAGTTTTCACCTTACCGGAAAGCTCAGGTGTCGTTCAAGCAAGTTTTTGCCTTACCGGAAAGCAAACGACAGAAAAGCTAAGTTGCCAAAGTTTGAGCGGTCAGTTTAAATTTTTTTAGTTATCTTCCTTGAACGACCATGCTTTGTATGGAGAACCTGTGCGCGGAGGAACCAACTCGTAGCTAGTTGCGCCCTTACTTTGTTTCGAGTCCGCTCAACAATTTAAGTGAGCTGCGACTAGTTGCAACAAGGTTTCTTGTCGGTAGCGGCACCGCCAACAGGCTGCTGACGTTCCGCACTCAGCGCTCGCGGCTAGGGTGCGTGCACCGGCAAGTTCCCTAAAAGCGTAGGGCAGAAACATACAAAGGAAGGAATCAAGTAAAGGAAATAACATAGCAAATCTCTACCCAAAACAGAGTTATATTACAAGATAACTTGTCGCAACTCTAACAGAATGTTCTCATGACATGACCAGCAGCGACAAAGAAAAAGAAAAGAAACGGGCGGCCTAATCTACGCGATCACCCTCAATCCTCTTGATCCCGCTCACCTTGTCCACAATGGGTGCGACAAGGGCCTTGAGTGCTTCCACGTCAGCATCCGGCGGCAAGGACTTGAGGACGTTGGTGAAGTTGAGGCCTGGGTTGCGGAAGGCCACCTTCATCATCACCTTCTGGAGAGCCCCCGCGCAAATCCTGGATGACTCGTCGGCCAGCTGCTTTGGGATCCTCTCCTGGAGTCGCTGGAGGGCCATCGCCACGCCTTTGAAGAACAGGCTGAGCTTGGCGCTGGGTTGGAGATGCTCGTCGGAGGGATACCCAAAATCCTCCATCCCCAGCTGCGCCAACTCCCCGTCGATGGCTGCGGCAGCATTCACAAGACCTTCAGTCCAATGCTTCACTGTCTCCCTGAAGGCGTTGTGGGCGGCAGCAGCACCCGCCAGCAGCGCCTCGTCGGCCTTGATCTTCTCCGACAAGGCCACCTCCCGCTCCCTGGCGCCATCCAGCGTCTGTGTCAAAGTGGCCAACTTCCACTCGAGATCCGCATTGGAATCTTTGGCGGCGCTGAGCTCCTTGCTCCTCTCAGCGAGAAGGCCCTGAAGTTCACCATGAGCGGCAGCATCCTTCTCACGCTCACGCATGAGCGCGGCAAGCTCCTCGCCGCTCGCCCTGAGATCTGCTTCCAGCTGCCCCACCTTTGTTTCCAGCTCCTTCTTAGCGGCCTCGGCAGCTGCGGCAGCATCCTTTGCTTCCTTGAGGGCCCCGCCAATTGCTTGCTACCGCGCGACAAGCTCCTCCTCGTGGCTGTCGAGGTTCACCTTGCGCTGCGCCAACTCTCCTTCTTGCGCAAATAAATTTTCAGCGACAAGCCGTTGCTTCTCTTCGGCTTCAGCCTTCTCGAGGAGGAAGGCTTTCCGCTCCTCGAGAAGTTGCTCCCGCTCCTCCGCCAGGGACAGGAGAGCCTCCTGCCTGAGACCCCGGAGCTCCTCTGCGCGCTTCTCAATATCCACCCCCACCTTCGCCAGAAGCACCTCTCGGGACGCCAGTTTGGCTTGGCGGGCGCGGTAAAGAGACAGCAGCTTCCGCAGCAGCCGCTCCTCCTCAGGCTCATTGTTGCTGCTGCTTGGCGCGTCGACGAGCGCCAGCCCAGCGGAGGCGAGGACCTCTTCGTCAAAGGTTTCTCCTTTGACCGGCGCCCTGGAGCTCGACGCCCAGGGGTGCTTGATGAAGACGCCATCGCCGGCCTTCAAGTAGGGGCCGGGCTGGGGCTCTTCGGAGTCCGGCGCTGCGGCAGCGGCAGAGGGATCGGCGATCGGTGCAGCGCCTGACGCTCCTGCGGCCTCGGGGCTGTCAGTACGATCGCCAGATTCCTCGCCAGTTCCGCGGCAGCAGCCTTGGCAGCCTCTTTGTCGGCGGGATCATCGGCGCCGGCCTCTTCTTCGGTGGGGGCGGCATCGTCATTGTTGCCGCGCGCGTTCTCCTCACCGGCGGCCTCGGTTTCCATTGGCTCCGTGGCAGGTGGATCTGACGACCGAAGAAGGGAGAGAAGTCAAGCGAATATTCGAAAAGAAAATCAGAAGAAGAACCCAAGGGAAGTTTTCAAGCAAAAGGGGTACCTGTGCTGGGATCTGCAGTCGTGGTCTCCACCACCGGAGGATCACTGGCGCTGTCCCTTGCCGGAGAACTGCCCCTTGCCGGAGAATTCTCCCTTGCCGAGGAATTCTCCCTTGCCGGGGAACGCTCCCTTGCCGGGGAATTCTCCCTCGGCAGCGTAGTCGAAGCAGATAGCACTTCGGGAGCGGCCTCCGGGCCCTCCTGGTGGGGCTGCTCTACTCCTACACAAACCAACAGATAGATATCAGCAAAAGAAGAGCACCCACACATGCCTGAAAGCAGGAAGTAAACTATGTACTTACATAGAGGGCTGCGCTGGGGGCTGCTTTGAGGAATGATTGTCGGGTCCGACAAGGTGGTCTCGGACATGTCCTCTGCCATCGTGGCGGGGTCGTCCTCGATGACAATCACCGGGGCCTTGGCTCTCTTTGCCGCTCTCTGGGCCAGAGTCCTGAAAAGGAATGAGTTCAGAGTAAAGCAAATCAGATACAAGACAAAGACAGCAAAAATCGAGGAATTACAAATACAACAAGGGGATCTTACTCTTCTTCTTCGTCGTCGGAGCTGAGCGCGGAGAAATCAAAGTCTGGCTTGCCTCCGGTGCGGCGAGGCGGAGGAGTAGGCTCCCTTGCCCGCTTGGCAGGAGCAGGCGCGGTGGACCGGGAAGACCCCACTCCGGTTGCCGCAGCAGCGTGAGGTACTCCCGCGGCAACAGTGCTTGCCGCGGTCGAGCGCGCCGCGCGCTGCTACGGCTGTTGACTCGTCTGCCGCCCCGCCACGTCCCCGGCCCTGCGGAGACACCTTCTTGGTGGGGCTGGGGGCTCCGCTTGCGGCGAGCTGGCTGAAGGTGGGGAGGAGGAGGAGCCGATCTGCAACGGGTCACCCGCGCCCTCGGCGGGTTCGCTCGGCTCATCTTCAGGCCCGGCAAGCCGTTCCTCACCGGCAAACTCCTCGCGCTCGTCAAGGCTTGCCGCCTCCACTGCCTCAGCCTCCTCCACGGTGAATCCAAACTCACCCGTGGCAGCAGCTGCCGCCGCCTCTTCCAGCCTGGTGGCGATGCGCTGCATCTCCGCATCGGTGGTGTCGTGGGTGAGGCTCTTCTGTTCGTCAGCCGGACCGGCACTTCGACCAAGCCATCAAAGAAATCCCGCACGACGTCGTCGGCGGGCACTTGCCAAGTCGGGACGATTCCGTGCGAGTCGCACAACGGCAGCATCGCGCGGATGCGGTCAAGTGAAGAATTGTTGCACAGCGGAACGACGTTCCGCGGCAACATAAATGGGTGCTGAGGGTCGCGCTTGAACAGCTCCAGAAGCATCTCGTCCAATTCCAAGACCGTGAACTTGAAATTGAGGCCCGGGCATAGCCTCATGATATCCGCCGAGTTTTGGAACTCCCAGGCTGGTCTCCTCCTCTCCTGCAGGGGGGCGATGCGGCGGCAAAGAAAGTCTGCGCCAACTGCGCCTACAGTGAGCCCAGCAAGCCTGAGGCGAAGGATCCGGGTGACGGCAATCTTTAGCCTATCGTCCTCCGGGGCCACATTGCTCCAATCATTGCCGCGCACTACTGGGGCTTTGCGCAGGGCGGTGAAAGGCTGCGGGTTCTCCTTGACGATCCAGCACCACTCTGCCCTCCACTCTTCCCATTTGCTGCGGAGCTCTCCCTCCAGATAGGCGTCCTTCTTGCTAGTTCTCGAGATCCAAGCGATTCCTCCGGCAAGGGGCTCTCCTCTCTCGACCCGGGGCATGAAAAATTGGCGGAAGAGGGCTACGTTTGGGTGGACTCCGACAAAGTTTTCGCACAGATGTGCGAAAACTGCCATGGTCGGGACAACATTGGGGGTGAAGTCAAGGAGGCGGAACCTGTAGGTGTTCATGATATCGTAGAAGAATTCAGAGTAGGGCGGGCAGAGCCCGCAGTAGAAGAACAGCGCGAAGAAGGGGTACCCATTCGGAGCTAATCTCGAAGCGGTGGCCGGGAGTACCTTCGTGCGCGGATGCGCTCGCGTCTCCGTCAACCAGAAGAGGTAGTAGTACTCCCTCAGCTCCTTTGCATCAAGCTAAGGGGGGAAGACGGCCCACTCCTTCCGCAGCACCGCGAGCCGCTGCGCCTCGACCGATTTCATGCCCTTCCCCTTGTCGGCTTTCGGAGCCATGGCGGAGGTGGCGAGGGAGATCGACGGCGTCGGTGGGGTCGGTGGCAATGAGGGGCGGAGCGCTGCTCTCTTTCGGCTTTGAGAAGAAGGAGGGGAGCGGCAAGATTTTCGAGAATGGAGTAGCAACCGGTGAAGTGGGGAAACTGCCCCTGTTTCCCCTGCTTATAAAGAGGGAGTGGGCGGACGTTTCGCCCTTCCGAATAAAGAAACCACCCACGATCTCTCCCACGATGCCGCATTCAACGCGTGCCGTTGGGGGAGGGTGCGGTGGATACGGAGTAAGATTCGGTGTAACCCAGGCCGCGCGTGCCCGTGCCCTGTTTTGGGCCTGGCCCAACAGCGCTCGGCACCGTGTGTAGGCCAGGCCCGGGGGCTCCTGTCGGTGTACTAGAATAGGGGTACCCTAGTATCCCGAACTTGTGCACGGGCAGTTGCAGCACCCCGCGGCAAGGCTTGCCGGGCGACCGCCAAGGTCCTCCATGGTTCCTTTGGAGCCATTCAAGAACAAAGTATTCAAGCCAAGGAGACAAGGCCCCGGCAAGAGGAGCTTGCCGGGAAGACCAACCAAGGCATCTCAACGCCTGGTGAGCGACAAGCTCCCGGGCGCGGCAAGACACTTGCCACGGCAAGTAACCACCCTGTACCCACGCTCCAACGCATCCACCAACGTGTCGCCCTGGGGCCTTCCCAGGCGTGCGTGGCGAGAGGCTGTGTAGCCATCGGTGCGAGGTGGCAAGCGGCGCTGACAGGAGTAGCCATCGTGGCGAACGGTGGCGTCCCTGACGGTCCTTTTCTGCACTGTTTGGGCGACACAGACGGGCATTTAATGCCTTTGTCCCCTGCCGTCAGGGTTAGGTAGGATACACTGTGCAAGTAGGTGTACCAACCGCAACTCCTTTTTACACTTTTACCCTTCTCTGCGTTGCCACCTGTCGGTGACCCCTTGAGCATATAAAAGGAGGCCCATGCACAACGTAGAGGGGGGTCGGCTCATTCGGAAGCCAGAAAAACACTTAGCTCTCTCTCGAGCAAGAACACAATACAATCAGACAAGCAACAGTAGGAGTATTATCTCTCCGGAGAGGTCCGAAGCTGGGTAAACTACTCGTGTGCTTCGCCTCGATCTGCTCTTCGTGCGACCTCCGCCCCCCGCCGAACCAAAAGGGGCTCGGTCCGCCGGCCCCATAGGTGTTCGTGGATCAGTTTCCCCGACAATATCCTTATTCCACTAAGGATAATTTTGACCACTGTCCAGTGATCTACTCCTAAATCACTATTGTACTTCCTTGCCAAATTCCGGCAGGATATACAATAGGTCTGGTACATAGCATAGCATACTTTATAGAACCTATGACTAAGGCATAGGGAATGACTTTCATTTCTATCTTCTGCCATGGTCGGGCTTTGAGTCTTACTCAATTTCACACCTTGTAACACAGGCAAGAACTCTTTCTTTGACTGTTCTATTTTGAACTACTTCAAAATCTTGTCAAGGTATGTGATACGTCTCCAACGTATCTATAATTTTTGATTGCTCCATGCTACTTTATCTACTGTTTTGGACTATATTGGGCTTTATTTTCCACTTTTATATTACTTTTGGGACTAACCTATTAACCGGAGGCCCAGCCCAGAATTGCTATTTTTTGCCTTATTCAGTATTTCGAAGAAACAGAATATCAAACGGAGTCCAAACAGAATGAAACCTTCGGGATCGTGATTTTCCAACTGAACGTGATCCAGGAGGCTTGGACCCTACTCCAAGCAGTGCCAGAGGTGGTCACGAGGGTGGAGGGCGCGCCCCCCTGGGCACGCCCCCCTACCTCGTGGGCCCCTTGGAGCTCCACCGACGTACTCCTTCCTCCTATATATACCTACTTATCCCCGAACGATCAGAATAGGAGCCAAAACCCTAATTCCACCGCCGCAACTTTCTGTATCCACGAGATCCCATCTTGGGGCCTGTTTCGGAGCTCCGCCGGAGGGGGCATCCACCACGGAGGGCTTCTACATCATCACCATAGCCCCTCCGATGAAGTGTGAGTAGTTTACTTTAGACCTTCGGGTCCATAGCTAGTAGCTAGATGTCTTCTTCTCTCTTTTTGGATCTCAATACAATGTTCTCCCCCTCTCTCCTGGAGATGTATTTGATGTAATATTCTTTTTGTGGTGTGTTTGTTGAGACCGATGAATTGTGGGTTTATGATCCAGTATTATCTATGGAAAATATTTGATTCTTCTTTGTATTCTTTTATGTATGATTGAGTTATCTTTGCAAGTCTCTTCGAATTATCTTTTTGGTTTGGCCAACTAGATTGGTAGTTCTTGCAATGGGAGAAGTGCTTAGCTTTGGGTTCAATCTTGCGATGTCCTTACTCAGTGACAGAAAGAGTTGCAAGGCGCGTATTGTATTGTTGCCATCGAGGATAACAAGATGGGGTTTTTATCATATTGCATGAATTTATCCCTCTACATCATGTCATCTTGCTTACGGCGTTACTCTGTTTTTACTTAATACTCTAGATGCATGCTGGATAGCGGTCGATGAGTGGAGTAATAGTAGTAGATGCAGAATCGTTTCGATCTTCTTGTTTTGGACATGATGCCTATATACATGATCATCGCCTAGATATACTCATAACTATGCTCAATTCTGTCAATTGCTCAACAGTAATTTGTTCACCCACCGTAGAATACTTATGCTCTTGAGGGAAGCCACTAGTGAAACCTATGGCCCCCGGGTCTATTCTCATCATATCAATCTATATCACTTTATTTACTCGCTTTGTTTTTAGTTTTCCTTTACTTTTTTACTTTGCATCTATCTATCAAAAATACCAAAAATATTATCTCTATCAGATCTCACTCTCTTAAGTGACCGTGAAGGGATTGATGACCCCTAAGCGTTGGTTGCAAGTTGCTATCATTTTGTGTAGGTACGAGGGACTTGTGCGTGGTCTCCTACTGGATTGATACCTTGGTTCTCAAAAACTGAGGGAAATACTTATGCTACTTTACTACATCATCCTCTCCTCTTCGGGGAAATCCAACGCAGTGCTCAAGAGGTAGCAAGAAGAATTTCTGGTGCCGTTGCCGGGGAGGCTCACGCAAGCAAGTCAACCATACCAATTACCCATCGCAATCCCTATCTCTCGCATTACATTATTTGCCATTTGCCTCTCGTTTTCCTCTCCCCCACTTCACCCTTACCGTTTTATTCGCCTTCTCTTTCCCAATCTCCTCCTCTCTTTCCCGTTTGCCTTTTCCTCGTTGCCTTCCTGCTTGCTCTTGTGTTAGTTTGTCATTTTGGTGACCTTCACCTTAAAAGGCTAGAGGAGATCGAAAGCAATGTTAGAAAGTTTATGGTTTTACAATTTGAGCACAATAATTTCTTTAGAAATGAACTTAAGGAACAAAAAAGTTTTGTGAGCTTTATGACTAAAGAACTCGATGATATGTGTAAAGAATTCAATGTTATAAGGGCTCAAATTGCTCGTCTTGAAAAGATGACCGCTGAAATTTTGGATATGCAAGCTACCTTAGTCAATAAGATGGCCACTAAACTGAATCCCTATGAAAATCAAGATGAAGATCTAAAAGTTATTGATGTGTCCCCCATTAAATCTTTGTTTTGCAATATGAATCTTGATGAATCTGAAGATTATCTTCCTTTACCTAGAAGGCGTTTTAAGAATTCGGAGTTTCTAGATCTTGATGATGAAATTGATGAAAGTGGGATTGAAATATATAAAAACCGTGATGTTGCTAAACACACTATTTTGGATCTCAAGGAATTTAATTATGAAAATTGCTCTTTGATTGGTTGTATTTCCTTGTTGCAATCTGTGCTAGATTCTCCTCATGCTTATAGTCAAAATAAGGCCTTTACCGAACATATTGTTGATGCTTTGATACAATCTTATGAAGAAAAACTTGAGTTGAAAGTTTCTATCCCTTGAAAACTCTATGATGAGTGGGAACCTACTATTAAAATTAAAATTAAAGATCATGAGCTTCATGCTTTATGTGATTTGGGTGCTAGTGTCTCTACTATTCCCAAAACTTTATGTGATTTGCTAGATTTCCGTGATTTTGATGATTGCTCTCTAAACTTGCATCTTGCGGATTCCACTATTAAAAAACCTATGGGAAGAATTAATGATGTTCTTATTGTTGCAAATAGGAATTATGTGCCCGTAGATTTTATCGTTCTTGATATAGATTGCAATCCTTCATGTCCTATTATTCTTGGTAGACCTTTCTTTAGAACGATTCGTGCAATTATTGATATAAAGGAAGGGAATATTAGATTCCAATTTCCCTTAAAGAAGGGTATGGAACTCTTCCCTAGAAAGAAAATAAAATTACCATATGAATCTATCATGAGATCCACTTATGGATTGCCTACCAAAGATGGCAATAACTAGATCCTATCCCCGCTTTTATGCCTAGCTAGGGGTGTTAAACGATAGCGCTTGTTGGGAGGCAACCCAATTTTATTTTGCGTTTTTTGTTTTTGCTTCTGTTTAGGAATAAATAATCCATCTACCTTCTGTTTGGATGTGGTTTTATGTTTTAATTAGTGTTTGTGCCAAGTAGGACCTATAGGATAACCTACGATGATAGTTGATTTGATTCTGCTGAAAAACAGAAACTTTGTGCGCACGAATATAATTATGATAAATCACAGGAACGTTCTTCTGCGTTGATTCTTTTTGCTGCTGATCAATAAAAATATTATCCAGGACTTCCTATTTTGGTAGAATTTTTAGAGTTCCAGAAGTTTGCGTTAGTTACAGATTACTACAGACTGTTCTGTTTTTAACAGATTCTGTTTCTCGTGTGTTGTTTACCTATTTTGATGAATCTATGGCTAGTAAATTAGTTTATAACCATAGAGAAGTTGGAATACAGTAGGTTTAATACCAATATAAATAAAGAATGAGTTCATTACAGTACCTTGAAGTAGTCTTTTGTTTTCTTTCTCTAACGGAGCTCACGAGATTTCTGTTGAGTTTTGTGCTGTGAAGTTTTCAAGTTTTGGGTGAATTCTTTTGATGGATTATGGAACAAGGAGTGGCAAGAGCCTAAGCTTGGGGATGCCCATGGCACCCCCAAGATAATACAAGGACACCAAAAAGTCAAAGCTTGGGGATGACCCGGAAGGCATCCCCTCTTTCGTCCACTTCCATCGGTAATTTACTTGGAGCTATATTTTTATTCACCAACATGATATGTGTTTTGCTTGGAGCGTCTTGTATTATTTGCTTGTTAGTCTACCACAATCATCCTTGCTGTACACATCTTTTGAGAGAGCCATATATGAATTGAAATTTGTTAGAATACTCTATGTGCTTCGCTTATATCTTTTGAGCTTGATAGTTTTGCTCATAGTGCTTCACTTATATCTTTTGAGCGTGATAATTTTTGCTCTAGTACTTCACTTAGATCTTTTAGAGCACGGTGGTGGATTTGTTTTAAAGAAACTATTTGATCTCTCATGCTTCACTTAGATTATTTTGAGAGTCTTTAATAGCATGGTAATTTGCTTAATGTTAATATACTTGGTGTTCAAGATATGTGAAACTTTCTTTTGAGTGAATTGAATACTAAGATAAGTTTGATGCTTGATAATTGTTTTGAGATATGGAGGTGACAATATCATAGTCGTGCTAGTTGGGTGATTATGAATTTGAGAAATACTTGTGTTGAAGTTTGCAAATCCCGTAGCATGCACGTATGGTTAAAGTTGTGTAACAAATTTGAAACATGAAGTGTACCTGGCTTGTGCATCCTTATGAGTGGCGGTCGGGGACGAGCGATGGTCTTTTCCTACCAATCTATCCCCCTAGGAGCATGCGCGTAGTACTTGAATTTTTGATGACTTCTAAATTTTTGCAATAAGTATATGAGTTCTTTTGATTAATGTTGAGTCCATGGATTATACGCACTCTCACCTTTCAGCCATTGCTAGCCTCTTCGGTACCGTGCACTGCCCTTTCTCACCTTGAGAGTTGGCGCAAACTTCGCCGGTGCATCCAAACCCCGTGATACGGTATGCTCTATCACACATAAACCTGCTTATATCTTCCTCAAAACAGCCACCATACCTACCTATTATGGCATTTCCATAGCCATTCTGAGATATATTGCCATGCAACTTCCACCTTCATCATCATGACATGCATTACTTTTGTCATATTGCCATTGCATGATCTTTTAGTTGACATCGTATTTGTGGCAAAGCCACCATGCATTATTTTTCATACATGTCACTCTTGATTCATTGCACCATCCCGGTACACCGCCGGAGGCATTCATATAGAGTCATATCTTGTTCTAAGTATTCGAGTTGTAATCTTTGTGTTGTAATCAATAGAAGTGTGATGATGATCATTATTAGAGCATTGCCCAAATAAAAAAAAGAGAAAGGCCAAAAAAAGGACCAAAAAATAATAAAAAATTAAAAGGGCAATGCTACTATCTCTTTTTCCACACTTGTGCTTCAAAGTAGCACCTTGTTCTTCATGTAGTGAGTCTCATATATTGTGCTTTAAAGTAGCACCTTGTTTTTCATGTAGTGAGTCTCATAAGTTGTCTTTTTATACTAGTGGAAATTTTTCATTATAGAACTTGGCTTGTATATTCCTACGTTGGGCTTCCTAAAATGCCCTAGGTCTTCGTGAGCAAGCAAGTTGGATGCACACCCACTAGTTTTCTTTTGTTGAGCATTCATAGCTCTAGTGCATCCGTTGCATGGCAATCCCTACTCCTCATGTTGACATCAATTGATGGGCATCTCCATAGCCCGTTGATTATCCTCGTCAATGTGAGACTTTCTCCTTTTTTGTCTTCTCCACACAATCCCCATCATCATATTCTATTCCACTCATAGTGCTATATCCATGGCTCACGCTCATGTATTGCCTGAAGGTTGAAAATGTTTGAGATTATTTAAGTATGAAACAGTTGCTTGGCTTGTCATCGGGGGTATAGAAGTTGGGAACATCTTTGTGTGACGAAAATGAAGCATAGCCTAACTATATGATTTTGTAGGGATGAACTTTCTTTTGCCATGTTATTTTGAGAAGACATGATTGCTTTGCTTAGTATACTTGAAGTATAATTATTTTTGTGTCAATATGAACTTTTGTCTTGAATCTTTCGGATCTGAATATTCATATCACAATTAAGAAGATTTACATTGAAATTATGCCAAAGTATCACTCCGTATCAAAAATTCTTTTTTTATCATTTACCTACTCGAGGACGAGCAGGAATTAAGCTTGGGGATGCCTGATACGTCTCCAACGTATCTATAATTTTTGACTGCTCCATGCTACTTTATCTACTGTTTTGGACTATATTGGGCTTTATTTTCCACTTTTATATTACTTTTGGGACTAACCTATTAACCGGAGTCCCAGCCCAGAATTGTTGTTTTTTACCTTTTTCAGTATTTCGAAGAAACAAAATATCAAACGGAGTCCAAGCGGAATGAAACCTTCGAGATCATAATTTTCTGACCGAACGTGATCCAGGATGCTTGGACCCTACTCCAAGCAGTGCCAGAGGCGGTCACGAGGGTGGAGGGCGCCCCCCTGGGCGCGCCCCCTACCTCGTGGGCCCCTTGGAGCTCCACCGACGTACTCCTTCCTCCTATATATACCTACGTATCCCTGAACGATTAGAACATGAGCCAAAAACCTAACTCCACCGCCGCAACTTTCTGTATCCACGAGATCCCATCTTGGGGCCTGTTCCGGAGCTCCGCCGGAGGGGGCATCCACCACGGAGGGCTTCTACATCATCACCATAGCCCCTCCGATGAAGTGTGAGTAGTTTACTTCAGACCTTCGGGTCCATAGCTAGTAGCTAGATGGCTTCTTCTCTCTTTTTGGATCTCAATACAATGTTATCCCCCTCTCTCGTGGGGATATATTCGATGTAATCTTTTTTTTGCGGTGTGTTTGTTGAGACCGATGAATTGTGGGTTTATGATCCAGTATTATCTATGGAAAATATTTGATTCTTCTTTGTATTCTTTTATGTATGATTGAGTTATCTTTGCAAGTCTCTTCGAATTATCTTTTTGGTTTGGCCAACTAGATTGGTAGTTCTTGCAATGGGAGAAGTGCTTAGCTTTGGGTTCAATCTTGCGATGTCCTTACTCAGTGACAGAAAGAGTTGCAAGGCACGTATTGTATTGTTGCCATCGAGGATAACAAGATGGTTTTTTTATCATATTGCATGAATTTATCCCTCTACATCATGTCATCTTGCTTACGACGTTACTCTGTTTTTACTTAATACTCTAGATGCATGCTGGATAGCGGTCGATGAGTGGAGTAATAGTAGTAGATGCAGAATTGTTTCGATCTACTTGTTTTGGACGTGATGCCTATATACATGATCATTGCCTAGATATACTCATAACTATGCTCAATCCTGTCAATTCCTCAACAGTAATTTGTTCACCCACCGTAGAATACTTATGCTCTCGAGAGAAGCCACTAGTGAAACCTATGGCCCCCGGGTCTATTCTCATCATATCAATCTATATCACTTTATTTACTAGCTTTGATTTTACTTTGTCGTTACTTTTTTACTTTGCATCTATCTATCAAAAATACCAAAAATATTATCTCTATCAGATCTCACTCTCATAAGTGACCTTGAAGGGATTGACAACCCCTAAGCGTTGGTTGCGAGTTGCTATCGTTTTGTGTAGGTACGAGGGACTTTTGCGAGGTCTCCTACTGGATTGATACCTTGGTTCTCAAAAACTGAGGGAAATACTTACGCTACTTTACTGCATCATCCTCTCCTCTTCGGGGAAATCCAACGCAGTGCTCAAGAGGTAGCAGTATGTACTCATTGAAAAAACTTATCAAGCGTCTTGATCTATCTCAATAGATCTTGATGCTCAATATGTAAGTAGCTTTACTGAGGTCTTTCTTTGAAGAACTCTTTTCAAACACTCCTTTACGTTTTCTAGAAAATTCTACATCATTTCTGATCAACAATATGTCACTCATATATACTTATCAGAAAGTCTGTAGTGCTCCCACTCACTTTCTTGTAAATACAGGATTCACCACAAGTCCGTATAAAACTATATGCTCTGATCAACTTATCAAAGCGTATATTCCAACTCCGAGATGCTTGCACCAGTCCATAGATGGATTGCTAGAGCTTGCACACTTTGTTAGCGTCTTTAGGATCAACAAAACATTCTGGTTGCATCATATACGACTCTTCTTTGAGATATCCATTAAGGAATGTAGTTTTGACATCCATTTGCCAAATTTCATAAAATGCGGCAATTGCTAACATGATTCAGACAGACTTTTAAGCATTGATACAAGTGAGAAAATCTCATTGTAGTCAACACCTTGAACTTGTCAAAAACATTTTGCGACAATTCGAGCTTTGTAGATAGTAATACTACTATCAGTGCCCGACTTCCTCTTAAAGATCCATTTATTTTCTATGGCTTGCCGGTCATCGGGAAAGTCCACCAAAGTCCACACTTTGTCCTCATACATGGATCCCATCTCAGATTTCATGGCCTTCAAGCCATTTCGCAGAATCTAGGCTCATCATCGCTTCCTCATAATTCGTAGGTTCATCATGGTCTAGTAACATGACTTCAGAATAGGATTGCCGTACCACTCTGGTGCGGATCTTAATCTGGAAGATCTACATAGTTTGGTAGTAACTTGATTTGAAGCTTCATGATCATCATCATTAGCTTCCTCACTAATTGGTGCAGGAATCACTAGAACTGATTTATGTGATAAACTACTTTCCAATTCGGGAGAAGGTACAATTACCTTATCAAGCTCTACTCTTCTCCCACTCACTTCTTTCGAGAGAAACTCCTTCTCTAGAAAGGATCCATCTTAGCAACGAATATCTTACCTACGGGTCTGTGATAGAAGGTGTACCCAACAATTTCCTTTGGGTATTCTACGAAGACGCACTTCTCCGATTTGGGTTCGAGCTTATCAGGTTGAAACTTTTTCACATAAGCATCGCAGCCCTAAACTTTAAGAAACGACAACTTTGGTTTCTTGCCAAACCACAGTTAATAAGGTGTCATCTCAACGGATTTTGATGGTGCCCTATTTAAAGTGAATGCAGTTGTCTCTAATGCATAACCCCAAAACGATAGTGGTAAATCGGTAAGATACATCATCGATTGCACCATATCCAATAAAGTGCGGTTACGACATTCGGACACACCAATACATTGTGATGTTCCATGTGGTGTGAGCTGTGAAACTATTCCACATTGTTTTTAAATGAAGGCCAAACTCATAACTCAAATATTCTCCTCTACGATCAGATTGTAGAAACTTTATTTTCTTGTTAGGATGATTCTCCACTTCACTCTGAAATTCCTTGAACTTTTCAAATGTTTCAGACTTGTGTTTCATTAAGTAGATATACCCATATCTGCTCAAATCATCTGTGAAGGTCAGAAAATAACGATACTCGCCATGAGCATCAACACTCATTGGATCACATACATCGGTATGTATTATTTCCAACAAGTCAGTAGCTCGTTCCATTGTTCTGGAGAACGGATTTTTAGTCATCTTTCCCATAAGGCACGGTTCGCAAGCATCAAATGATTCATAGTCAAGTGTTTCCAGAAGTCCATCTTTATGGAGTTTCTTCATGCGCTTTCCACCGATATGACCCAAACGGCAGTGCCACAAATAAGTTGCACTATCATTATCAACTTTGCATCTTTTGCAATCAATATTATGAATATGTGTATCATTACGATCGAGATCCAACAAACTATTTTCATTGGGTGTATGACCATCAAAGGTTTTATTCATGTAAACAGAACAACAGTTATTCTCCAACTTTAAATAAATAACTGTATTGCAATAAACATGATCAAATCATATTCATGCTCAACGCAAACGCCAAATAACATTTATTTAGGTTCAACACTAATCTCGAAAGTATAGGGAGTGTGCGATGATGATCATATCAATCTTGGAACCACTTCCAACACACATCGTCACTTCACCATCAAATAGTCTCTGTTTATTCTGTAACTCCTGTTTTGATTTACTAATATTTAGCAACTGAACAAGTATCATATACCCAGGGGCTACTATAAACACTAGTAAGGTACACATCAATAACCTGTATATCAAATATACCCTTGTTCACTTTGCCATCCTACTTATCCACCAAATATTCACGGCATTTTTGCTTCCAGTTACCATTTCCTTTGCAGTAGAAGCACTCAGTTTCAGGCTTTAGTCTAGCTTTGGGCTTCTTCACGGAAGTGACAACTTGCTTGCCATTCTACATGAAGTTCCCTTTCTTCCCCTTTTCCCTTTTCTTGAAACTAGTGGTCTTGTCAATCATCAACACTTGATGGTCTTTCTTGATTTCTACCTTCATCGATTTCATCATCATGAAAAGCTCGAGAATCGTTTTCGTCATCCCTTGCATACTATAGTTCATCACGAAGTTCTACTAACTTGGTGATGGTGACTAGAGAACTCTGCCGGTCACTATCTTATCTGGAAGATTAACTCCCACTTGACTCAAGCGATTGTAGTACCCAGACAATCTGAGCACATGCTCACTAGTTGAGCAATTCTCCTCCATCTTTTAGCTATAGAACTTGTTGGAGACTTCATATCTCTCAACTCGGGTATTTGCTTGAAATATTAACTTCAACTCCTGGAACATCTCATATGGTCCATGACGTTCAAAACATCTTTGCAGTCCCGATTCAAAGCCGTTAAGCATGGTGCACTAAACTATCAAGTAGTCATCATTTTGAGCTAGTCAAACGTTCATAACGTCTGCATCTGCTCCTGCAATAGATTTTTCACCTAGCGGTGCAGCAAGGACATAATTCTTCTATGCAACAATAAGGATAATCCTCAGATCACGGATCCAATCCGCATCATTGCTACTATCATCTTTCAACTTAGTTTTATCTAGGAACACATATAAAACATAGGGAAGCAACAACACGAGCTATTGATCTACAACATTATTTGCAAAATACTACCAGTACTAAGCTCATGATAAATTAAAGTTCAATTAATCATATTACTTAAGAACTCCCACTTAGATAGACATACCTCTAATCATCTAAGTGATCACGTGATCCAAATAAACTAAACCATGTCCGATCATCACGTGAGATGGAGTAGTTTTCAATGGTGAACATCACTATGTTGATCATATCTACTATATGATTCACGCTCGACCTTTCGGTCTCAGTGTTCCGAGGCCATATCTACATATGCTAGGCTTGTCAAGTTTAACCTGAGTATTCTGTGCGTGCAAAACTGTCTTACACCCGTTGTATTTGAACGTAGAGCTTATCACACCCGATCATCACGTGGTGTCTCGGCACGAAGACCTTTCACAACGGTGCATACTTAGGGAGAACACTTATACCTTGAAATTTAGTGAGAGATCATCTTATAATGCTACCGCCAAACTAAACAAAATAAGATGTATAAAAGATAAACATCACATGCAATCAAAATATGTGACATGATATGGCCATCATCATCTTGTGACTTTGATCTCCATCTCCAAAGCATCGTCATGATCACCATCGTCACCGGCATGACACCATGATCTCCATCATCTTGATCTATATCAATGTGTCATCATATGGTCGTCTCACCAACTAATGCTCTTGCAACTATTGCTATGACATAGCGATAAAGTAAAGCAATTATTTGGCGCTTGCATCTCATGCAATAAAGAGACAACCATAAGGCTTATGCCAGTTGCTGATAACTTCAACATAACATGATCATCTCATACAACAACTTATATGTCAACACGTATTGACCATATCACATCACAACATGCCCTGTAAAAACAAGTTGGACGTCCTCTACTTTGTTGTTGCAAGTTTTACGTGGCTGCTACGGGCTTAGCAAGAACTGTTCTTACCTACGCATAAAAACCACAACGATATTTTGTCAAGTTAGTGTTTTTTAACCTTCTCAAGGACCGGGCGTAGCCACACTCGGTTCAACTAAAGTTGGAGAAACTGACACCCGCCAACCACCTATGTGCAAAGCACATCGGTAGAACCAGTCTCGCGTAAGCGTACGCGTAATGTCGGTCCGGACCGCTTCATCCAACAATACTGCCGAACCAAAGTATGACATGCTGGTAAGAAGTATGACTTGTATCGCCCACAACTCACTTGTGTTCTACTCGTCCATATAACATCTACACATAAACCTGGCTTGGATGCCACTGTTGGGGAACGTGGTAATTTCAAAAATTTCCTACACACACGCAAGATCATGGTGATCCATAGCAACAAGAGGGAGAGTGTATCTTCATACCCTTGAAGATCGCTAAGTGGAAGCGTTTAATAACGCAGTTGATGTAGTCGTACACCTTTACGATCCGCCCCGATCAAGTACCGAACATACGACACCTCCGCGTTCAGCACACATTCAGCTCGATGACGTCCTCGCCTTGTTGATCCAGCAAGACGGGCGAAGTAGTAGATGAGTTCCGGCAGCACGTCGGCGTGGTGACGGTGTTGGTGAAGAACAATCTCCGCAGGGCTTTGCCTAAGCACTACAAAAACTATGATGGATGATAAACTAGAGGGGACGGGGTTGCCGGCACACGGCTTGGTGTTTCTTGATGTGTCTTTGGTGCTAGCCCTGCCCCTCTATTTATATGTTGAGCCTTGGGGTCGAAACTTCGAGTAAAAGCCTCCACAAAGTCGGTCTCACCCGAAAAGCAAGAGTCCTTCTCGGACTCCAGGGCCAGACGCCAGGGTTCCCGGCGTCTGGACCTAGACGCTAGGGACCCTGGCATCTGGCACCTGGACTCTGCAAAACTTCCTTTTGCGCTTTCCAAAAACCTTGTGTGCTTTCCCCTTTGGCTCAAATAAAGTGTTCTCGTACCCAGACATTTCGGGAAACATCTGGAACCCCTTCCGATGAATTCTGGAACCCTTCCGGAGACCAAACACTGTTATCCCATATATAAATCTTTATCTCCGGACCATTCCGGAGTTCCTCGTCATGTCCGTGATCATATCCGGGACTTCGAACAACATTCAGGCACCAACATACATAACTCATATAATACTATATCATCAACGAACGTTAAGCGTGCGGACCCTACGGGTTCGAGAACTATGTAGACATGACTGAGATACCTCTCTGGTCAATAACCAATAGCAGAACCTGGATGCCCATATTGGCTCCTACATATTCTACGAAGATCTTTTATCGGTCGAACCGCATAACAACATACGTTGTTCCCTTTGTCATCGGTATGTTACTTGCCCGAGATTCAATCTTCGGTATCATCATACCTAGTTCAATCTCGTTACCGGCAAGTCTCTTTACTCATTCCGTAATGCATCATCCCGCAACTAACTCATTAGTCACATTGCTTGCAAGGCTTATAGTGATGTGCATTAACGAGAGGGCCCAGAGATACCTCTCCGACGATCGGAGTGACAAATCCTAATCTCGATCTATGCCAACTGAACAAACACCATCGGAGACACCTATAGAGCACCTTTATAATCACCTAGTTACGTTGTGACGTTTGGTAGCACACAAAATGTTCCTCCGGTATTCGGGAGTTGCATAATCTCATAGTCATAGGAACATGTATAAGTCATGAAGAAAGCAATAGCAATATACTAAAACGATCAAGTGCTAAGCTAACGGAATGGGTCAAGTCAATCACATCATTCTCCTAATGATGTGATCTCGTTAATCAAATGACAACTCATTTCTATTTCTAGGAAACTTAACCATCTTTGATTCAACGAGCTAGTCAAGTAGAGGCATACTAGTGACACTTTGTTTGTCTATGTATTCACACATGTATCAATTTTCCGGTTAATACAATTCTAGCAGGAATAATAAACATTTATCATGAAATAAGGAAATTAATAATAACTTTATTATTGCCTCTAGGACATATTTCCTTCATTGGCCTCATTGGGCTAGGCACACCAAGTCCTCAAAAGCCCATGTGGCTAGGGAAGGCAAAAAAGAAAGGAGTCCTAGTAGGAATAGGATTGGACTTGGAGTCCAAGTCCTCTCCCCCTTTGCCGCGCCCTAGGGCTTGGAGGGACTGTTTGCCATGCCCCTCCACCAATATATAGACAGGAGGGGGCGCCTCAAGAGCACACACCAAACCCTTGGTGCCCCTCTCTCCCGTTACTCTGTAGTTCCACCGCCTCGTCCTGGTGATGCTTAGCGAAGCGCTGTCGGTGCTCCACCACCACGCCGTCGTGTTGGTTGTGATCCCATCTACTTCTCCTCTTCCTCTTGCTGGATCAAGAAGGAGGAGACGTCATCGTGCCGCACGTGTGCTAAACTCGGAGGTGCTGTCCATTTGGCACTAGATAGGTTGGATCATGATCGGATCGTGGAAAGTACGACTACATCAACCACATTTTCTAACGCCTCCGCTTTCAGTCTACGAGGGTACGTAGACACACTCTCCCTCTTTCGTTGCTATGCATCTCCTAAATAGATCTTGCATGAGCGCAGGAATTTTTTTAAAATTGCATGCTACGTCCCCAAAAGTTAGCGCCACAAGTGTCGCTTTACTCCTATCCAGTCCAGACGTGAAGCTCCCACGACACCATGCAAACACGCCCATTATCTCGCTACTACGAGTGAGCGGGTTTTAGGAGCTTCTATGACTGCTTCAGGTCGATTTTAGAACCTTTCATGCATTTTTTTCCATCTATTTTTTGTGTGATTTTCTATCTATTTTCTGTGTCAATTGTTAAAAAGCCTTCTTTTCATTTCTTTTTTTTGTGTTTCTTTATGCCCTTTTTTTCTCTCAATACATGTCTGCTTTTCAAATATATCTCGTACATTTTTGGAATACGTCTGAAATATTTGTAATACACGTTGACCATTTTTCAAATAAATGGCGACCATTTTTTAAATATATGTTTAAAGATTTTTCGAAATACAAATTAGAAAAGGTGTAAATACACACTGAGGAATTTTCTGAATGATACGAAACATTTATTAACTACACAAATATTTAGTTCACATTGTATACATACTATATTTTTGAAATGGCACTAACATAGTTTTTAAACATGTGAATATTTATTCGAATGTCACATACATTTTTGATTGGTTTAAGACATTATTTTATTACACGGACATTTTGTTACATTGTATACATGCTTTCTGTGTCAATTTTAATTAAATTCTCTTTGATGTCTGGTTTTCTGTTTTTTTACCCCTTTTTTAAATACATGCCAACTTTTTCAATACATCTTGTACATTTTTCGTATATATCTAGTTAACTTTTGATATAGGTCGAAACTTTTCAAATACACGATGACCATTTTTTAAATACATGGTTTAACATCTTTTTGTATACATATTAAACATTTTGTAAATACACGTTGAGCATTTTTCTAATTGATACCAAGGATTTTTTTTAATGAACTATGTAAACATTTTTTTTTACATTGCATAAACATTTATTGGAAATGACACTAACTAGCATGAACATTTTTTTAAATGGTTTGAATTTTTTTTAGTTATGCAAAAAATCTACATTGTATACATATTTTTAATAAACAATATAAACTTTTTTTCTTGAAATGGTAGAACTTTATATTCCTTTCTCCTCCACAAGAAGAGTTCCCATGCTTTCCTCCTCCTCCTATCGGCGCAGCCGCCGGTCCGACCCATCTCCGATGGCCTTTGGATCACGCAGGTGCGGAGGACCTCGGCCCCGTGCCGGTAGGAGGAACCACGTTCTCATTCTTCTTGGTTAAGGCTGTGTGGCGGCGGCAACGTCCCTCAGTAGGAATAATGTCTCCCACGCACTATCTCCGTTCCAATGGTGCGCCTAGCATCAACGGAGGGCGCGTGGAGTTGTGTCTCCGTCGGTTCCCGTTGAATTCGATCGGTGCTGGTCTTTTGTGGATCTGTTTGGATCCGGCCAACGTTCGTATTTGCATGGGCACGGCTACAATGTCACACATTGCAACCCGAAAGGAGATCAGCGTTGCCTTCCTGTCGATGTGGGCTGGCCCAGGCTAGGCTGTTTTCTTTTCTGTTTTCCATTCTTTTGTTTTTTCATTATATCATTTGTTCATATATTTTGATAATTATTCTAAAATGAAATATATTCCAAAACATAAACTAAGTTGTTTAAAAAAAATATTGTTCAGTGTAAAAAAATTGTTAGCGTAGTTTACTATTTCATAACATTAAAAATAGAAAGGACTGGACTAACTACCAATTAGTTGGTAGTTAGTAACAGATCTGAATGATTCCTTGAGCATCAAGCGGGAGAGATTTGAAAAAGCAACAACACCAGCATGCGGCATGCAAGACGTTTTCCAATTCAATCCAGGTCATGCATGCATGCATGTAAAACAGAAATGATGACATCAAAAAAGACTGCAATGAATATCAAAATTCAAAATGTTTTGTAACCCAAACCGCCAGTCCGATCGAAAATTTGTTTTCACATAAGAGAACTGTCATGATCATACCTTCGGAACAAGATCTCATATTGATATGTTTCGACGACATTTTTTTTGAGTAAAAAGTTACCACGTCGGGCATATGCAAGTTATCATGTCTATGCAACATAAGTTACCATGACGTTTACATAGGCAAATTTCGGGTATACAGATGATTTCTTCCAACTTTCTCCAGACAGGCAAATGCATTTAAAGTGCAGAAAAGCTAATGTCATCGTAGATTCTCTTTATTTTGACATTTCAAAATGTTTTTTTTAGAATCACCGGGGGAGGAGTCCCTCCACCTGAATATATTGCTCAAAGTGGCCATAATGCCAGGAGAGTGATCCAGTTTATAAGGAAAATCGGATCGAAAACCTTAACAAATTGATCCTGTTTATGAGGAATACCGAGCCAAAAACCAGACAAGTAACAAGTGTTACAAGAAAAGGAGAGGAACATGACGCCAACATAAGGCAAGACCTAGCTAGCAAACTAACAGGACCAGGTAGATGAGGGGTGCGTCGAGGGATCACAATACCAAGACTCTACAAACAGCCTAATGCACCGCACCGACATGCATATCAAACCCCACGGCACAATAGAGGAGCATCCATAATCAACGAGTGCCAACGCTTAACACGAACCTTGACTGAGAGCTCCGCCACGGAAGTTCAAGACGATTAGCAAGTCGGGGAGGCGTCATTGCATCGTAATTGAGCAAAGGTGAACCAAAACGAGACTAAGAGCCCGAGGCTCGCCTCAACAGAACAGGGTCATGAGCATGCATAGAGCAGGCCAGAGACCACACGTAGGACAGCCGAAGAGAAACACCTGAAGAAGAACACACCACCCTTGGTCCTGAGCAGGACACACCACCACCACCACGCAAACCACCCTCAACCAGATGCAACAACTGAAGCCGTCGTTTGGGTCTCCAAGATGACACCTCCAAGGAGGTAGTGCTGTCGAGGACACAACACCGCATTCCGATCCGGCAAGCCCGATCTTAGTTTTTCACCCGGAGACCACAAAGCAAAGAATTGTAGGTGCGAGAGCTCCACAACGGCACCTCCTGCAAGGAAAACAACGTCCATAGACATCGTTGCCGCCGAAATCAACATAGTCGATGCAGGGTTCTCACCCGGAGTTTGAGCACTTCCCTACAATAAGACGAGAGCCGACCACCACCACCATCGAACCCTTCAAAAGACGAAGAAGCACGACAAGCCGCCAGAGCCAACCGCACCCTGTGGAGACAACCGACAACCAAACATCAGCACTTGGCGCCAGATCCATCAACGACTGCCCGAGCGCAGGCCATTGGACGCAGCGCAGGTGTGACGCCCCCGATTCAATTGTACACTAATCATACACGCAAATGTGTACGATCAAGATCAGGGACTCACAGGAAGATATCACAACACAACTCTACACAGAAATTAAAATAATACAAGCTTTATATTACAAGCGAGGGGCCACGAGGGCTCGAATACATAAGCTCGAGTACAAATGAGTCAGCGGAAGCACCAATATCTGAGTACACACATGAGTTAAACAAGTGTGCCTTAATTAAGAAGGCTACCACCAAAATAACAACGATTGAAAAGGCAAGGCCTCCTGCCTGGGAGCCTCCTAACTACTACTGGTCATCGGCGTCCGTTACATGGTAGTAGGCACCCTCGGGGTAGTAGTAGTCATCGGCGGTGCCAGTGCTCTCAGGGGCTCCGTCATCTGGTTGCATCAAACGGATATGGGGGAAAAGAAAAATGAAGAAAACGTGAGTACTCATCCGAAGTACTCGACAAGCAAGGATCTACACTACATATGCAACATTATCAAGGAAGGATGTATATGTGGACTGGGCTGCAGAAATGCCAGAATAGAGGGGAGAGCCCAGTCCTATCAAAGACTAGCATCTTTAGCATCTTCAGCGGTCTTGCAGCATTAGAAGAGTGCAGACTAGCATAAAGTAAAGTAGTAGTAGTGTCATCAACCTCGCCCAGAGATCCTTCCTCGAGTCCCTGCGAGGAAGCAATCCCAGAGCCCTACTATCCATTTCTCATCTCAAGTATCCAGTTCTAGTTCTATCGATCGGGACACAACTCCGAGTATCCGTTACCGTAGGACAGTGTCGGCGTTTCGGGAACGGGGGTCCCCAGACTTGCCTGCCTGCGGCCTGCGGCGTGGCTCAATCGGTGGCCCAGGGCGGCCCATCTTCATGAACCAACACTCAAGACCCTTGCGAGGGGCCAAGCCTTGCGGGGCGGACGACACAAGGCCTCCTCAGGAGTGGCCTCACCAGGCAGGCTCGCGAGGAGGCGGAGAGATCAAGGCAAGGGGTACCTCGCGAGGTGCCCATGATGCAAGTCATGACGATCAAGGCTAGGTGGGCGCCAGCCAGCGCAATGTCCTTGTTTCCTCTTTGGTGCAAAGGGGGCAAGCGCAGGCTCGGAGTACCAAGGCATCAAGCAAAGGTTTCCATATCAGTGCAACGAGATCAAGACCAACAGAGCGGCAGGACGGAGGTCACCGTGGAGCCCAAGACGGCGTCATCACCAGCACCTTTGGCAGGCGAAGACCATCTTTAGTCAGGATAGCTTGTACTAGCTGTCCCCTTTCAAAATGGCCGTTGTTGGATCCCTTCCCGCTCAATATTTGGGAAGAGGACCAGGGCCTCTATAAATAGGGCTACACTATAGTAGATCTCATCTGATCTGGAGGCATCTCGTCTAGAGACAATTTAAGCTCATCCGCACCACCAAGCACAAGAACACCTCTCCTCGCGAGGCTGTTCTTCCCTTGTACTGTTCATCATCAGCCCAAGAGGCAATCCACCACACCACACACTGGATTAGGGTATTACACCACAACAGTGGCCCGAACCAGAATAAACCTTATGTCTCATGTGCTGTGAGTTCATCGATCTAGCTAAGGGACCGTGGCGAGGCTGAGGGTGTGAATCTGTAGGAGAAAATCTTCGTGCGCACCCTAGATTTCGAACCTTAAGGGGTTTGCCGGAACCCGATATCCGACATTTGGCGCGCCAGGTAGGGGTGTGCCGGAGTCTCCCTTCCGCCGATCTGTGTTCCGCTGCTTCGTCGCATCCATGTCCCGCGACCCGACGACCAACGTCGACCGCTGGGCGGCATGGCCAGCTGTAACACCCCCAGTGTCATGCTACAGTAATCCCCTGTTAATGGTGCCATGTCATCATGTTACTGTTGCTAATCTTCATTTGATCCAAATAACACTTCAAATTCAAATCCAATCCAAAGTCAGAAATTCATATTTGTCAGACATTAAATCTAAAAAAAGTTCATCCTATGGCAAATAATCCCTAGATAGTTGTCATGTTGAAGCCAACATTTTTGAAATTCCCAAATTGCCCCTGGGAATTTATTATCTAGTCCATCAGTATTTAAGATGTCCTTTTCATTTTCTAAAAATGCTTGGACAACTCCTGATGGCCCCAAACTCTTTGTGGCAGTGACAAATACTAGAAAGAATTTATGTGGCCAGTCCCACATTTTTTTCAAAGTATTTTGGTAGCCCAAAATATTCCCTAGATGTCTTTGAATTTTTGAACATAAAAGAGAAATCAAAAAAAAAGGAAAAAGCCCCCCCCCTCAACTGGGCCGATTGGCCCAGCTGGCCACCGTGCCCCCTGGGCCTCAGCCCACCTGGCCGACCCAGACCCCCCAGCTCCCCGCATCGCTCTTCCCTTCCCCTGTTCGACCGACCGAGGGTGCGCGCCCGTGCGTCGCCGCCGAACCACCTCGCCGTCGATGAGGGTTGGGATAAGAACGCCCCCTCGACGCCTCGGATCCTCCCCCTCACCTACCGCCACTCGCCCACAAACCCTTGCGCTCCGTCTCCGCCTCCCCACTCAGATCCCCTTCCCCCACGGGCTTCAGCTTCTCCTCTCCGCCATGGCCGCGCCACCGTGAAGCCCGCGGCCACCGTCGCCCGTCCGCTGCTCCGACAAGTCCGGGAGCTCCGTCGTGGTCCGCCTCTTCTTCCTCCACACTGGATCGGGACCGGGAGCGCCACCGTCGTCGCCTTCTTCATCTTCCTCATCTACGGCCACCGCACGACCACGCCGTCGATCTGCTCCACCGGTTCTTCCCCGAGCCCACTTGTGCACACCTGCAGGGCCCGGTGAGCATCTGCTTCAACCCTCCTCTCCCTTCTCCTCCCCGTGCACCGTAGTTAGCTTCCACGCGTGCTCGAGCTCCGGCCACCGTCGTTAGACTTTGCAACCGACGCTGCGGGCCGTTTCAACGGCCACCGTTGCCGCCGTTCGACACGGTGTGATGCCCGTGTTTGAATGCACCTGTTTCCGCACCGAAAGAGCCCCCACAGCCCACTTCTCCTTGCGCCACCGAACGCCACCGTCGCCTTGCTCGTCGCCGGCGATGCTCCGGCCACCCCCGAGCCCTCCCATCAGCACCGTTGGATGCGCGTCTCGATGCTCGCTCAAACGAGCCTACGCACGGGCCGAGCGACCCCTTGTAGCCGATTTCCGGCCATTCCCGAGCGCGCCGCCGTTGAATATGGTCGCCGGAGACAACTCCGGCGCCGTTTCCGGCGTTGCCGACGTGGCCGACCTGGGGCCACCCCCAGGGTCGCTGCCAGCGGGCCCCATGGCCCCCAGTTGACCGGGTTGACCCAGTCAACTACTGACTGGGCAGCCCAGTACCACTGACGTGTAGGCCCCACCACATAATTAAGCTAATTAAAATGGTTTTATAATTAAAAGTAATTAGTTTAGCTAATTAGTCACTGACATGTGGGGCCCAACTGCTAATTAACACCCTGTTAATTTGAAATAACCACTGTTAGCCCTTTGTCTATGACATGTGGGACCCATTGGTCAGTTTGACCTGGTCAGCGAGTCTGTTGACTGCTGACGTCATCAGCACGTCATGCTGATGTCATATTTCTATTTTTGTTAATTTAGATAATTCCAGAATATTGTTTAAACTTTAAAAATTCATAGAAAATAAACCGTAGCTCAGATGAAAATGTTTTCTATATGAAAGTTACTCAGAAAAATCCAACGAATCCGAATACACGGTCCGTTCATCTGTCACATGCCCCTAGCATGCTGAACATGGGACATTCCCCCTCCGGTCGTCTGTCTAACACAGGTCCGAAACTGGGAAAACATTCCCGGTTGATTTTCCCCCTTCACCTTTATCGTGTAGCCATACGTTAGGTCACTCCCGGCACATCATATTGCCACGTTCTGCTTTGTGATGCTATGTTTGCTTTATATTTACTATTTCTTCCCCCTCTTCTCTCCGGTAGACCACGAGACCGATGCTGCCCCTGTGATCGACTACGTCACCGACGACCCCTCATTGCCAGAGCAACCGGGCAAGCCCCCCCCGTTGATCATCCCAATATCGCCCATTCCATTCTCTCATGCTTGCATTAGATTTTGCTACTGTTATTGTTTGCTCCTATTCTGATGCATAGCCCGCTTTTGTATCTGCTGTTATACCTTACATGCTTATCCTAAACTGCTTAGTATAGGTTGGTTAGTGATCCATCAGTGACCCCCACCTTGTCCTTGTTGCCCCTGCTTCATCATTGAAGACCCAATCAACGGGATTGAAGACCAGGCCCCGGCACCGCACATCACTTTCCCCTTAGTTGCTCGACACTGCTGGGTTACTATCGAGTGCCGAGGGTGAGACCTCTACAACACCTTTGATGTTAACCCTGTAGTGTAGCTATTCGGTCGTGGTCATCGAGGGTGATTCCGCCTTAACCACTTCCGATACAACTCTGTCGTGCAACCCCTCAAGTGTGAACCTCGGGGGTGATTCCTCTTACGTTCACCTTGACGATTACATCGAGTGGAATTCACCGGGGGTGATTCCTCGGGTTTTCCCCTTGATGTTTAGACACACAGTTACTATGATTACTTTGACTTTACACTAAACCATGTTACTAAAGACGGGTCGACCCTGAGGGGTACTCGTGCGAGCATAATTGCGAGTGATGAGGAGTCGGGTTGACCTGGAAGGTGCCCGTGAGATAATTACGAGGCATGGCCGGGCATTCTTAGCCCTTGCTGCAAGTCCTCGAGACGGGGCAACGGGGTCACATCTTTCGTGAGTCTCTATTTGTTACCGCGCGTTCCTAATCCACTATGATTTGGATATTTGATCCGAGGGGCCTCTGGCCTGATAGCACTAACCATCACATGGGCATAGTATGGGCGTTCTGCGTTGTATACATCAGCCAAAGCTTAATAGACGTCAGCGACTGAGAGGCGCGCACCGGGTTGGACTGCGTAAGCACCTGCCTTGTTGAAGGTGGTAGCTAGGTCTGCTCACCGGTCGCGTACGCAACGTGCAGGAGTTCCCGGGAAGATGGCCCATGACCCCTGGGGGCATAGGTTTAGTCCGGCGTGTTGGCCTCTCTATTAAGCCTAGGTCGGGTTGCGGCGTATTGTTTGGCCGAGGCCGGGCATGACGCAGGAAAGTGTGTCCGGCCGGAGTTAAGCGAGCGTGGTGGTTAAGTTGGTGCACCCCTGCAGGGAAGAACTGATCTATGCATAGCCTGTCCTACGGTAACGGACACTTGGAGTTGTATCCCGATCGATACAACTAGAACTAGATACTTGTGATGAGAATTGGATGGTGATGAGAATTGGATTGTGATGATAACTGGATAGTATGGCTCTGGGATTGCTTTCTCGCAGGGAGTCGAGAAAGGATCTCCGGCCGAGGTTGATGACACTACTACTACTTACTTTATGCTACTCTACTTCCTCCTGTTGCTGCAAGATGGTGGTTTCCAGAAGATGCTAGTCTTCGATAGGACTAGGCCTTCTCTCTATTCTAGCATTTCTGCAGCCCAGTCCATATATACAGTCTTCCTTTGATAATGTTGCATCTGTAGTGTAGATCCTTGCTTGCGAGTACTTTGGATGAGTACTCACGGTTGCTTTGCTTCCCTTTTTCCACCTCTTTCCATTCTTCTCGGAAGTTGCAACCAGATGGTGGAGCCCAGGAGCCAGACGACTGCTACTACCCCGAGGGTGCCTACTACCACATGATGGACACTGACGACCAGGAATAGTTAGGAGGCTCCCAGGCAGGAGGCCTTGCCTTTTCGATCGATGTTGCTTTTGTGCTAGCCTTCTTAAGGCAAACTTGTCTAACTTATGTTTGTACTCAGATATTATTGCTTCCGCTGACTCTTCTGTATTCGAGCTTATGTATTCGAGCCCTTGAGGCCCCTGGCTTGTAATATAAAGCTTGTATTCTTTTAATTTGTGTCTAGAGCTGTGTTGTGATATCTTCCCGTGAGTCCTTGATCTTGACCGTACACATTTGCGTGTATGATTAGTGTACGATTGAGTCGGGGGCGTCACAAGTTGGTATCAGAGCTGCCTGCCTGTAGGTAGCCCCCTTTCCAACTCCTTGGCCGAAGTTGAGTCTAGTCACTAAAAAACTTTTACTAACATTGGCTGTGTGGCTTACGGGCCCACGTCGCCATTGGGTTGTATTAGGATCTTTTATTCCTCGTCTATACTCTGGGACTCTGATCTCTCTTCTATTCGGGTTAACCATTTTACTAAACTCTGACATTAGGTTCTCGTACCCACTTCCTCCCAGAGAGCCTCGACATTATCGATGATCGCTTGCTTCGCCAGAAGATTCTGCGGATACTCCTTGATATTTCTCGAGACCCTGTACCAACTGCCTTGCAGTTCCTGACCACCGATAATCCCCTTGAATAACATCCTTGCCGCTTGTACCTTCATCCCTAGTTGCTTCTGATATTACAAGATGCCTCGAAATTCTCTATTTTTCGAGAATCCTTTGAGCTTACTGCCTTGCAGTTCTGTGCCCCATGAATACCCCCCTTCGAATAATTCCACGCACTCACCGAGGATCAGTTCATCGTCAGTTGTTCATGTGATTCACAAAATTCTTTGAAATACTATTTGATCTTCCGAAAATCCTCTACAACCTGTTGGTCTTGGAATTCTTGCATACTTGCTTTCTGGTTAATTCCATTCTTCTAGCGATATTCGTTAAAATCCTTTGGGATTAACATTCTGATCCTGTTGATTCAGCATGTGTGAGAATGCACACGATCATCAATTAATCCTTGGAAATTTTCTTTCCGGCTCAGGCATTGTTTCAAATATGAGCTGGTTCTTACCCAATCAAGATTTGATCAGGTGCACCTCTAAGTCTATTCAACTTACTCATCTTTTGATCAGAGCCTCTGCTTCTGATCCTTCATCTTGGAACCATAACTCCTTTGTACTCAAGCATCGAATTATTCATAAGTTTCTATAAGCCGATGCCTTTGCATCCCCTTCTTCATCTGATTAATTACCGATACTCACCTCAACTCTGTCGTGAATCACCAGATCCATTGTTGGGTTGTTATCCGATAGTGTCCTTCACATCCAAAATCTTGTGAGTTTTTCCCTGATACATAATACCTTCAGTAAATTGTATCACCTGCTTTGGCTTCGGTACTCTGCTTTCAAAATCGTATCTCTTGCTTGGTTGATGGTTGTATAGATTCGTAAAAATGCCCTGATGGGTTGAACTTATGCCTTCCATAATTCGTATGAACCCGAGAGTTCCCACGAGTCTTACTCTTCTGGTACTTTGCCAGATAAATCTTCTGACCTACAACTTCTTTGAAAACGAGGAGTGAATGAAAGGTTATGCATTGAAGAAGTGGGAGTCGACCTTGAACTTTGTGTTCATGCCCATGGACACGATGTGGAACTTATCATGTAAGCTTCGTGTAATAATAACTATTTCCTTGATATAATATCATCTGGTATCGGTGAATTGATCCTTCGCAACCGTGGTTCCGACCATGATTGTTCTTCTTTGGTCCCATTTCTTAGACAAGTTAAATCACTTGTCTTCTGTAGGTCAATACGCCTGCCCAACCTCTATTATGATCTACCTTCGAGTATTACCCCTGGTATTTCGAGGATATCATGCCATTGCACTACATCTTATGAACTTTTGATGGAGCACTACCTTACCCTGTCCTTGTCACTTCATGAGTTCTGGGTTGTTTGTCAACCGAGAACACCGATAAGTGAATAGATTCCGCACTCCGATTCAATAACTCTAAGTCATTTTTGTTGCTTACGAGTTTAATAATCCTTCAAGTCAGTCCTAGCCTGATCGGCTATATCATTATCGTACTAAATTTTTTACCTGTGCTACCTGGTCCTTCTTCCTGGAGCACAATTTCCGACAATGAGCTAAGCTTACATTGGTATTCCTTGCCTTATCATTTTTTGCCTTGAACAGCAAGCTTGTTTTCGAGTTTGTGTTGTACCTGTGGTTCCAATAACTTTTCGCTTCATCATTCCTATGACTTGATGTCATCGTCCATCGATTACATCTTCATGAAATCTCTCGACAAATGTGTTGTGACCATCATCAACATTCCGAGCTCTTCTAGGATATCAATTGAATTCATGATGAGAAACACCATCATTGCCCCTCGATGATTTGTGTTATCATCGACAACATTCTAGCCTTCCCCTCCCCCAACATAAACATGTTCATATAATTTTGGAAATACATCCTTTTTGACATGTCAATGGATTGCAGCGGAACCCATCGGCAACATCCTCATCTTTTCCTTGCTGAAATTGTATGACTTATTTATTAAGTTGTTTTCGATGAATCCTTTATGTATCCAAAGTCTGACCTTACCTAATGACCTACTCAATGTTATCCCGAGACATGACTCTAATACTCCGAATATCCACAAGAACATTGGAAGCTCAATGCTAAATGTTTCCTGATTAACTATCCAAACACCGTGGTAATGGTAAACCTCATAAATTCCTTGCCCCTTGTCTACATGGTTTCATATTTGGAGCTCTATCATGTATATCATGCTCTGCCTTTCCTTGGCAAGGATATACTCTTGATACTCAGATATAAACACATTTTTCCTTGCCATTGGTCTATTTAATATGATAATCACATTTTCCTTTCCATTGTTTTGTTTAACCTTTCTTGTGATCTAACTTGTCTGACCAGAGATAAATCACTGCTTAAGTAAGCACCTCGGTGTACAACTCTGTCAGTAACACCCTGTTACTATTGTTGATGACATTCCGGTAACCACCGATGGATGAGAACTTGCCTATTGGTCCACCACGTCTTACGAGCAAGAAAATGGTTCTCTTCGTCCCACGCACTTGGTACCAAACTTTGTTGCCAACACAACTGACAGGCTATCCTCTGACCTGCCTTGCTATCATGACCATTCAAGATGTTATCGCCTTCCTGCTTTTAACCCACATGTTGGGCCCATAACCCACAGTTCCACTAGATCGAAACCTGACTCTCCTGTACACCCTTGTTTCAAAGGTTATTTCTCACGCTTGGCTTCTTATGAAAATCCCGAGCCGCCTTCCAAGAGGCGATCTATTCTGGTATCAGACACAATACTTATTCCCATTGCTCTGAACCCCTTTCACCCTCTGTTCCAGGCAACTAATGATTGCCTACCAAGTTGAAGCTTCTTATTGCACCTTCTTACCTTGCTCTCGATGACTTTCTTGGATTTCAACTCGAGAGATGCCTCTATGCCACGTTCACTGAGATAGCCCCCAGGTACCTATCTTGTATTGAGCTCCATCCTTCCTGAGTCTTTCTCACTTACTCCACCTCTTAAATCTCGGGACGAGATTTCTTGTAGTGGAGGAGATTTGTAACACCCCCAGTGTCATGCTACAGTAATCCCCCGTTAATGGTGCCATGTCATCATACTGTTGCTAATCTTCATTTGATCCAAATAACACTTCAAATTCAAATCCAATCTAAAGTCAGAAATTCATATTTGTCAGACATTAAATCTAAAAAAAGTTCATCCTATGGCAAATAATCCCTAGATAGTTGTCATGTTGAAGCCAACATTTTTGAAATTCCCAAATTGCCCTGGGAATTTATTATCTAGTCCAACAGTATTTAAGATGTCCTTTTCATTTTCTAAAAATGCTTGGACAACTCCCCCCCCCCTCAACTGGGCTGATTGGCCAAGCTGGCCACCGCACCCCCCCTGGGCCTCAGCCCACCTGGCCAACCCAGGCCACCCAGCTCCCCGCATCGCTCTCCCCTTCCCATTTTCGACCGACCGAGGGCGCGTGCCCGTGCGTCGCCGCCGAACCACCTCGCCGTCGACGAGGGTGGGGATAAGAACGCCCCCTCGACGCCTCGGATCCTCCCCCTCATCTACCGCCACTCGCCCACTCACCCTTGCGCTCCTTCTCCGCCTCCCCACTCAGATCCCCTTCCCCCACGGGTTGCGGCTTCTCCTCTCCGCCATGGCCGCACCACCGTGAAGCCCGCAGCCACCATCGCCCGTCCGCTGCTCCGACAAGTCTGGGAGCTCCGTCGTGGTCCACCTCTTCTTCCTCCACACTGGATCGGGACCGGGAGCGCCACCGTCGTTGCCTTCTTCATCTTCCTCATCTACGGCCACCGCACGACCACGCCGTCGATCAGCTCCACCGGTTCTTCCCCGAGCCCACTTGTGCACACCTGCAGGGCCCGGTGAGCAGCCGCTTCAACCCCCTCTCCCTTCTCCTCCCCGTGCACCGTAGTTAGCTTCCACGCGTGCTCGAGCTCCGGCCACCATCGTTAGACTTCGCAGCCGACGCTGCGGGCCGTTTCAACGGCCACCGTTGCCGCCGTTCGACACGGTGTGATGCTCGCGTTTGAATGCACCTGTTTCCGCACCGAAAGAGCCCCCACAGCCCACTTCTCCTTGCGCCACCGAACGCCACCGCCGCCTTGCTCGTCGCCGGCAATGCTCCGGCCGCCCCCGAGCCCTCCCATCAGGACCGTTGGATGCGTGGCTCGACGCTCGCTCAAACAAGCCTACGCACGGGCCGAGCGACCCCTTGTAGCCGATTTCCGGCCGTTCCCGAGCGCGCCGCCGTTGAATATGGTCGCCGGAGACAACTCTGGCGCCGTTTCCAGCGTTGCCGACGTGGCCGACCTGGGGCCACCCCCAGGGTCGCTGCCAGCGGGCCCCATGGCCCCCAGTTGACCGGGTTGACCCAGTCAACTGCTGACTGGGCAGCCCAGTACCACTGACGTGTAGGCCCCACCACATAATTAAGCTAATTAAAATGGTTTTATAATTAAAAGTAATTAGTTTAGCTAATTAGTCACTGACATGTGGGGCCCAACTGCTAATTAACACCCTGTTAATTTAAAATAACCAATGTTAGCCCTTTGTCTATGACATGTGGGACCCGTTGGTCAGTTTGACCTGGTCAGCGAGTCTGTTGACTGCTGACATCATCAGCACGTCATGCTGATGTCATATTTCTATTTTTGTTAATTTAGATAATTCCAGAATATTGTTTAAACTTTAAAAATTCATAGAAAATAAACCGTAGCTCAGATGCAAACGTTTTCTATATGAAAGTTACTCAAAAAAATCCAACGAATCCGAATACGTGGTCCGTTCATATGTCACATGCCCCTAGCATGCTGAACATGGGACATTCCCCCTCCGGTTGTCTGTCTGACACAGGTCCGAAACTAGGAAAACATTCCCGGTTGATTTCCCCCCTTCACCTTTATCGTGTAGCCATACGTTAGGTCACTCCCGGCACAGCATATTGCCACGTTCTGCTTTGTGATGCTATGTTTGCTTTATATTTACTATTTCTTCCCCCTCTTCTCTCCGGTAGACCCCGAGACCGATGCTGCCCCTGTGATCGACTACGTCACCGACGACTCCTCATTGCCAGAGCAACCAGGCAAGCCCCCCCTTTGATCATCCCGATATCACCTATTCCATTCTCTCATGCTTGCATTAGATTTTTCTACTGTTATTGTTTGCTCCTATTCTGATGCATAGTCTGCTTTTATATCTGCTGTTATACCTTACCTGCTTATCCTAAACAACTTAGTATAGGTTGGTTAGTGATCCATCAGTGACCCCCACCTTGTCCTTGTTGCCCCTGCTTCATCATTGAAGACCCGATCAACGGGATTGAAGACCAGGCCCCGGCACCACACATCACTTTCCACTTAGTTGCTCGACACTGCTGGGTTACTATCGAGTGCCGAGGGTGAGACCTCTACAACACCTCTGATGTTAACCCTGTAGTGTAGCTATTCGGTCGTGGTCATCGAGGGTGATTCCGCCTTAACCACTTCCGATACGACTCTATCGTGCAACCCCTCAAATGTGAACCTCGGGGGTGATTCCTCTTACATTCACCTTGATGATTACATCGAGTGGAATTCACCGGGGGTGATTCCTCGGGTTTTCCCCTTGATGTTTAGACACACAGTTACTATGATTACTATGACTTTACACTGAACCATGTTACTAAAGACGGGTCGACCCTGAGGGGTACCCGTGCGAGCATAATTGCGAGTGATGAGGAGTCGGGTTGACCTGGAAGGTGCCCGTGAGATAATTACGAGGCGTGGCCGGGCATTCTTAGCCCTTGCCGCAAGTCCTCGAGACGGGGCAACGGGGTCACATCTTTCGTGAGTCTCTGCTTGTTACCGCGCGTTCCTAATCCACTAGGATTTGGATATTTGATCCGAGGGGCCTCTGGCCTGATAGCACTAACCATCACGTGGGCATAGTATGGGTGCTCTGCGTCGTATACATCAGCCGAAGCTTAATAGACGTCAGCAACTGAGCGGCGTGCGCCGAGTTGGACTGTGTAAGCACCTGCCTTGTTGAAGGAGGTAGCTAGGTCTGCTCACCGGCCGCATACGCAACGTGCAGGAGTTCCCGGGGAGATGGCCCATGACCCCTGGGGGCATTGGTTTAGTCCGGCGTGCTAGCCTCTCTATTAAGCCTAGGTCGGGTTGCGGCGTATTGTTTGGCCAAGGCCGGGCATGACCCAGGAAAGTGTGTCCGGCCGGAGTTAAGCGAGCGTGGTGGGTAAGTTGGTGCACCCCTGCAGGGAAGAACTAATCTATGCATAGCCTGTCCTATGGTAACGGACACTTGGAGTTGTATCCGGATCGATACAACTAGAACTGGATACTTGTGATGAGAATTGGATGGTGATGAGAATTGGATTGTGATGATAACTGGATAGTATGGCTCTGGGATTGCTTTCTCGCAGGGAGTCGAGAAAGGATCTCCGGCCGAGGTTGATGACAGTACTACTACTTACTTTATGCTACTCTACTTCCTCCTGTTGCTGCAAGATGGTGGTTTCCAGAAGATGCTAGTCTTTGATAGGACTAGGCCTTCTCTCTATTCTGGCATTTCTGCAGCCCAGTCCATATATACAGTCTTCCTTTGATAATGTTGCATCTGTAGTGTAGATCCTTGCTTGCGAGTACTTCAGATGAGTACTCACGGTTGCTTTGCTTCCCTTTTTCCACCTCTTTCCATTCTTCTCGGATGCTGCAACCAGATGGTGGAGCCCAGGAGCCAGACGACACCACCGACAACTGCTACTACCCCGAGGGTGCCTACTGCCACATGACGGACACGGACAACCAGGAATAGTTAGGAGGCTCCCAGGCAGGAGGCCTTGCCTTTTCGATCGATGTTGCTTTTGTGCTAGCCTTCTTAAGGCAAACTTGTCTAACTTATGTTTGTACTCAGATATTGTTGCTTTCGCTGACTTTCTGTATTCGAGCTTATGTATTCGAGCCCTCGAGGCCCCTGGCTTGTAATATAAAGCTTGTATTATTTTAATTTGTGTCTAGAGTTGTGTTGTGATATCTTCCCGTGAGTCCTTGATCTTGATCGTACACATTTGCGTGTATGATTAGTGTACGATTGAGTCAGCGGCGTCACACCAGCCCATGCCATGCCGCCTGCCAAAGGTGACCTCAACCCCGCACCACAGGCAGCCTGCGCACCGCAAAATGCTGCGGGGCGCGGGTGACGCGGTCAAACGCTGTCTGCCCTTACTCCATGGCAGGTGCGATCAGCCGCAAGGGCCTCAAGCCACGCCGCGGCCACGGCGCCGCACACCCGGTTGGAGCAAGCGAACATGAGGGCCGCCCTCACTCTGGCTCGGGAGCTGCTGCGGTGCAGGTTGCAGGAGGGCGGCCGAGACATGTTGCTGGAGCGCGTTGCCGAGCTCCTGGATGCCATGGCCTCGGGGGCGTCGCCCTTCTGTTTCCACCTTCCACCCCAGGCGCCGGCTGGATCACACAGCGGACCTCTCCATGCCCGCACGCCCTCAGGCGCGCCCCAAGGCTTCATCGACACCAGCTCAACCATCGGCGCCGGGCGTGAGCTACACCAGCACCACCTCCAATAAGCGAGGGCATGCGCATCGCCACTTACGGCCCGGGTAGGCCGCTGCCCTACCATCCTTAAGATGGCGCATTGGGACAGGCCACATGGAGCGTGAGGCACTATGGCAAGGTCTTCGAGGTGGCGACCTCGGAGGCTTACGTGCCCTGCAAGGTGGATCAGGAGTACGTGCTGGAAGACGACCCTGGCCCGTTCCTCGGGTTAGGCTGGGAGGAGGAGACGCTAGAGGCTGAGCCTTTTCAAGAGCCTCAAGGAAGCCTCGCCAACCGCGCAGGTAGCAGCAGCTACCGGTTACCGCTAATTCCTCAAGAGCAAGCTTATGCTAACCATGGGTCATAGGAGGTTCAGGTCGCTGCAGCGGAAGGCTGCCCCAGCTCAACAGCCTCCCTTCCGTCTGGAGGAGCGCACTGGGGGCTGCAGAAGAGGGGCCAGGAGCCAGGCCCCTCCCCATGGCGCACAGAGCAAGGCATTCCCCGGAGGTAGGCCCTCTGCCGGGGAGGTGCTGCAAAGCCTACTCCCGGCAGAGGACCCGTGGTCGCCAAGGGAACCACTGGCGTCCCTGAGGGAGTCCTGGATTAGGAGGTATCCGGACAGCCGGACTATATACTTTGGCCGGACTGTTAGACTATGAAGATGCAAGACTCAAGACTTCGTCCCGTGTCCGGATGGGACTCTCCTTTGCGTGGAAGACAAGCTTGGCGATTCGGATATTAGATCTCCTTCTTTGTAACCGACTCTGTGTAACCCTAGCCTCCTCCGGTGTCTATATAAACCGGAGGGTTTAATCCGTAGGCCAAGAACAATCATAATCATAGGCTAGCTCCTAGGGTTTAGCCTCTACGATCTCGTGGTAGATCAACTCTTGTAATACTCATATCATCAAGATCAATCAAGCAGGAAGTAGGGTATTACCTCCATTGAGAGGGCCCGAACCTGGGTAAAACATCGTGTCCCCTGCCTCCTGTTACCATTAGCCTTAGACGCACAGTTCGGGACCCCCTACCCGAGATCCGCCGGTTTTGACACCGACATTGGTGCTTTCATTGAGAGTTCCTCTGTGTCGTCGCAGCAAGGCTCGATGGCTCCGTCAATCATCAATAACAACACGGTCCAGGGTGAGACTTTTCTCCCTGGACAAATCTTCGTGTTCGGCGGCTTCGCACTGCAGGCCAATTCGCTTGGCCATCTGGAGCAGATCGACAGCTACGCCCCTGGACGGACGATATTCATGGAGACTTGATCTTCGACGGATTCAGGCCTACAGCAGGAGCGCCGAACAGTCACGACGAGCACGGCTTAGATCTGCTGTCAATCAATATTCGGGATATCGCACCTGCAGTAGCTCCGGACCTAAATCCGGGGAAGATCGCGTCGTCCGAGGACGAGTGGATGGACCCCGCCCCGGAGGCCGCATACTCATCGGCGGTAGAGCCGAACACAGACTCCACCTCTAAGGAAGTCCGTGTCACCGGACCCCCGGACTTGTGTCTGGCTGTAGGTTCCAGACCGTACGCACCCGGGCCCATCGAATCCGATTGGGCTCCGGTAATGGAGTTCACCACTGCGGATATCTTTCAGCACTCGCCCTTCGGCGACATGCTGAATTCATTAAGGTCTCTCTCTTTGTCAGGAGACTCTTGGGCGAACTATGTCCGGCTCGAGTTGGAAGGAGGCGATGAGGAAATTCGTTACCCATCCACCACCCACTTAATAGCCACTGTTGATGACATAACATACATGCTTGCCTTCGACTCCGACGACACCGACGGTATGGACGTCGGCGCAGGGGACGATTTGGAACCACCGCCCACGGGGCGCTGGACTACCACCTCATCATATGATATATACATGGTGGACACGCCTAAGGAGGACAACGGCGACAAAAAGAACACAACGGAGGATAAAACCCTGGACAAAAGCCAAAACAACAACGCAGACACCGCTCTAAGTCCAGCCACAGTAAAAATAGCGATAACAGCGCTAAAAAAATCGACACCCCAGTCAACTCCAAAGGCAACAACGACCATATGGACCCAGCGATGGAGCAGGATGAGCCAGGTCACGCCGAACACAACCCGGAGCAGACGCCCGATCACAGGGATCCCGAGGGCCGAACTCATCAACCTGGCTCCGGAGAAGAGTACAGTCCGGACGACGATGCATTCATCATCCCGGAAAAACATTTGGAATGAGATAACCTCCACAGAAGGCTTATGGCCACTGCGAGAAGCCTAACGAAGCAGAAGCAAAGGCTTAAGGCCACGCAGGAAACGCTCAACCGCAGATGGAATAAAGTGCTAGACACTGAAGAAAAATATGGCGACGATCGCCACACAAAGAGCTACCCAAAGCGCAAGCTGCTGCGAGAATTCTACGATGAGGCCATTCCGCCGAAGAATAATACGGCCAGTAGGCCGGACCAACCACTTAATGACCGCGATAGAGCAGCTACTAACGCCGCACACGATTTACATGAGCTCCTGGACAAAAAGGCCGACGTGACCAGGTCCATCTATGGATCTAGAGGACATGCTCCGGCGCAGGATTATGGTCACCAAAACGATCATACTGATCGAATACCAGTTCGGAATCAACACCGGACACAACAACAGTCGACAGCCTGCTGAGGGAGTCCTAGATAAGGGGGTATCCGGACTACCGGACTATATGCTTTGGTCGGACTGTTGGACTATGAAGATACAAGATAGAAGACTTCGTCCCGTGTCCGGATGGGACTCTCCTTGGCTTGGGGCAAGCTTGGCGATTCGGATGTAGATCTCCTTCTTTGTAAACCCACCCTGTGTAACCCTAGCCCCCTCCGGTGTGTATATAAACCGGAGGGTTTAGTCCGTAGGACAACAACAATCATACCATAGGCTAGCTTCTAGGGTTTAGCCTCTCCGATCTTGTGGTAGATCAACTCTTGTAATACTCATATCATCAAGATCAGTCAAGCAGGAAGTAAGGTATTACCTCCATCGAGAGGGCCCGAACCTGGGTAAACATCGTGTCCCCAGCCTCCTGTTACCATTAGTCTTAGACGCACAGTTCGGGACCCCCTACCCGAGATCCGCCGGTTTTGACACCGACCTTCGCGCTTTCATTGAGAGTTCCTCTGTCTCGTCGCTATAAGGCTCGATGGCTTATCCAACCTTCAACAACGTCGTCTGCGGTGAGACTTTTCTCCCCGGACAAATCTTCGTGTTTAGCGGCTTCGCACTACGGGCCAACTCGCTTGGCCATCTGGAACAGATCGATAGCCACGCCCCTGGCCGTCAGGCCAGGTTTGGAAACCTAAACTACACTGCCGACATCCGCGGAGACTTGATCTTCGACGGATTCGGGCCCGTGTCAGGAGCGCCGAACAATCACGACGTGCATGACCTAGCTGCAGTCGGACAGTATTCGGAACATTGCACCTGCTATAGCTCCGGACTTCGTTCCCGAGCAGATCGTGCCCTCCAAGGACGGGTGGATGGACCCCGCCCTGAAGGCCACACACTCGTCGGCCTTGGAGCCGAACACAGATTCCTCTCCTAAGGAACTCTGTATTTCCGGACCCTCGGACTTGTCTCCGGCCGTTTGTTCTGGACCGCGCGCATCTGTGCCCATCGAATCTAACTGGGCTCCAGTCATGGAGTTCGCCGGCGCGAATATCTTTCAGCACTCACCCTTCGGAGATGTGTTAGATTCATTAAGGTCACTTTCTTTATCAGGAGACTCCTGGCCGAACTATGTCCGGCTCGAGCGGGGAGCTGGCGACGAAGAAATTCAAAACCCACCCACCACCCACCTAATAGCCACGGTCGATGACTTGACCGACGTGCTTAACCTCGATTCCGAAGACATCGATGGTATACACGACGATGCGAGAGCGGAACACGAACCATCGCCCATTGGGCGCTGGACTGCCACCTCTTCATATGATATATATATGGTGGATACTCCCAAAGAAACTAATGGCAATGAGGCGACGGGAGATAACCCCTCGGGGAAGAAAGCAAAACATGGGCGTCATCGGTGCCGCTACAAGACCCGCCACAACCGTACCGGCACTAGAGAAGAAAACCCAGATGGTGCCAAAGAAGAATATGATCCTGATCAACCCACCTTCGAGCAAGCCGAACAGGAACACGGTCAGGCTAGCCCAGACGAACAGGCGAGCGACGGATAATTGGAGGATGATAACTACATGCCTCCCTCCGAAGACAAGGTGAGCCTCGGCGATGACGAATTCGGCGCGCCAGAGGATCCTATAAAGCAGAAGCGCTTCAAGCGCCGGCTTATAGCCATTGCAAGAAGCCTGAAAAAGAAGCAGCAGCAGATTCAAGCTGATAAGAATCTGCTCACAAATAGACAGACTAAGGCCCAGGCAGCCGAGGAATACGGACTCGAGCGCCGAACAAAATACTACCCAAAGCGCAGGCTATTACCTCAATTCGAGGAGGCGGCACTAAAAATCAAACGCAGGCCTACACCCAGCCGACAGCACACTGTGGCAAGGGGCTGCACGCAAGACCAACATTACATACCAAACAGCAACATAACAAGCACCCCGGGTGCATCAGCAGACAAAAGCAGAGTCCGCAAACTTTGGTGCAACAAATATAAGTGTTCCAAGACAAAGAATGGCGCCCAGGAAATGGCGATCAACACAGGAGCCCGTAGTCCTCAACCCGTCGAGCGGGAGAAGAGACTTCAAAACTCAGGCCACTCCAGCCTGAACCGCATACTTGACCGCCCATGTCAAATTCATGGTACCCCGGGAGTGGCAGCCAACCATACCAATAGAGAATGGTGGGTCTTTAAACAAATCGGCAGGCCGACGCCGGAAGGAGCATAAAGAGGTCCCAGGGCAAGAAGCCCAGATTATCAAGTCTAGGGATCGACCACTCAGGGATCAGACCCACCAAAAAACTTATTTTAAAGTGCTACAACTAGGAGTGAAGGCCACCTAGACCCCGCCACCCTGGAGATGGTCTTCGGATCGCCAAAAAATTGCCATACCAACTTTCGGTCTTACACCTCTAGGCAGTAGCTACTCAGCACCGCCAGGATACACTGCGACTCGATGCATCATCACCCAATACCCACATGACTTAGTCACAATTGTGGGAAAGACTGAGCTTCGCGTCGGCACTAAAGAGTATTCGGCTACTTTATTAACAGAAGCAGCGAGTCACGGTTTTTTCAATCGAACTTAGATTCGACAACCGGACTCCCGGACACCGACAAAGGAGTCCGAACTGCTTCATGATACCCCAGCCTGATCATAGCTCATACAGATCCTTCAGCATAAGCTGGACGGGTCACGGTTCGGCCACTGCTTACACACGCCTTTCAAGCATTATTTACAGGTTCACCTTCGCGCATAACTGAACTGGTGACTTGGAATTAGCTCGGACGCACACAGGGGAAATCTCCACCCCACCTGAATACAATTCGGATATTCCTCTGAACTCGCGCACAGCTAAAACACCGCCCGGGCCCAACAGGTTCTATCGCCACGCCCCCATTTTATAACATGCACCGTACTCATAGGTATAGACATATTACTTAAATACATCATGTAGAGTCATTTGACGCTTATCTGCTAATATTTCTCAACGACATTTTGTCATAACGGCATCCGAACATCGTGTTATGCCTTTAAATGCCAGGGGCTTCATTGCACCCGTACTACGGGGACTAAAGACCGAACACCTTCTCAGTCGTTTGGCACCCCGAACTTATAGCATTATATGCATCAGCGCCGAATCATGTCTTGGGTCATTGGTTGGGTTTGCCTGGCTCCCATGTTTTGGTACCTTACGTTCTGCAATATCAGCTAAGGTAGCGCTGGGAGAACTACTGCGATTGTGTCCCGGTTCTGCCGGACGAACACCTCAGTAGAGAAAGCCGAAAACTGACTGTCATGATTAGGCGAGAGCTGATCAGCTGTTCGAGAGGTTGTAAAATCTTTAAGGATTTATTCCGCATAATGGCATAATAAAATGCAGTGTGCGAAGGATCGGTCCACCGATCAGGCGGTAATAGAGCCCCTCGTGTGGTCTTCTGAACACCAGGGGCTACGCCTCCCATACTCGAATTCCTATGGCTAAGTGAGAGTAATAAAGCCCTATAGTCCGATTTCCTGGTTCGTTGTGCTGAACACCTCCTTCATGGACCCAAGAATGGGATAAAGAGTGTTCAGGTGTATCCCGAACACCCCCGTATTTCCTACATGGGGGCAGAAGCCGACGACTGGCCAACTCTCAAGACTAACATATTAAACAGCCGTGCAGGAATAAAAATTTACACATAACAAGCACATGCATATTAGTGACTTTGTTTCGCCTTACAAGGGATAACATAACTGCTTTCAGGAAAAAATAATGTCTTTTGCACATTGCTCGGCCACGAGGCGGGGCCCTTTTAGGACACCGTCATAATACAATTTGGGCTTGCGGTGCTCCTTCCCCTTTGGCGGCCCCTCGGTCATCAGCTTCTCAGCATCAAGCTTCCCCCAATGCACTTTCGCATAGGCGAACGCCATTCGAGCCCCTTCCATGCAAACCGACCGCTTGATGATGTCCAGCCGAGGACAGGCACCCACAATCCGCTTTTCATGAGCCCAAAGAAATTGCTCGGTATGGGCTCGGCGGGCCATAGCCGGATAACCAAATCCTTCATGGCTAGTTCGGCCGCCTGATGCAGTTCGACCAGCTATTTCAGCTGGTCGACAAACGGCACCGGATAATTCGGTGCCAAATACTGTGACCAGAAGAGCTTCTCCACAGTGTCCTTCTTCTCAGCTCGGCAGAATTGGGCAGCATCAGATATGCTGCGCGGCAGATCCGCAAACGCCCCTGAAAAACAAATTCGGATTCAATGGGTCACCGTGAATCTCCCCTGCAAAGGCGCAAGGTGCTTTGAACAAAAAAAACCTTACCAGCCGCAATCTTTCGCACCTCCTGAATATCCTTCAGAGCAGCCTGGGCTTCCTCCCGAGCATTATTTGCGGACTCGAGAGCTTGGGCTATTTCAGATTCTTTCAATGATAGACTCTGCTCCAAACTCTCGCTTTTCTTTACAGCTTCCTGAAGCTCTCGCTCAGCTTCCACGACCCTCGCCTCGTGCTTTTCGCGGAGAGCCTGCTCTGCGGCTGCCTTCTTTTCGGCCAAGGCAACATCCCTCTTGAGCGCCTCAATTTTGGCATCTGCCCCTGGAGTGCGCGATATATATGCTCTAAGATAGACACAACTACTTACTTGTGCTAAAACTTACTAAAGGTTTCAAAACATACCTTGTTTATCCTCCAGCTGTTTCTTCACTCGGCCGAGTTCCTCCTCGACCCGCTCCAGACTCTGCTTGAGTCCGGACACCTCCGCAGTATGAGAGGTGGCAGTCGTCGCAGACGCCTGATTCATAATTGAATAAATATATGTCATTAGCTGAGTCTCCTGTGGACAGAGCTTCGATCCCCTGTCCGGTTCCTGTCCTCTCCGAACAGTGCATCAGGGGCTGCTATCTATACTATGACAATCTCCTAACAAACATACCTCCAAGCCTTTTATAAGGCTGATGCAGGATTCATTCAGTCCGCTCTCAGCGGCCTGGATCTTTTCTATCACCACGCCCATAAGGGCACGGCGTTCATCAATGATGGACACACTCTCCAGTGTTGTCAATAGGCTGCCCGACAACTTCGGTTGGACAGAGGTCGCAGGTGGAGCAGGATCGCCCCCTCCAGTCAAGAAGGGCTACCTGCCTAACCTTGGAGCCTTAAGGGTCTCCGGGACTGTGTCCGGCTGTGGGCCGAATTCACGATTGCCCCCGCCGTCGACGTTCATGGGAATCACCGCTCCCGCGTGTCCGGCCCTGGAGGTACACCCTCCCTGGCTTACGTCCTTCTGGGACGACACCTCAGTGTCACAACCAGGCTTTGGGGAAGGGGCCTTGGGAGCTGTCTTGCTCTCCAAGGCATCAGAGCTCAAGGAGTCCTCCGACGAGGCCTGTTGGGCAGGAGATCTTGACGTACTATAAAAAGCATGGTGCAAATCAAAATACTACACTTTAGTAAAGAATTGGGATGCGTGAATGTGTTTGGATTTCATGCACTTACGAGTTTACCAGGGGCTGGGCCCTGGTTTCCCATTCCGGGCTGCTATCGGTAGCCGTGGTGGATGCCTTGGGGATGGATGTTCTTCCCCTCTTAGGCGAATCTGCCTCTAAGGATGAAGAGGCCGTCCTTTTCTTCCCCCCCCTCATAGGGGACTCAGGCTCTTCTTCCTCCTCATCCTCTTCCTCCTCCTCGTCCTCTTCCTCCTCCTCGCTGGAGGAGGGATGGTCACTAGAATCTTCGGACTTCGTGTCCGAAGCACCACGACGACGGAGACCGCCCCTGGTCTCCTTGGCCTTTTTGTCGGCATCCTTCTTCGGCGCCTTGTAAGGCGCTGGTGTCAGTGTAAAAACCGGCGGATCTCAGGTAGGGGGTCCCGAACTGTGCGTCTAAGACTAATGGTAACAGGAGGCTAGGGACACGATGTTTACCCAGGTTCAGGCCCTCTCGATGGAGGTAAAACCCTACTTACTGCTTGATTGATCTTGAAGATATGAGTATTACAAGAGTTGATCTACCACGAGATCAGAGAGGCTAAACCCTAGAAGCTAGCCTATGGTATGATTGTTGTTGTGTCCTACGGACTAAACCCTCCGGTTTATATAGACACCGGAGAGAGGTACGGTTACACAGAGTCGGTTTACAGAGGAGGAGATCTACATCCGAATCACCAAGCTTGCCTTCCATGCCAAGGAGAGTCCCATCCGGAAACGGGACAAAGTCTTCTGTCTTGTATCTTCATAGTCCAACAGTCCGACCAAATTATATAGTCCGGCTATCCGGATACCCCCTTATCCAGGACTCCCTCAGAAGCCCCTGAACCAGGCTTCAATTGTGAGGCTGGTTCCATCTTCGAATACTTCAAGATAAATTTCGAACACAAGGACCGTGTCCGGCTCTGTAAGATAAATACCACTGTAGAGAGAATAATAATCCATGAATCTAATATGCTGACAATTCTTCGAAAAGTGACATCACCCCACAGTCCGGTTTTTATCCGAACCGTTTTTTACAACCTTCTTCCATACGTATCGCGAGGCGGTTTCTTTGGCACGTCTTGTCAAAGCAGAGATCGTGTCCCCTTAATGCGGGATCCTCTTCAATACAGGCGTGGGTAACCCAACCATACCATCAATTACGGTAAGTGGGGAACGAGCAAGCTTTGTTAGGCAAGCGGGGAGGCGTAAAGTTTCATCGCCTCGATAAAAAGGGGGAAAAGCCTCCTCCCTTCTACCCGCGCCTCCTTCTACTTCTGCTCACCCCTATCCTTCCGCCCAAGCCCTAGCGCCCAAGCATTCATCCTCCCCACCAAAAAGGGTCCTCCGAAAATGTCCGGATCCGGAGCAGGAGGCAAGTGGATGGCCTCCTCCGTCCAGGAGAAGGATATTAAAAAGCTGCGGGCGGCCGGATATTTGGCCAAGAAAATCGGCCACCATCTTCCAACGGCTGGACAGATCACCCCTACTCCGGAGACCCATGAGAGAGTCGTTTTCCTCCCCCATTTCATCCGCGGGCTCGGGTTCCCCCTCCACCCTTTTGTTCGCGGCATCATGTATTACTACGGGATTGATTTTCACGATCTATCCCCCAATTCCTTCCTCAACATCTTGATGTTTATCGTCGTGTGCGAGGCCTTTCTCCGCGTCTCACCGCACTTCGGGCTATGGCTATGGCGAACATGCCGAGTGCGGAGGTGCGATGGTGAGCAGGATGCCCAAGGTTGTATGGCCGACGGGTACTTTGAATGAATCCATCAACAAGTGGCAGCAACAGTGGTTCTATATCACCAAGTCGCGCGGCAAAAAGTGGGCCGCTGCTCCTGAGTTTCGATCTGGAGCCCCTTTGCGACTCACATCCTGGCCCAAGAAGGGCGTGAACTGGTCGTCGTCCGACAAACTATCAGTGATCCAGGCGCGCGTCAAAGGTATGGAGGATAAGGCCGTCAGGCTTGTTGACGTGGTCCAGGTGATGCTGGTCCGCCTGATCCTTCCTTGTCAGCACAGAGGTTGTGACTTGTGGGAGTAGGACCCGGCCGAGCACCAGACCCTACGGGAGCTTTTCGGCTCCTCGCACAAGGACATCTGGAAGGTGCTCTTTAAGTCCGGCAAACCATGGCTGGACTCGGCCGCAGACCGCGGGCACCAATTGTCCCACCCCGCCAGCCGGGTAAGTCGCCATCATATCTTGGCTATTCGCATGTTTCATTGATATGTCCCAGAGGAGATGTTTTTTTCACGTGTCTTTCCACGGTTAATTTTAGGAATGGAGAAGGTGGCGGAGCGGATTCATTGTCCGGCCCCGCTGCCGGAAGAACCGGCGGGACCTCTTCTGACGAAGATGCTGGTCCCACCGCCTTACAAGGCGCCGAAGAAGGAGGCCACAAAAAAGGCCAAGGAGACCAGGAGCGGTCTCCGTCGTCGTGGCACTTTGGACACGAAGTCCGAGGACTCCAGTGACCCTCCCTCCTCCGGAGAGAACGAGGAGGATGAAGAGGATGAAGAGGAAGAGGATGGGGAGGAAGAAGAGCCCGAGTCCCCTACGAGGGGGGGAGAAAAGGGAAGCCTCCTCATCCTTAGGGGTAGATTCGCCTAAGAGGGGAAGAACATCCGTCCCCGAGGCGTCCGCCACGGCTACAGACAGCAGCCCGGAGGAGGATCCCAGGGCCTAACCCCTGGTACAATCGTGAGTGCATGAAATTCGAACATATTCATGGATCCATAATATACTAGAATGTAGTATTTTGATTCGCACCATGCTTTTTACAGTCCGGCGAGGTCTTCGGCCCAATAGGCCTCATCAGAGGACTCGTTAGGTTCCGATGCCCTGGGGAGTGAAACACCTCCCAGTGCCCCTTCCCAAGAGCTTGGCAGTGACACCGAGCTGTCGTCCAAAAGGGACCTGAGCCAGGGGGCGTACCTTGGAGGCCGGACGTGCGGGAGCGGCGGTTCCCAAGAATGTCGACAGTGGGAGCAATCGTGAATCCAGCCCGCAGCCGGACATAGTCCCGGAGGCCCTTAAGGCTCTGAGATCAGGCAGGCAGGCCCTCTTAATTGGAGGGTGCGATCCTTCTCCACTAGCGGCCTTCGTCCAACCGAAGGCGTCAGGCGGCCTATCGACAACACTGGAGAGTGCGTCCATTATTGATGAACACCGCGCCCTTATGGGCATGGTGATAGAAAAGATTCAGGCCGCCGAGAGCGGACTGAATAAATCCCGCGTCAGCCTTATAAAAGGCTTGGAGGTATGTATAGAAGACTGTCATAGTATAGATAGTAGCCCCTGATACTTTGTCCCGAGAGGACAGGAACCGGACAGGGGATCAACTTCCCGTCCACAGGAGACCTGGCTAATGACGTATATATTTTATGAATCAGATGTCTGCGGCGACTGCCTCCTCTCATGCTGCGGAAGTGTCCGGACTCAAGCAGATTCTGGTGCGGGCCGAAGAGGAACTCGGCCGAGTGAAGAAGCAGGTGGAGGACCAACAAGGTATGTTCTGAAACTGTAAGTAAGTTTTAGCACAAGTAAGTAGTTGTGACTATCTTAGAGTATATATATCACGCACTCCATGGGCAAACGCCGAAATTGAGGCACTCAAGAAGGCTGTTGCCTTGGCCGAAAAGAAAGCGGCCACTGAGCAGGCTCTCCGTGAGAAACGCGAGGCGAGGGTCATGGAAGCTGAACGAGAGCTTCAGGAGGCCGTAGGGAGAAGCGAAAGTTTGGAGCAGAGTCTATCATTGAAAGAATCCGAACTTGCCCAAGTTGTCCGGACCGTGAATGAGGTTCGGGAGAAAGCCCAGACGGCGCTGAAGGATATTCAGGAGGCGCGGAAGATTGCGGCCGGTAGGGGTTTTATATTTTTGTTCAAAGCGCCTTACGCTTTCGCGGGGAAGATTCATGGTGACCCATTGAATCCTAATTTTATCAGGGGCATTTGCGGATTTACTGCGTAGCATATCTGATGCTGCCCTATTCTTCCGAGCCGAGAAGAAGTAAACTGCGGAAAGGCTCTTCTGGTCACAGTATTTGGCGCTGAATTATCCGGTGCCATTTGTCGACCAGCTCAAACAGCTGGTCGAACTACATCAGGCGGCCGAACTAGCCATGAAGGATTTGGTTATCCGGTTGTGGCCCGCTGAGCCCATACCGAGCAGTTTCTTTGGGCTCGTGAAGCGGATTGTGAGGGCTTGCCCTCGGCTGGACGTCATCAAGCGGTCGGTTTGCATAGAAGGGACACGAATGGCCTTTGCTCGTGCGAAAGTGCACTGGGGAAGCTTGATGCTGAGAAGCTGATGACTGAGGGTCCGCCGGAAGGGAAGGAGCACCACAAGCCCGAACTGTATTATGATGGTGTCCTGAAAGGCGCCCGCCTCGTGGCCGAGGAATGTACGAAAGACATTATTTTTCCCTCAAAGCAGATGTGCTATCCTTTGTAAGGCAAAACAGAGTCACTTATATGTAGGTATCTGCTATGTGTAAATTCTATTCCAGCACGGCCGTTTTGATATGTTAGTGTAAGTGCATCTAGTGCCACACATAGTTGGTTTTGGAGTATTGACCACAAAGTTGGTTGAGGGACTAATGCGTTTGTGAGAATTGCAGGATAACGTAGGTAGTGTTCCTCATTAATTCGGTTTACCTACCGGAGATGACCCCTAAAAATGTATGAAGACATTGATGACAATGGTGGTAATGTGAAGATATTCATATTGAAGACTATGACACGAGAAGACATTGAGTGAAGACTATGGAGCGCGAAGACTGTGCTGTTTTGTTGTTTCCTTTTCTTCATTGTTGAGTCATAGGAACCACCGTACTGTTAAGTGGGGTCCAAGTGAACTAAGTCAGAATGACTGAAGTGATGCTCAACCCAAATCCTATGTCTTCGAGCGAAGACAATGTGAGCAATCTTATCCAGAGCTGGATGAGTCAGCTTTGCTTGTAGCCCAAGTAAAGTTGTCGTGTGTGTTTGAAATCTGACCGTTGGAACACGTGTCAGTTCGTTAGTGACCCAGGGTCATTTCGGACATATCAGGTCGGGTTACCCAGTGGCTATAAATAGCCCACCCCCTACACCATAAATTAGTGGTTGCTCAGAGTAATTCTACGGCTTTTGTCGTTTTGAGAGCAACCCACCTCGAAGCCTTTGAGAGAGAAATCCTTGCGAGGACCAAGCCCAAACACCCAGAGCCAAAGAGTGTTAGGCATCACTGAAGTCTTTCTGTCTGTGTGACCCGAAGACTTATTACATTTGAGGACTGTGTATCCTCCAGTCGGTTAGACGTCGCGTTCTGAGCATCCAAGAGTCATTGTGGATTGCCGGTGAACAAAGTCTGTGAAGGTTTGGAAGTCTACCTTGAAGACTTACCAGAGTGATTGGGCGAGGACTAGGTGTCCTTAGCTCAAGGGGAATAAGGTGAAGACGCGGTCATCTGAGTTGAATCTCAGCCTCCCTAACCAGACATACAGTTGTCACAGCAACTGGAACTGGTCCAACAATTCCTGTGTCTTCAACAAGTGACTGGTTCTATCTTCTCCCTTCCTTTACTTAAGTTTGTCTTTGTGAAGTCATTGCCTATCTGTGTATCTGTTTGACTTCATTGCTTGAATACTACTGTTGATTGGCTTCCTACTATCTTCCATCCTGATCCTTACTACTTAGCTGCCATTAGTCCTGTACTTTCACAACATTGCATACTTGACTATGGTTTGCTTATGGTAGTTTATCTTCCGCTGCATATCAACTAGGTCATTTCTATTGTTTGTCTTCAAAACTTTCAAGTTTTGATGGCTTTCATAAAAATCGCCTATTCACCCCCCCTCTAGTCGATACTAGCACTTTCAATTGGTATTAGAGCAAGGTACTCCCTTGTTCTATGTGATTCGGTTTAACCACCTAGAGTTTCAGCTATGTCGACTGCAGGGATAATCAAAGTCTCCGCTGCTTGCCCCGTGTTCGATGGAACTGAATATCTCTACTGGAAGAATAAGATGTGCATGTATCTTGAAGCCATTGATGTCGACCTCTGGTATGTCGTCAAGAACGGCATTCCCAAAACTGGTGAAGGTGTCACCCCCACTAATGTCAAGAAGTTCATTCAACTGGACTATACTGCAAAGAACATCATCTATGGTCATCTGACCAAAGGACAGTATGGCCGTGTGAGTGCTCTGGAAACGTCGAAGCTAGTTTGGGACTGGCTATCCATGGTCAATGAAGGCGTCTCAACCCAGAGAGATCAAAGGATCAGTGTTCTTCGCAACCTCTTCAACCGCTTCAAGAGAAACTATAATGAAAATGTCCAGCTCACATTTGATCGTCTGACTGACATCACAAATGAACTTCAAGCTCTTGGCGCCACTGAGATCACCAAGCATGAAATCGTCAAGACACTATTGAGATCACTTGATAGCTCCTTTGACACCCTTGCCCTCATGATACAAGAATGTCCTGACTTCAAGACACTCGATCCGTATGATATACTTGAGAGGCTCAACACACATAAGTTCCATCTTTCTGAGAAAAGAGAAATCTATGGTCCCAATTATGGCCGAACTCGCGCCTTGAAGGCAAAAGTGGTTTGCTCATCTGAAGAAGAATCTGACTGCGGTTCTGATGATCCTAAAGACATTGGAAAGGAACTTGCCATGCTTGTGAAGAAGTTTCAGAGGTTCACTAAGAAGAAGGGCTTCAGAAAGTCTTCACGATCTAGCTCCAAGAATGATGAAGTTTCCACCCATGACCACAAGAAGAGAACCTGCCACAAGTGCAAGAAACCTGGTCACTACATATCTGAGTGTCCACAGTGGGACAATGAGAAGACAAAGAAGAAGAGCAAGGAATATGATTCAGATGACAAGAAGAAGAAGAAATCCTCAAAGTCTTCCTCTAAGTCTTCTTCCAAGTCTTCATCACACAAGAAGAGCTCATCTGGCAAGGCTCATGCCTTTATTGGCAAGGAAATGGATTCAGAGGAGGAGTCCGCTTCTGAGGAGGCGGAGGTGGAGTCTGGAGAGGAGTCCGACCCTGGCATTGCAAGTCTGGCTCTAGCCACAGCCTATGTTGCCAAGTCCATCTTCAACACTGAAGACAATAACTTCCACACCAATGCTGAAGCTGATGACATGGACGATCCTGCTCCCACCTACTGCTTCATGGCACGTGGTGCCAAGGGCATGTCACCAAAAGCTTCAGAAAGGATTATTGACAGCGGATGCACTAATCATATGACTGGTGATCGAAGTCTTCTCATGGACTCAACCTTACGTCCATCCGACAAGAGTCAAATCACATTTGCTGACACTGGTAAAAGCAAGGTCTTGGGTCTAGGTAGAGTTGCAATCTCTAAGGATCAACACATGGATAAAGTGATGCTTGTTGAATCCCTTGGGTTCAACTTAATGTCTGTCTCAATGCTTTGTGACTTGAACATGATTGTGCTATTTGGAAAATATCATTGCCTTGTACTAATGGAATCTGACATGTCTCTAGTCTTTGAAGTATATAGGAAAGATGATCTATACATGGTAGATTTCTCAGCAGGTCCACAGCTTGTCGTATGTCTTCTCACAAAAGCTTTAGAATGCTGGCTCTAGCATCGAAGACTGGGGCATGCTGGCATGAGGAACTTGCACACACTCGTGAAGAAGAAGCATGTCATTGGCATCGAGGATGTCAAGTTCAAGAAAGATCATTTGTGTGGTGCCTGTGAAGCAGGGAAGATGACTAGGGCGAAGCACCCCTCGAAGACAATCATGACAACATCTCAACCCTTCGAGCTGTTACACATGGACTTATTTGGACCTACTCACTACTCCACCCTAACAACAACTGCTTGTTTGTATGGCTTCGTCATTGTTGATGACTACTCAAGATACACATGGTGCATATAATTCTCTACAAGACTGAAGTACAAGATGTCTTCAGACGATTCGCCAATCGAGTAATGAACAATTATGGCGTCAAGATCAAGCATATCAGAAGTGACAATGGCACTGAATTCAAGAACACCGGTCTTGATCTTTATCTGGATACAATGGGAATCACTCATGAGTTCTCTGCTCCATACACACCTCAGCAAAATGGCATCGTTGAGCGCAAGAACAGAACTCTAACTGAGATGGCTCGAACAATGCTCGATGAGTACAAGACACCAAGAAAGTTCTGGCCTGAAGCTATCGATACAGCCTGTCACATTATCAACCGTGTCTACATCCACAAGCTTCTAGGCAAAACATCCTATGAGCTCCTTACTGGCAAGAAGCCAAATTTCAGCTACTTCAGGGTCTTTGGTTCTAGATGCTGGATCAAGGATCCCCATCACAAGTCGAAGTTTGCACCTAAGGCTCACGAAGGCTTCATGCTTGGCTATGGAAAGGACTCGCACTCCTACAGAGTCTTCAACCTCTATATCTACAAGATCGTTGAAACTATGGATGTGAGATTTGATGAAACCAATGGTTCACAAAGAGAACTCCTGCCGAGTACACTCGATGAAGCTCCTGCAAGCGAATCTATCAAGCTAATGGGAACTGGTGAAATCATGCCCTCTGAAGCACAGCCTGAAGAGGAACTTATCATTTCTGCACCTAACCAACCTGAAGACAATGCTCGGACCCAAGATAATCCTCCCAATGATGACAATGATCAGCAAGAGCAAAATCTTCGTCCTGTTCATCCTCGTGTTGCAAATGAAGTGCAAATTGAGAAGATAATTGACATCATCAATGCACCTAGTCCACTGACTCGCTCAAGAGCAACACAGTTAGCAAACTTCTGTGGGCACTTTTCATTTGTGTCAATATCGGAACCCAAGAAAGTTGCTGAAGCGTTCATGGAACCTGAATGGATTCAAGCTATGCAAGAAGAACTTCAACAGTTCAAGCTGAACAATGTTTGGGAACTGGTCAAGCAACCTGACCCTCGCAAGCATAACATTATTGGAACAAAATGGATATATCGAAACAAGCAAGATGAGCATGGTCAAGGCATCAGAAACAAAGCACGCCTTGTGGCTCAAGGATATACTCAAGTAGAAGGAATCAACTTCGATGAAACATTTGCTCCTATAGCTAGGCTTGAAGCTATTCGCATACTGCTAGCCTACGCTAATCATCACAACATCTTGTTATACCAAATGGATGTGAAGAGTGCATTTCTCAATGGCAAGATTGAAGAAGAAGTATATGTCGCTCAACCTCCTAGTTTTGAAGATCCAAAACATCCTGATATGGTGTACAAGCTAAACAAAGCACTGTATGGCCTCAAACAAGCTCCTCGTGCATGGTATGATACGATCAAAGACTTCCTGAAGAGCAAAGGCTTCAAACCTGGATCCCTCGATCCCACACTCTTCACGAAGACATATGATGGTGAACTGTTTGTGTGCCAAATCTATGTGGATGACATAATCTTCGGCTGCACCAACCAGAAGTATACTGATGAGTTTGGATACATGATGCAAGAGCAATATCAGATGTCCATGATGGGTGAGCTGAAGTTCTTCCTTGGTCTTCAAATTCGTCAGCAAAGCAATGGCATCTTCATATCTCAAGAAAAATATCTCAAAGATTGTCTAAAGAAGTTTGGAATGGAAGACTGCAAAGGCTACACGACGCCAATGCCAGCCAAACACCATCTTGGTCCCGACGACAATGGTAAAGAGTTTGATCAAAAGGTATACCGCTCCATGATTGGTTCTTTACTTTATCTATGTGCATCTAGGCCAGATATTATGCTTAGTGTTTGCATGTGTGCTCGATTCCAAGCAGCACCAAAGGAATCGCATCACTTAGCTGTGAAGCGAATTCTTCGATATTTGGCTTACACCCCAACACTCGGATTATGGTATCCCAAGGGCTAAAAATTTGATCTGGTTGGATTCTCGGATGCTGATTATGCTGGTGACAAGGTGGATCGCAAGTCTACATCAGGCACATGTCACTTTCTGGGTCGATCACTTGTCTGTTGGTCTTCAAAGAAGCAGAACTGTGTATCACTCTCAACTGCTGAATCTGAATACGTTGCTGCTGGATCTTGTTGTGCTCAGCTTCTCTGGATGAAGCAAACTCTCAAGGACTATGGCATAAATCTGAAACAAGTACCTCTCTTCTGCGACAACGAAAGTGCCATCAAGATAGCCAACAATCCAGTTCAGCACTCGAAGACAAAGCACATTGAAATTCATCATCACTTTCTCAGAGATTATGTCATGAAGAAAGATATCGACATCATTCATGTCAACACTGAAGAGCAACTGGCACATATCTTCACAAAGCCCTTGGATGAGAAAAGGTTTTGCAAGTTACGGTGTGAGCTAAATATCTTGGAATCCTCTAATGTCCTGTGATCAGGCACACATCCTAACACTTATGCATGTTGATGACTTAGATGTGCAACACACGAAGTACTGTATATCTTCAATCAACGAAGACTTACATTCTGAGTGTGAATACATTAACATGGAATTTGACTTCGGAGAGCCACGATACTTGTGCGCCGTGTCTGGGTCTAATACTTCCTATACGTTGGGTAACGCCACCACAAAATTTCTCTGTTTGAAGTGTTTCACTCATGGCGTTATTTTTGCAATGACTTCGCATTGGTTTTGTCTTCAGTTTCAATTTATCTTCATGATTTCCTTCACTATGATGATTTGATTGCTTTCTGAAATATATATATATATATATACTAGTGTTCTGTCCTCTACAGCATTCACTTATAGCTATGTCTTCAAGTTGAATCTTTTGAACTAAGTGAATGTGATCGGACCCTAACCTCTCTATGCTTTCAATCTCAAACTCTATCTGTCCAAATCATATGCATTCTATTGAAACTGTCGAATGTCTTCTCTGCGTCCTAGTCAGCAGAAGGCACAGAGACAAAACATTAACTCTGTTTTAAATAACTCATCTTTATTGTTGAAATTCGGAGAAGCCAGAACAACCATCCGACATGCCTGGAGGGCGTGGGAACGTGGGACAACTCTGAGTGTGTTGCATGCTTGCCACGTGCCACTCAGATGTGAACCGCCAGGGGCACCAGCATAATTGCGCTGTGCCGCACACCTACTTATAAATACTTGTCCCCTGCGTAAAGAAATCCTTCTTCCACCTCTCCACCTCGTCAAAACCCTAGCGCCACCGCTATCTCTCGACGACACCGGCGAAGAAGCGCTTAGCTGCCGCGACTTCTCCAACGCCGTCCTCACGCCGGCCGCGGACATCGTCCTCTCCGTCGTCGCCGTAGGTGTCCTCCGTCGACAAGTTAGGGCACGGTGGACTGAACTGCTCGGTCTCCTATTCATCCCATCGAGCAGTTCTTCGTGCGGTAATTATAACTCTATTTTTACCACCTTTTTGATCTTCAAGATTTCATCCTATTTTCTGAAAGTGGTTTCTGCCTACACTATGTTAGATATATTCTGTCTGCATCTCGTACTGCCTAGTCTATTCACTTAGATTTCCTATCTAGTTTGATTCCTCACTTGTACTTATTCATGGATTGGTACAAATCTGGAACCAACTCACCTCATATAAGTGAATGTCTTCGCATCATGAGGTCAATGTCTTCAAACTGATTTATCTTCAAAATCTTCTGAGAATGCATATGACCTCTTCCCCTTCCCTCGCATCTCTAATGCTGTCACAGGTACATGTCCGTGGGAGAATCCCTTGGTTCTCATAGTCTACATTCATTTGCAGAATACTTATAGCATCACATTAATTCTCCTGAAGCCAGTTCCTGCTTGACCAGCAAGCGTAAGTCTCTGAAGCTTTTGAACGTATTGAAGCCATTCAGTTTGAAGTTCATGGCTGCAGAGAAATCAGTAAGGAAGGGTGGCAGACGGCGTCGAGGGGGTACATCAAAAGATCTGCATGATGATCTAGCAGAGCTCTACAAGACAGATCGTGAAGAGAATTATCATCAGCGCAAGACACGAATCCAATGGATTCGATGCTATTGGGCTGAACAATGGTTCAAATACAAGCTTGTGACCCAGGAATATGCTGAGAAGAATGCTATCAAAAGTCCTTGGGGTGATATTCTCTATCGAGGCCTTCAACCCAAGAACAAAGTTGAAGCTATTGCACAAGAATTCTATCCTTGCATGGTCCTGGACCTCAGCCTGAGAATGCCAGTCCCACATCATTACTCTGGTGTCGTGATGATGCTCTCTTCAAATGCAACTTCCAGCATGCAAAGGCTTCGGTCAAGGAAAACAAGAAGTCATTGGGATTAGACTTCAACCCTGGTCCCTCTGCTCCCCGTGTTGACGGCTCACGTGATGCGGAACCAAATGTCATTGGCCCCTTCTCCAACCTTGATGGCCTCATCACTTACATCTTGGTCCATGGTGCCAAAGTGGATCATTCTGATAATGATGCTGACACTGATGGAGCCCCAGCTCCTCCTCCAAGGCCGCAGAAGCCAAAGATAAGGCTTCAACATCAGCTGCACCTCCAAAAGCTTCTCGTGTGAAGCCTCTAGCCACTGCACCTCTTGAAGACAGTGTGCAATCTGAAGATCAGTCCCGAATATCCAAGAAGACGGAGAAGAAAAAGCAAATCGTCAGGCATACTGATAAAACCCTGACTCCTGCTGCTATTCTGCGTGAAGATCCCATTGATCTGTCTAGCGATGAAGATCTTGTAGATGATGCCCTTGAGCAATTGATCAAAAGCAAGGAAAAAGCAGAGATCTTCAACAACCTGCCTCTCTTCGATGTGGCAATCATCCATAACTTCATTGATGAGTGGTTTGATACACCAAACCTCAGCTTTGACGATCTGCAGCTTCCCATTGGCCTCAGCGTCTCCTTTAATGGCGCCATTGCTTCCGAGCTAGCTCTCGCTCAGTGCATTGTTGAGCTGAAGAACAAAATTGATTATGAGAAGGCTCAGTTCAAGAACCATGTGGCGAAGCTTAGTGTGCAAGATGTCAAAAACTTCAAGGTCATGCTGCATGAGCTCAAAGAAGCCTTTCTCAAGAAGTGCCAAGAAGCTCAAGGCTCTCGCGAGCGTATGAAGAATTTGGATGACAAGTGTGTGCTTGCCTACAATGAGGCTGAGAAGCGCAAGTCTCTTGGCCGTCCTGGCATTGACCCCAGGATGGCTGCAAAGAAGAAGAAGCTCTCTACTGCCCAACCTGCGCCTTCTAGTCAAGAAGCACCTCGCATTATCTTCCCAAGCAGCATGACAGGCTCGAAGCCAAAGGTCTCAACTACCGCTTCTGAACAGAAAAAGACGAGGGCTGCCGAGGCTGAAGCTAGAAAGAGAAAGAATACTGAATCTTCTAATGCCGCTCCCTCCAAGAAGAAGCGCAAGACCAAGAAAAGTCGGGCTGCTCCCACAGAGCCCCTTGTCGTTGAACCCATCTCAGTGGTTTATCCTACATCTGCAACCCAAGAACTACGTATGACTGTTCATGAGCCTGCTTCCACAGAGGCTCCTGAAGCTGAAGAAAATCCAGCAGTTGATCCCATCACTGTTGAAGACATTGGTCACCATGACAATGTAGAAGATGATGAAGTTCTTCCTCAAATTGAATACAATGTGGTATCATCGCCTGTTCTCACGAACAACGAAATCATCAGCATTGGTCGTCCTCTGACTCCAATTGCTCAGGATGCATCATGGGCTGATCGCCCGCAACAACAAGACTCCCCCAGTACTCCCCAACAACAACAACAAGCCACACCATCTGTGCATGTTGAAGAGGAAGAGGACCTACCTACTCCATCTCCCAAGGCATCGCCTGTCCTACAAAGGCTTTGCAAAGGACCAAGGCCTCAAGTCCCTCTTCCGAGCGTTCCAGAAGGAGAAGTGCATCATCAACCAGTTGCACGTCAAGTGTTTCCTGAAGCCACTCCAACTGAGAATGTCTCCGCGTCTGAAGCCCAAGCTGCTAAAGACAATCCGGCTGCATCAGCCGATGAAAGACAAGAAGACGTACGTGTCCCTACTCCCCCAGTTATTGAAGAAGTTGTTCCTGATGTGAACGTGCCAGTGCCCGACCCTCCAGCTCATCAAGTGGAGGTTGAAAATCCTGAAGCTGCCACTACCAACGCAAGTGAAGCCAATGATGTAATCATGGCTGAAGCTAATGTGGAGCTTGAACCAACCAGTGTGCCTGAAACCAATGAGGCAACTGCTCCCGAAGCACCTGCTGTGCAGCCTGAAGTCTCAGCTGCTACCACTGCTCCTGTTCCGCCACCAAGGCCCTATATAATTGAGCAAGCATACAACCATGGCGAGCTAATCACAGTAAGATGGCCCATTCTGGTCCCTCTGCCTAATGTCTCTGGTCCTCAGTTTGACTATCACATTGAGCATAGGCCTCAGGTCCAGAAGCCAAAGCCAAGACTACCAAGGTTTCCAGGTACTGCCACATCTGTCGGGTCCTTCAATGCAAATGGCTTCAAAAGCCACAACATATTCTTTGACAACTCAAAGAACCCCTACACAAGGCCAAGAATATCATCAGATTGTTTCTGGAGTCATCAGCAGCGCAGCTATTACTCCTGTGTCCTGTATGATCAAGGGCGCATTTTCCCTCATATGCGCCTCGGCACTGAAGCCATTGCTGGACTGCCGTGCTTAGAAGAAGCACTTGACTGTTTTTGTGATGCTGGTCTACTCAGCTTCGTAACTGACAAAGAACATTGGAATGAAGAACTTTTTCTTCAATTCTATGCTACCCTCCACATTCGCGGCTACAACAGAGACATCAAGACATGGGTTCTCGAGTGGATGACTGGAAATGTTCATCATGAAGCCAAAGCTCTTGACATCATTGAGCTTACAGGCCTATCCACTCCCGGAGATCTCTATGAACCTGACTGCCAACTACACCGCAATGCACAGGAGAGCATCTTCCACAAGCCTGAACCCAATATGAGCCAGATGTTGAGCATGATGAAGCCTTTGCCATATGACGCTGAATATCCAACAGAGTTCTTTGTTGATGACCTTGAGTATCTGCCGCGCACCATATATGACATCATCGAGCGGACTCTATGGCCTATCAAAGGACACTCATCAGCTGCTAAACTTGAAGGAGCCATGAAGACATTGGTCTTCTATATCCTCAATGGCATCAGCTTCAACTCTCAAGAATTCTTCATCAGGCAACTTGCTGCTTCTGGATCTAACCTTTTTGGTCTGAAGTTTTATGCTCCATGGGTCATGCGCCTCATCAAGCTACACTCTTCTGTCAACTATCAGCCCTCTGCTCGCAATCATCTGATCTTTCTACCAGAGGTTGAGATGTCAGTTGAAGCCATATACCCTGAGCCTGCCAAGGAGCCTCTTTGTCTTCAAAATGCTGATCACCAAAGCTTCACTCAGTCCATGGAAGGCACTCAAGCAGTAACATGTATCTACCCAATGGCTGGAAATACTCGTCTGCCTCATCGTGCACCTACTGAAGCCACTGAAAGCACCATTGCACAAAGGCCTCATAAGCGCTCTCGGGTCCTCAATGACCGAGAACTTCTTGTGGCTCTGCATCAGAAACAGGATAAGCATCATTTCTGGCTCAAGCGTCAAATGCAAAGTCTCTCGGTGGATGTAAATCGCATTCGAAATCTTGCCACCAAGAATGCATTTGTTGCTCACGAAACTTGCCGGCGATCATGGAAGAGTTTGACCCTACTTAGTGTTGAAGCAGATCTTCAAGACGATGGCTTCACTGAAAGATTCAAGTTTGACTCCACCCCTCCACGGACTGCTGTCCTACGTCGAACTCCATCACTTGAAGACTCTGACTATTCTTCCTCCGCGGCAACTGTGAATGCAAGAGTGATCGATGATGAAGATGATGCTACTTCACCGCCTCCTACTACTGCATGCATCGACACTGCACCAAGTACGCCCGCACCGCCAAGCAACAACGACAACCCTGCTGCTTCTACTCCTCATGAGGACGAGTAGATGCTCTATGTCTTCAAACCTTTTTGGTCATTACTGACAAAAGGGGGAGAAGCGTATGAGTTGATAGTCTTCAAGCGGGTTCATATGGGTGGTTGCTTTATATTTTGCCTCATGCTTACAACTCTTGTTTTTGAAACATTTGAATTTTTGAGTTGTAACACTTAAACTCGATGGTCGTCTGCTATTTATTTGCTTTACTCCGCTTGTGCGATGATAACTTCCGCACTTAGATCATTATGCAGACGTCCATTTTTCATTATGCATGTCATTCTATTTTGCTATATCATTTCATGCATGATGAATTATCTTCATAAGTTGAAGTGGATCTCCACAAGTACAACCTGCCATGTGCATTTGCATTCCAAAAGCAAATTACTTATATGCACATCTTCAGGGGGAGCCCTTGCTACTTATGAAGACAATACCCTATCCTTTACAATTTCACATACTTTATCCCCGTTGAAAACTTCAACCAGTTTGTCATCAATCACCAAAAAGGGGGGGATTGTAAGTGCATCTAGTGCCACCCCTATTTGGTTTTGGAGTATTGACGACAAAGTTGGTTGAGGGACTAATGCGTTTGTGAGAATTGCAAGATAACGCAGGTAGTGTCCCTCATTGATTCGGTTTACCTACTGGAGATGACCCCTAAAAATGTATGAATACATTGATGACAATGGTGGTAATGTGAAGATATTCATATTGAATACTATGACACGAGAAGACATTGAGTGAAGACTATGGAGCGCGAAGACTGTGTTATTTCGCTGTTTCCTTTTCTTCATTGTTGGGTCATAAGAACCACCGTACTGTTAAGTGGGGTCCAAGTGAACTAAGTCAGAATGACTGAAGTGATGCTCAACCCAAATCCTATGTCTTCGAGCGAAGACAATGTGAGCAAATCTTATCCAGAGCTGGATGAGTCAGCTTTGCTTGTAGCCCAAGTAAAGTTGTCGTGTGTGTTTGAAATCTGACCGTTGGAACACGTGTCAGTTCCTTAGTGACCCAGGGTCATTTCGGACATATCAGGTCGGGTTGCCCAGTGGCTATAAATAGACCACCCCCTACACCATAAATTGGTGGCTGCTCAGAGTAATTCTACGGCTTTTGTCGTTTTGACAGCAACCACCTCGAAGCCTTTGAGAGAGAAATCCTTGCGAGGACCAAGCCCAAACACCCAGAGCCAAAGAGTGTTAGGCATCACTGAAGTCTTTCTGTTTGTGTGACCTGAAGACTTATTACACTTGAGGACTGTGTATCCTCCAGCCGGTTAGGCGTCGCGTTCTGAGCATCCAAGAGTCATTGTGGATTGCCGGTGAACGAAGTCTGTGAATGTTTGGAAGTCTACCTTGAAGACTTACCAGAGTGATTGGGCGAGGACAAGGTGTCCTTAGCTCAAGGGGAATAAGGTGAAGATGTGGTCTTCTGAGTTGAATCTCAGCCTCCCTAACCAGACGTACAGTTGTCACAGCAACTGGAACTGGTCCAACAATTCTTGTGTCTTCAACAAGTGACTGGTTCTATCTTCTCCCTTCCTTTACTTAAGTTTGTCTTTGTGAAGTCATTGCCTATCTGTGTATCTGTTTGACTTCATCGCTTGACTACTACTGTTGATTGGCTTCATACTATCTTCCATCCAGATCCTTACTACTTAGCTGCCATTAGTCATGTACTTTCACAACATTGCATACTTGACTATAGTTTGCTTATGGTAGTTTATCTTCCGCTGCATATCAACTAGGTCATTTATATTGTTTGTCTTTGAAACTTTCAAGTTTTGAAGACTTTCATAAAAATCGTCTATTCACCCCCCCCCCCCTCTAGTCGATACTAGCACTTTCAGTTAGTCTTGAGAGTTGGCTAGTCGTCGGCTTCTGCCACCACATAGGAACTATGGGGGTGTTCGGGATAAACCTGAACACTCTTTATCCCATTCTTGGGTCCATGAAGGAGGTGTTCAGCACAGCGAACCAGGCAATTGGACTATAGGGCTTTATTACTCTCACTTAGCCATAGAAATTCGAGTATGGGAGGTGTAGCCGCTGGTGTTCGGAAGACTGCACGGGAGCTCTAATAGCGCCTGATCGGTGGACCGATCCTTCGCACGCTGCATTTTATTATGGCATTTATGCGGAATAAATCCTTAAAGATTTGGCTGTTGGAAATATGCCCTAGAGGCAATAATAAAATGGTTATTATTATATTTCCTTGTTCATGATAATTGTCTATCGTTCATGCTATAATTGTATTAACTGGAAACCATAATACATGTGTGAATACATAGACCACAACATGTCCCTAGTGAGCCTCTAGTTGACTAGCTCATTGATTAATAGATGGTTATGGTTTCCTGACCATGGACATTGGATGTCATTGATAACAGGATCACATCATTAGGAGAATGATGTGATGGACAAGACCCAATCCTAAGCATAGCACAAGATCGTGTAGTTCATTTGCTAAAAGCTTTTCTAATGTCAAGTATCATTTCCTTAGACCATGAGATTGTGCAACTCCCGGATACCGTAGGAATGCTTTGGGTGTGCCAAACGTCACCACGTAACTGGGTGGCTATAAAGGTGCACTACGGTCATCCCCGGAAGTGTCTGTTGGGTTGGCAAGAATCAAGACTGGGATTTGTCACTCCGTGTGACGGAGAGGTATCTCTGGGCCCACTTGGTAATGCATCATCATAATGAGCTCAATGTGACTTGTCGGTAACGAGATTGAATGAGGTATTGGGATACCGACGATCGAATCTCAGGCAAGTAACGTACCGATTAACAAAGGGAATTGTATACAGGATTGCTTGCATCCTTGACATCGTGGTTCATCCGATGAGATCATCGTGGAACATGTGGGAGCCAACATGGGTATCCAGATCCCGCTGTTGGTTATTGGTCGGAGAACATCTCGGTCATGTCTGCATGGTTCCCGAACCCGTAGGGTCTACACGCTTAAGGTTTGGTGACGCTAGAGTTGTTATGGGAAATAGTATGTGGTTACCGAAGGTAGTTCGGAGTCCCGAATGTGATCCCGGATGTCACGAGGAGTTCCGGAATGGTCCGGTGGTGAAGATCGATATATTGGACGAAGGGTATTGGAGTCGGGAAGTGTTCCGGGGGTACCAGGCTATGGCCAGCATGACCGAAAGGTGTTTCGGGAGCCTCGGCAAGTGTTGGAGGGCCTCATGGGCAAAAGGGGAAGGGGCAAACCAGCCCACTAAGGAGTGGTGCGCCCCCCACACCCTTTCCCACGTTATTTGGGGAGGTGGGGCACCTCCACCTGGCTTGGGAGGCAATCCTCCACCTGCTTGGCTTGGGAGGCAAGTCTCCCTAGGATTTTCCCTAGGGAGATCCAATCTGCTTGGCCGCCGCACCCTAGGGGAAACCCTAGGGTACCTCCCCCTCTCCCCTTGCCCCTATACATAGTGGAGGGGTGGGAGGGCAGCCACACCTCTTCCCTAGCGCAGCCCTCTCCCTCCTCCAACACCTCCTCCTCCTCCGTAGTGCTTGGCGAAGCCCTGCTGGAGAACCACGAGCTCCACCACCACCACGCCGTCGTGCTGTCAGAGTTCTCCCTCAACTTCTCCTCTCCCCTTGATGGATCAAGAAGGAGGAGACGTTCCCGGGCTGTACGTGTGTTGAACACGGAGGCACCATTGTTCGGTGCTTAGATTGGATTCGACCGCAATCTGAATCGCTTCGTGTACGACTCCACCGACCATGTTCTTGTAACGCTTCCGCATCGCGATCTTCAAGGGTATGAAGATACACTCATCCTCTCCCTCTCTTGTTGCTAGAATCTCCATAGATTGATCTTGGTGATGCGTAGAAAATTTTGAATTTCTGCTACATTCCCCAATAGTGGCATCATGAGCTAGGTCTATTGCATAGATTCTATGCACGAGTAGAACACAAGTAGTTGTGGGCGTTGGTTTGTTCAATATGCTTACCATTACTAGTCTTATCTTGATTTGGCAGCATTGTGGGATGAAGCGGCCCGGACCGACCTTACACGTATGCTTACGTGAGACAGGTTCCACTGATTGACATGCACTTGTTGCATAAGGTGGCTAGCGGGTGACAGTCTCTCCCACTTTAGTCGGATCGGATTCGATGAAAAGCGTCCTTATGAAGGGTAAATAGAAATTGGCATATCACCGTTGTGGCTTTTGCATAGGTAAGAAACATTCTTGCTAGAAACCCATAGCAGCCACGTAAAACATGCAACAACAATTAGAGGATGTCTAACTTGTTTTTGCAGGGTATGCTATGTGATGTGATATGGCCAAAAGAATGTGATGAATGATATATGTGAAGTATGAGATTGATCATGTTCTTGTAATAGGAATCACGACTTGCATGTCGATGAGTATGATAACCGGCAGGAGCCATAGGAGTTGTCTTAATTTATTGTATGACCTACGTGTCATTGAAAACGCCATGTCATTACTTTACTTTATTGCTAACCGTTAGCCATAGTAGTAGAAGTAATGGTTTGCGAGACAACTTCATGAAGACACGATGATGGAGATCATGATGATGGAGATCATGGTGTCATGTCGGTGACGAAGGTGATCATGTCGTGCCTCAAGATGGAGGTCAAAGGCGCAAGATGATATTGGCCATATCATGTCACTTTATGATTTGCATGTGATGTTTATCATGTTTACATCTTATTTTCTTAGAACGACGGTAGCACAAATAAGATGATCCCTCATTAAAATTTCAAGAAAGTGTTCCCCCTAACTGTGCACCATTGTGAAAGTTCGTTGTTTCAAAGCACCACGTGATGATCGAGTGTGATAGATTCTAACATTCACATACAATGGGTGTAAGCCAGATTTACACACGCAAAACACTTAGGTTGACTTGATGAGCCTAGCATGTACAGACATGGCCTCGGAACACGAGAGACCGAAAGGTCGAACATGAGTCCTATAGTAGATATGATCAACATGGAGATGTTCACCGATGATGACTAGTCCGTCTCATGTGATGATCGGACACAGCCTAGTTGACTCGGATCATGTATCACTTAGATGACTAGAGGGATGTCTATCTGAGTGGGAGTTCATTACATGAACTTAATTATCATGAACATAGTCAAAAGGTCTTTGCAAATTATGTCGTAACTTGCGCTTTAGTTCTACTATTTTAGATATGTTCCTAGAGAAAATTTAGTTGAAAGTTGATAGTAGCAATTATGCGGACTAGGTCCGTAAACTGAGGATTGTCCTCATTTCTACGCAGAAGGCTTATGTCCTTAATGCATCGCTCGGTGTGCTGAACCTCGAACATCGTTTGTGGATGTTGCGAATATCTAACATACACGTTTTGATGACTACATGATAGTTCAGTGTGTAATGTTAAACGGTTTAGAACTGAGGCACCAATGACATTTTTGATGCGTCGCAGAACATATGAGATGTTACAAGAGCTGAAATTGGGATTTCAGGCTCGTGCCCACGTCAAGAGGTATGAGACCTCTGATAAGTTTCTTAACCTGCAAACTAAGGGAGAAAAGCTCAATCGTTGAGCATGTGCTCGGATTGTCTGAGTACTGCAATCGCTTGAATTGAGTGGGAGTTAATCTTCCATATGACATAGTGATAGTTCTCCAAAGTCACTGCCACCAAGCTATTAGAGCTTCGTGATGAACTATAACATATCAGGGATAGACATGATGATCCTTGAGCAATTCGCGATGTTTGACACCGCGAAAGTAGAAATCAAGTAGGAGCATCAATTGTTGATGGTTAGTAAAATCACTAGTTTCAAGAAGGGCAAGGGCAAGAAGGGATGCTTCATGAAACGACAAATCAGTTGCTGCTCTAGTGAAGAAACCCAGGGTTGAACCCAAACCCGAAACTAAGTGCTTTTGTAATGAGGGAACGGTCATTGAAGCAGAACTACCCTAGATAGTTGGTAGATGAGAAGGCTGGCAAGGTTGACAGAAGTATATTGGATATACATTATATTAAATGTGTACTTTACTTGTACTCCTAGTAGCACCAGGGTATTAAGATATAGGTTCGGTTGCTAAGTGTTAGTAACTCGAAATAAAAGAGCTACGGAATAAACGGAGACTAGCTAAAGGTGAGATGACGATGTGTGTTGGAAGTGTTTCCAAGGTTGATGTAATCAAGCATCGCATGCTCCCACTACCATCGAGATTGGTGTTAAACCTAAATAATTGTTATTTGGTGTTTGCGTTGAGCATAGACATGATTGGATTATGTTTATCGCAATACGGTTATTCATTTAAGGAGAATAATGGTTACTCTGTTTATTTGAATAATACCTTCAACGGTCTTGCACCTAAAATGAATGGTTTATTGAATCTCGATCGTAGTGATACACATGTTCATGCCAAAAGATATAAGATAGTAATGATAGTACCACATACTTGTGGCACTGCCATTTGAGTCATATTGGTATAAAACACATGAAGAAGCTCCATGTTGATGGATCTTTGGACTCGCTCGTTTTTGAAAAGATTGAGACATGCGGACCATGTCTATTGGTATATATGCATGAAGAAACTCCATGCAGATGGATCGTTTGGACTCACTTGATTTTGAATCACTTGAGACATGCAAATCATACCACATGGGCAAGATGACTGAAAGGCCTCGTTTTCAGTGAGATGGAACAAAAGAGCAACTTGTTGGAAGTAATACATTTGATGTGTGCAATCCAATGAGTGCTGAGGCACGCAGTGAATATCGTTATGCTCTTACTTCACAGATGATTTGAGTAGATTCTAAGTATATTTAATTGATGAAACACAAGTCTGAAATATTGAAAGGTTCAAATAATTTCAGAGTGAAGTTGAAGATCATCGTGACAAGAGGATAAAATGTCTATGATATGATCATAGAGATAAATATCTGAGTTACAAGTTTGGTACACAATTAAGACATTGTGGAAATTGTTTCACAACTAACACCGCCTGGAACACCATTGTGTGATGGTGTGTCCGAACATCATAACTGCACCCTATTGGATATGGTGCATACCATGATGTCTCTTATCAAACTACCACTACCGTTTATGGTTAGGCATTAGAGACAACCGCATTCACTTCAAAGAGGGCACCACGTAATTCCGTTGAGATGACAGCGTATGAACTATGGTTTAGAGAAACCTCAGCTGTCATTTCTTAAAATTTTGGGCCTGCGATGCTTATGTGGAAAAGTTTTAGCCTGATAAGCTCAAACCCAAAGTGGATAAATGCATCTTCATAGGACACCCAAAAACAGTTGGGTATACCTCCTGTCTCAGATCCGGAAGCAAAAGGGATTGTTTCTAGAATCGGTTCCTTTCACGAGGAAAAGTTTCTCTCGAAAGAATTGAGTGGGAGGATGGTCAAGACTTGATGAGGTTATTGAACTGTCACTTTAACTATTGTGTAGCAGGGCACAGGAAGTTGTTCCTGTGGCGCTGAGGGAGTCCTGGATTAGGGGGTGTCCGGATAGCTGGACTACCATCATCAGCCGAACTATCATCGGCCGGACTATCATCATCGACCGGACTCCAAGACTATGAAGATACAAGATTGAAGACTTCGTCCCGTATCCGGATGGGACTTTCCTTGGCATGGAAGGCAAGCTTGGCGATACGGATACGTAGATCTCCTACCATTGTAACCGACTCTATGTAACCCTAGCCCTCTCCGGTGTCTATATAAACCGGATGGCTCTAGTCCGTAGGACACAACGACAACCATTACAATCATACCATAGGCTAGCTTCTAGGGTTTAGCCTCCTTGATCTCGTGGTAGATCCACTCTTGTAAACATCCACAATATCAATATCAATCAAGCAGGACGTAGGGTTTTACCTCCATCAAGAGGGCCCGAACCTGGGTAAAACATCGTGTCCCTTGTCTCCTGTTACCATCCGCCTAGACGCACAGTTCGGGACCCCCTACCCGAGATCCGCCGGTTTTGACACCGACATTGGTGCTTTCATCGAGAGTTCCTCTGTATCATCACCGATAGGCTTGATGGCCTCTTCAATCGACAACGATGCAGTCCTGGGTGAGACTTTTCTCCCTGGACAGATCGTCGTATTCGGCGGCTTCGCACTGCGGGCCAACTCACTTGGCCATCTGGAGCAGATCGAAAGCTACGCCCCTGGCCGTCAGGTCAGGTTTGGAAGCCTAAACTTCACGGCCGATATCCGCGGGGACTTGATCTTCGATGGATCTGAGCCACAGCCGAGCGTGCCGCGCTGTCACGATGGGCACGACCTAACTCTGCCGCCGGACAGCACCTTGGAGGCCGCACACGAATCCGCTCCGACCCATAGTCCGGAGCCGATCGCTCAGATCGAGGACGGATGGCTGGACACCGCCTTGGGAGCTGCAACTTCTATGGCGATGGAGCCGAACACTTACCTTGTCCCGCATAAAGCTCATGACTCCGAGGTGCCGGACTCTCTGCCGGACTCCGAACCTCCTGCGCCCCTGCCAGTCGAATCCGATTGGGCGCCGATCATGGAATTCACCGCTGCAGACATCTTTCAGCACTCACCCTTCGGCGATATCTTAAATTCGCTGAAGCATCTCTCGCTATCCGGAGAGCCCTGGCCGAACTACGGCCAGGATGGTTGGGATGCGGACGACAAAGAAATTCAGAGCCCACCCACCATCCACTTCGTAGCCACCGTCGACAATCTAACCGACGTACTCGACTACGACTCCGAAGACATCGACGGTATGGACGACGATGCCGGAGACTATCAAGAACCAGTGCCTACAGGACACTGGAAGACCACCTCGTCATACGGCATATACATGGTGGACACCCCAAAAGATGGGGACGGCGAAGAAGCAACGGAGGCCGATTCCTTAAAGAAACAGCCCAAGCGCCGACGTCAGCGGCGCCGCTCTAAACCCCGCCACAGCAAGAATGGAGATTCCGGCACAGGAGATAATAACACCCCCAAAAGTGCCGAAGACAACCCCCTCCAGCACGATCCAGCGCAGGAGGAGGTAGAAGCAAGCCCTCACGAGAGGGCGGCAGACGAAGAGGTCGAGGATGATAATTACTTACCTCCCTCCGGAGACGAGGCAAGCCTTGAAGACGACGAATTCGTCGTGCCTGAGGATCCCGTCGAACAAGAGTGTTTCAGACGCAGGCTAATGGCCACGGCAAACAGCCTAAAGAAAAAGCAGCAACAGCTTCAAGCTGATCAAGACCTACTGGCCGACAGATGGACCGAGGTCCTCGCGGCCGAAGAGTATGAACTCGAACGCCCCTCCAAAAGTTACCTAAAACGCAAGTTGCTCCCCCGACTAGAGGAGGAAGCGTACAAACCTGCATCACCAGCGCTTAATACGGCAGACCGACCACCTCGTGGCCGCGACAGAGAGGCGTGCAAGCCCTCCACCAAAACCGTACCCCGGCATCGCTCAAAAAGCATGAAGCCACGGGGGAACGCGCCGGACTTGCAGGATATATTGGGGGACAAGGCAAGACAATCCAGATCTATCTATGGATCAGGTGGGCGCCCCAAGACCCACGACGAATACCGTCGCGCCGGATACAACTACTCCGGCCGGGCCGAACACAGCAGACAACGCTCTCTCGAGCTACGTCGCGATATTGCTCAATACAGAGGCGCCGCGCACCCACTATGCTTCACTGACAAAGTAATGGATCATCAAATCCCTGAAGGGTTTAAACCCGTTAATATCGAATCCTACGATGGCACAACAGACCCCGCGGTTTGGATTGAGGATTATCTCCTCCATATACATATGGCCCGCGGCGACGATCTTCACGCCATCAAATATCTCCTGCTCAAGCTTAGAGGACCAGCTCGGCATTGGCTTAACAGCCTGCCCGCAGAGTCAATTGGATGCTGGGAAGACCTGGAAGCCGCATTCCTCAACAATTTCCAGGGCACGTATGTGCGACCACCGGACGCAGATGACCTAAGCCACATAATCCAGCAGCCAGACGAATCGGCCAGGCAATTCTGGACACGGTTCTTCACAAAGAAAAATCAAATCGTCGACTGTCCGGATGCAGAGGCCCTCGCTGCCTTCAAACATAACATCCGCGACGAGTGGCTGGCTCGGCACCTAGGACAGGAAAAGCCGAAATCCATGGCAGCCCTCACATCACTCATGACCCGCTTCTGTGTGGGAGAGGATAGCTGGCTAGCTCGCAGCAACAACCTCAGCAAAAATGCTGGCAGTCCAGATACCAAGGACCGCAATGGCAGGTCACGTCGAAACAAAAACAAACGCCGCATTAACGGCGACAGCAATGAGGATACGGCAGTCAACGCCGGATTCCGAGGCTCCAAGCCCGGTCAACGGAAGAAGCCATTCAAAAGAACCACTCCGGGCCCGTCCAATTTGGACCGAATACTCGACCGCTCCTGTCAAATACATGGAACGTCCGGTATTCAAGCAGGCAGGCAAATTAATCGCCAAAAACAATGACAAGGGGCTACACAGCGATGACGAGGAAGAGACCCGGCTGCCGAACAACAGAGGACAAAAGGGATTCCCCTCTCAAGTTCGGACGGTAAACATGATATACGCAACGCATATACCCAAGGGGGAGCGGAAGCGTGCACTAAGGGACGTATACGCGATGGAGCCAGTCGCCCCAAAATTCAACCCATGGTCCTCTTGCCCGATCACTTTCGATTGAAGAGACCATCCGACCAGTATCCGCCATGGCGGATTCGCCGCATTGGTCTTAGACCCAATCGTCGATGGATTTCACCTCACGAGAGTCCTGATGGACGGCGGCAGTAGCCTGAACCTGCTTTATCAGGATACAGTGCGCAAGATGGGCATAGACCCTTCAAGGATTAATCCTACAAAGACAACCTTCAAAGGCGTCATACAAGGTGTCGAGGCCAGTTGTACAGGCTCAGTTACACTGGAAGTGGTCTTCGGATCCCCGGATAATTTCCGAAGCGAGGAGTTAATCTTCGACATAGTCCCATTCCGCAGTGGCTATCACGCTCTGCTCGGACGAACCACGTTCGCAAAATTCAACACGATGCCGCATTATGCATACCTTAAGCTCAAGATGCCAGGCCCTCGTGGAGTCATCACGGTCAATGGAAACACGGAACGCTCCCTCCGAACGGAGGAACATACAGCGGCTCTCGCGGCAGAAGTACAGAGCAGCCTTTTAAGGCAATTTTCGAGTCCGGCCGTTAAACGACCGGACACGGCCAAACGCATCCGGAGCAACATCAACCGAGACCACATGGCACGTTCCGAGCACGCGTAGCAATGCGGCCTCAACCCCAGCCCTCGCACAATTGTAAGACAAACTCTCCGCGTACATAATTACGCCCTGGAGATACCATGGGCATAGGGGGAGAGGCACAACCACAACAGACCCAGAGTGCGGTTCGACCACACCAGGGGCTCCCAAGTGTGTCGCTCTTTTTATCTTTTATTTCTCTCTTTTTTATACAGAACTCTGTCCGGCGGTGAACCTGCCGAACTCATGATGCAACAGCCAGGGAGGGACAAAGGCTGCGACGAACACTCAGGTGGTCTCCATTACGAGCATTAAATTTGTTAAATACACCATTCCGCGGCCTACCCCTGGAGGGAGACGCCTTTAATTCGTCCAATCCCTTGCTTTCCGCACTATTTGTATCATTCGCACTCATAGCATATCTTCTCGAATAAAATGCAGCACTTTTTGCCCATAATTGCATTACCTTATATATATATGTTCATTTACGACATGTTGCATCCGTACATTTTGGTGCGGCCAAATACACCAGGGGCTTATGTTCCCCGCATTATGGTGTGATAAAGTCCAAACACTTTCACAAGTGCGGCACCCCGAACTTATAGCATTATATGAATCGGCTCCGAATCATGTCTTGGGTCAATAGTTGGGTTTGCCCGGCTCCCAAGTTTGGCACCTTACGTTCCGTTCTATCGGCTAAGGTAGCACTGGGAGAACCACTGCGATTGCGCCCCGGTTGAGCCGGGTTAACGCCTCAGTGGAGAAAGCTAAAACTGACTGTCATGATAAGGCGAGAGACTGGTCGCTGTTCGAGAGGTCTTTTCGGGTCCTTAAAGACCTACGCCGCTTCGAGCGAAGTACCGGATAATGTCCGACGAAGCCGTGGATAGCGCCCCGAATTCGGTCTTCCGAATACTAGGGGCTTCGCTGAAATTTAAAATTATAGAATTCTATGGCTAAGTGAGAGTGTTCAAGCACTATAAGCCCGGTTGCCTTGTTCGTTGTGTTGAGCGCCTCCCTAGATGGACCCAAAAATGGGAACAAGAGTGCTCAAGTTTATCCCGAACACCCCAGCACTCGTGGCATGGGGGCTGAAGCCGACGACTTGCCATCTCTCAGATTTAATAAACTACCGCACAGAAGGTAATATTTTAAATTAATAAGCGTTGCTTAGCGCATATGAACAAAGTTTTCAGCGCACAGGATAACACATTGCGAATTTACTCAATAATTACATCCCTGGGGCACTCATCCGCAATCTTGCGGGCACCCTTCAGGATAGTCTTATAGTACATCTCGGGCGTACGGTATTCCTTGCCCGCTGGTGGCGCGTCAGTGATTAGCTTCTCCGCATCCAGCTTGCCCCAATGCACCTTTGCGCGGGCAAGGGCCCGACGAGCACCTTCAATACAGGCGGAGCGCTTGATAACCTCCACCCAGGGGCACGCATCCACCAACCATCGCACGAGGCTGAAATAGCTCCCAGGCATGGCCTCTCCAGGCCACAGCCGGACTATGAGGCCCTTCATGGCCTGCTCGGCCACCTTGTGGAGCTCGACCAGCTGCTTCAGCTGGTCGCTAGGGGGCACCGGATGGCCGGCCTCAGCATACTGAGACCAAAAAACCTTCTCCGTTGAGCTCCCCTCCCCGGCTCGATAGCATGCGGCGGCATCAGACACGCCGCGAGGCAGATCTGCAAACGCCCCTGGAGAGCTCCGAATTCAGGTAAGTAACACGTAATTTACATTCACATGCTTGCTTTGCATGAAAATACCTTACCCGCCGCTATCTTCCTCACGAACTCAATCTCCTGAAGGGACTTATGGGCATCGGCCTTGGCAGTTTTGCCACTTTCGAGAGCCGAGGCAAGCTCGGACTCTCGAGTCTTTGAGTCACGCTCCAAACTCTCATGCTTTTCCATAAGAGCCTAGAGCTCTTGCCGAACCACCGCCACCCGCGCCTCCTGCTTTTCTCGCTCTGCCCGTTCCGCGGCCGCATTGCGTTCGGCCGCGGACACGGCCTCCTTCAGGGTCGCCACCTCGTTCGTGGCCCCTGCAGTACCCATGTTATCCTTGTTATTTTTTGTTGCAACCTAAATCCTTTTATGTAAGGTACAAGTTCAAAGTGGTGTTACTCACCTTCTTTGTCCTGGAGCTGCTTCTTGGCGCGGCCGAGCTCTTGCTCGGACCGCTCGAGCTCCTGCTTCAAAGCACCGACCTCCGCAGTCAGTGCGGCAGAGGTCAGCAGCGCAGCCTGCAACCCATATTGACATAATTTTTTAGCAACCCTGTGTATATCTTCTTTTTTTTAGATCCTCAGTCCGGCTTTTCTTTCCGAACACCGAACCGAGCATCAGGGGCTACTGTCTATGCGGTATTACATTGCATATTTTTAACTTCTTACCTCAAAGCCTGATAGAAGGCTACTGCAGGCTTCGGTCAGCCCGCTCTTGGCAAGCTGTACCTTCTGAATCACCGCACTCATAATAGTGTCGTGTTCTTCCTTGATGGAAGCGCTCTACAGCGCCTCCAACAAATTGTCCGGCGCCTCCGGTTGGACGGAAGCTGCCGGCGTCACGGTCTTGCCCTTCGTGCGAAGGGGCCGCCGGCCGGACTCCGGAACCACTGCGGGTTCTGATGTGGAGTCCGGCGCAAAGTCTGGGAGGCCGCCTTGTGGCGCCTCCGGAGCCTCCCCCTGATGGGTCCCTTCTTGGGATCCCACCTCGGCGTCCTCGGTGTCGCAAGGGGTGGAGGCGGTCGGGATGGAGTCTACATCCGACGGAGCCAACGACCCGCTCGATGAAGCGGGGAGATCATCATTGGCCGGACTACAGGCAGCATGCGGCATCAGAATGACACTATGTGATGCAGAAAAAGAAATTATAAATCATTCAGGAATCCGGATACTTACGATCTCGCCGGAGGCCTGGCCCTTGAAGGCCATTCTTCCTCGCCAACATTGATGTTGGCGGAGCTGTCCGGGGGAATAGTCCTTCCCCTCTTGGACCCTTCGGCCTCCCCTGTTGGGGAAGCCTTCCTCTTCCTCTCTCCCTCCTCTGGGAGAGAGTCCTCTTTCTCCTCCTCGTTTTCGGGGGAGGAGTCCGCCCCGGATTCATCGGACACCTGAAAACAGGAACTCTTTCGAGCACCCATGGCCTCCTTCTTGGCCTTCTTCTCCGGCACCACGTGCGGTGCCGGAACCAGCAGCCTCGTTAGATGGGCGTCTACTGGGTTTTCTGGCATAGGACCCGGGCAGATAATCTGCTTGGCCTTCCTCATCCAGTCCTGTCAAAGGAAAAGGGGAAATTAAAACCCGCATAGAGTCAAACTATGAAAAGCAAGTGTCCCGTAAAGGGGTAGAATCACTTACCTCGTCGGCTTGGCGCTGCGAGCGAAATTCGCGATCTTCAGTCGCGGATGCGGGGGCTTCGGCACCCTTGAATAGCACCCTCCAGGCGCCTTCGTACGTCGTGTCGAAGAGCCCGCTCAGCGCCTGGTGCTGTTCCAGATTGAAATCCCACAGATTGAATGCCCACTCTTGGCATGGGAGAATCCGGCGGACGAGCATGACTTGGACCACGTTAACCAGCCTGAGCTTCTTCACCAGCTTCTGGATACAGGCTTGGAGTCCCGTCAGCTCCTTCGAACTACCCCACAGCAAGCCCTTCTCTTTCCAGGAGGTGAGCTGCGTGGGGATACCAGATCTAAACTCGGGGGCCGCCGCCCATGTAGGGTCGCGCGGCTCGGTGATATAGAACCACCCCGATTGCCACCCCTTGACGGATTCCACGAAGGCCCCTTCGAACCAAAGGATGTTGGGCATCTTGCCCAACATGGCGCCTCCGCACTCCACTTGAGTGCCCTTCACTACCTTCGCCTTGACATTGAAGGTCTTGAGCCACAAGCCGAAGTGGGGCCGGATGCAGAGGAAGGCATCGCACACGACGATAAACGCCGAGATGTTGAGGATGAAGTTCGGTGCCAGATCATGGAAATCCAGGCCGTAGTAGAACATGAGCCCCCGGACAAAGGGGTGAAGTGGAAAGCCCAGTCTGCGGAGGAAGTGGGGAAGAAAAACGACCCTCTCATGGGGCCTGGGGGTGGGGATGAGCTGTCCCTCGTCGGGCAGCCGGTGCGCGATGTCGCCGGACAGGTAGCCGGCGCTGCGCAGTCTTTCGATGTGCTCCTCCGTAACGGAGGAGGTCATCCACTTGCCTCCCGCTCCAGACATGACTGGGGAAGGTTGAGACGAGATGTGCGGGCTTGGGCGCTGGAGCTCGAGTGCGCGGAGATGGATAAGCAAAGGAGGAAGAAGGCGTAGGTGAAAAGGTGAATCCTTATCCCTTATATGGGCGGGCGAAGTCTACGCGTCCCCCACCAGCCTGGTAAAACTTGCTTATCCCCCAGCGTCACCATCAATGGCGCGGTTGGGTTACCCACGTCCGTATTGATGAGAATCCCGGATTAAGGGGGAACACGATCTCTGCTTCGACAAGACGTGCCAAGGAAACCGCTTCGCTAAATGTGCTGAGGTGGTAGAGTAAAAAATGATTCAAGTAATGGCTTGGTAGTGGCGTGACATCATGCCGCAAAAAACGTCAGCAGATTGAACTTCTGTATATATTATTCTCTCTAAGGTGGAATGTGGAATTTATTTTGCAGAGCCGGACACTATCCTGGTGTTAACAATCTTCTATCATTCGGAGGAGGAACCCGCCTTGCAATGCCAAGCAATATACGCGCCGGACTTATCATCATTGAAGCCTGGTTTAGGGGCTACTGAGGGAGTCCTGGATTAGGGGGTGTCCGGATAGCTGGACTACCATCATCAGCCGAACTATCATCGGCCGAACTATCATCATCGACCGGACTCCAAGACTATGAAGATACAAGATTGAAGACTTCGTCCCGTATCCGGATGGGACTTTCCTTGGCGTGGAAGGCAAGCTTGGCGATACGGATACGTAGATCTCCTACCATTGTAACCGACTCTATGTAACCCTAGCCCTCTCCGGTGTCTGTATAAACCGGATGGCTCTAGTCCGTAGGACACAACAACAACCATTACAATCATACCATAGGCTAGCTTCTAGGGTTTAGCCTCCTTGATCTCGTGGTAGATCCACTCTTGTAAACATCCACAATATCAATATCAATCAAGCAGGATGTAGGGTTTTACCTCCATCAAGAGGGCCCGAACCTGGGTAAAACATCGTGTCCCTTGTCTCCTGTTACCATCCGCCTAGACGCACAGTTCGGGACCCCCTACCCGAGATCCGCCGGTTTTGACACCGACAGGCGCCTACACCAATTGAAGTGGAAGCTGATGATATTGATCATGAAACTTCAGATCAAGTCACTACCAAAACTCGTTGGTTGACAAGGATACGTACTACTTCGGAGTGGTACGTAATCCTGTCTTGGAGGTCATGTTGCTAGACAACAATGAATCTACGAGCTATGGAGAAGCTATGGTGGGCCCGGATTCCGATGAATGGCTCATGTATGAAAACAAAGTATAGACTTTGGAAGAACTATTCGATGGTCGCAAGGCTGTTGAGTACTGATGGATTTTAAAAGGAAGACGGACAATGATGGTAAGTGTCACCATTAAGAAAGCTCGACTTATCGCTAAGATGTTTTCCGACAAGTTCAAGGAGTTGACTACGATGAGACTTTCTCTCTCGTAGCGATGCTGAGAGTCTATTGAAATTATATTAGCAGTTCCTGCATTATTTATGAAATCTTGCAGATAGGATGTATGTGATACAACCAGAAGGTTTTGTCAATCCTAAAAGATGCTAACAAGTATGCAAAGCTCCAGCAATCCTTCTAAGGACTGGAGTAAGCATCTCGGAGTTGGAATATACGCTTTGATGAGATGATCAAAGATTTTGGGTTTATACAAAGTTTATGAGAAACTTGTATTTCCAAAGAAGTGAGTGGGAGCACTATAGAATTTCTGATGAGTATATGTTGTTGACATATTGTTGATCAGAAATGATGTAGAATTTCTGGAAATCATATAGGGTTATTTGAAAAGTGTTTTTCAATGGAAAACCTGGATTAAGCTACTTGAACATTGAGCATCAAGATCTATAAGGATAGATCAAAATCGCTTAATAGTACTTTCAAACGAACACATACCCTGTCAAGATTTTGAAGGAGTTCAAAATAGATCGGCAAAGAAGGAGTTCTTGGCTGTGTTATAAGGTGTGAGTATTGAGTAAGACTCCAGAAATGACCACGGCAGAATAGAGAGAAAGGATGAAGGTCGTCCCCTATGCTTTAGACGTAGGCTCTACAATATGCTATGATGTGTACCGCACCTGAAGTGTGCCTTGCCATGAGTCAATCAAGGGGTACAAGTGTGATCTAGGAATGGATCACAGCACAGTGGTCAAGGTTATCCTTAGTAACTAGTGGACTAAGGAATTTTCTCGATAATGGAGGTGGCAAAAGAGTTTGTCATAAAGGGTTACGCTGATGCAAACTTTGACACTAATCCGGATGACTCTGAGTAGTAAACCGGATTCGTATAGTAGAGAAGTTATTTGGAATAGTTCCAAATAGCGCGTGGTAGCTGCATCTAGGAGATGACATAGAGATTTGTAAAGCACACACGGATCTGAAAGATTCAGACCCGTTGACTAATAACCTCTCTCACAAGCGAGATATGATCAAACCCAATGGGTGTTGGATTCATTACAATCACATGGTGATGTGAACTAGATTATTGACTCTAGTGCAAGTGGGAGACTGTTGGAAATATGCCCTAGAGGCAATAATAAATTGGTTAATATTATATTTCCTTGTTCATGATAATTGTCTATTGTTCATGCTATAATTGTATTCATTGGAAACCATAATACATGTGTGAATACATAGACCACAACATGTCCCTAGTGAGCCTCTAATTGACTAGCTCGTTGATCAATAGATGGTTATGGTTTCCTGACCATGGACATTGGATGTCATTGATAACGGGATCACATCATTAGGAGAATGATGTGATGGACAAGACCCAATCCTAAGCATAGCACAAGATCGTGTAGTTCGTTTGCTAAAAGCTTTTCTAATGTCAAGTATCATTTCCTTCGACCATGAGATTGTGCAACTCCCGGATACCGTAGGAATGCTTTGGGTGTGCCAAACGTCACAACGTAACTGGGTGGCTATAAAGGTGCACTACGGGTATCTCCGAAAGTGTCTGTTGGGTTGGCACGAATTGAGACTGGGATTTGTCACTCCGTGTGATGGAGAGGTATCTTTGGGCCCACTCGGTAATGCATCATCATAATAAGCTCATTGTGACTAAGTAGTTAGTCACTGATCATGCATTATGGAACGAGTAAAGTGACTTGCCGGTAATGAGATTGAACGAGGTATTGGGATACCGATGATCGAATCTCGGGCAAGTAACGTACCGATTGACAAAGGGAATTGTATACAGGATTACTTGAATCCTTGACATCGTGGTTCATCTGATGAGATCATCGTGGAACATGTGAGAGCCAACATGGGTATCCAGATCCTGCTGTTGGTTATTGGCCGGAGAACGTCTCGGTCATGTCTGCATGGTTCCCGAACCCGTAGGGTCTACACACTTAAGGTTTGGTGATGCTAGAGTTGTTATGGGAAATAGTATGTGGTTACCGAAGGTAGTTCGGAGTCTCGGATGTGATCCCGGACATCACGAGGAGTTCCAGAATGGTCCATCGGTGAAGATCAATATATTGGACGAAGGGTATTGGAGTCCGAAAGTGTTCCGGGGGTACCAGGCTATGGCCAGCATGACCGAAAGGTGTTTCGGGAGCCTCGGCAAGTGTTGGGGGGCCTCATGGGCAAAAGGGGAAGGGGCAAAGAAGCCCACTAAGGAGTGGTGCGCGCCCCACACCCTTTCACACGTTATTTGGGGAGGTGGGGCACCTCCACCTGGCTTGGGAGGCAATCCTCCACCTGCTTGGCTTGGGGGGCAAGTCTCCCTAGGATTTTCCCTAGGGAGATCCAATCTGCTTGGCCGCCGCACCCTAGGGGAAACCCTAGGGTACCTCCCCCTCTCCCCTTGCCCCTATATATAGTGGAGGGGTGGGAGGGCAGCAGCACCTCTTCCCTGGCGCAGCCCTCTACCTCCTCCAACACCTCCTCCTCCTTCGTAGTGCTTGGCGAAGCCCTGCTGGAGAACCACGAGCTCCACCACCACCATGCCGTCGTGCTGTCGGAGTTCTCCCTCAACTTCTCCTCTCCCCTTGCTGGATCAAGAAGGAGGAGACGTCCCCGGTTTGTACGTGTGTTGAAAGCGGAGGCACCGTTGTTCGGTGCTTAGATCGGATTCGACCGCGATCTGAATCGCTTCGTGTACGACTCCACCGTCCACGTTCTTGTAATGTTTCTGCATCGCAATCTTCAAGGGTATGAAGATGCACTCATCCTCTCCCTCTCTTGTTGCTAGAATCTCCATAGATTGATCTTGGTGATGCGTAGAAAATTTTGAATTTCTGCTACATTCCTCGACATTGGCAACCTCTCGAACAGCTGACCAGCTCTCGCCTTGTCATGACAGTCGGTTTTCGGCTTTCTCTATTGAGGTGTTCGTCCGGCAGAACCGGGACACAATCGCAGTAGTTCTCCCAGCGCTACCTTAGCCGATATTGCGGAACGTAAGGTACCAAAACATGGGAGCCGGGCAAACCCAACCAATGACCCAAGACATGATTCAGAGCTGATGCATATAATGCTATAAGTTCGAGGTGCCGAATGACCGAGAAGGTGTTCGGACTTTAGTCGTCGTAGTACGGGTGTAAGGAAGCCCCTGACGTTCAAAGGCATAACTCGATGTTCGGATGCCGTTCTGACAAAATGTCATTGAGAAATAGCAGATAAGCGTCAAATGACTCTACATGCTGTATTTAAGTAACACGTCTATGCGTATGAGTACAGTGCATGTTATAAAAGAGAGGCATGACGGCAGAACCTGTTAGGGCCGGGCGGTAGTTGGCTGTGCGCGAGTCCGGAGGAATATCCGGATTGTATTCAGGTGGGGTGGAGATCCCCCCTGTGTGCGTCCGAGCTGCTTCCAAGTCGTCGGTCTAGTTGTGCGCGAGGGCGAACCTGCGAATAATGCCTAAAAGGTGTGTGTGAGTAGTGTCTGAGCCGTGGATGTGATCCGTCCGGCTTACGCTGAAGGATCTGTATGAGCTATGGTTAGGTTGGGCTATCAAGAAGTAGTTCAGACTCCTTTGTCGGTGCCCGGGAGTTCGGTTGTCAAATCTAAGTTCGATTAAAAAAACCGTGACTCGCTGCTTCGGTGAATAAGGTAGCCGAATATTCTTTAGCACCGAGGCGAAGCTCGGTCTTGACCGCATTTGTGATTTCATCACGTGGGTCTTGGGTGGTAATGCGTCGAGTCATAGTGTATCCTGGCGGTGCTGAGTAGCTACTGCCTAGAGGCGTTAGGCCAAAAGTTGGTATGACATTTTCGGCTATCCGAAGACCAGTTCCGGGGTGGCGGGGCCTAGATGGCGGTCACGCCTATTTATGATACTCTAGAATGAGTTATTTGGTGAGTCTGATCCTTGAGTCATCGGTCCCTAGACTTGATAATCTGGTCTTCTTCATGCTCCTTTCGGCGTCGGCCTACCGATTTGTTTAAAGACCAAGCATTCTCTATTGGTATGATTGGCAGCCGCTCCTGGAGTGCCATGAATTTGACATGGGCGGTCAAGTATGCGGTTCAAGCTGGAGGGGCCCGAATTAAGATGTTGGAGTCTCTTCTCCCGCTCCACGGGTTGAGGATTACGGGCTCCTCCGTTGATCTCCATTCCCTGGGCGCCATTTTTTGCCTAGGGACGCTTTTTTTTAGAAACTTGACAGTAGGGTGAGAAACCCTACTATTTTTTCATATATCTATATAAATGGGGTGTTTACATAGATATATCCACCAGATCATTACAATGTGCACTGTGCACCTAGTGTGCAGCTAGTCAACAAAAAGAAATGAGAGTGTGGTCTATACAATAGAGTTACAAAAGTTAATCAAGGCAACTATATGAGCTGCTTTTACCCTATGTTGGAGAAGCTTGAGGTCCTCTTTGAAGTGGATGAACCAGGACCCCACACCAGGAGCCACCCCTCTAAAATGCTTGTTGTTTCTCTCTTTCCAAATGCTCCAGGCCGAAGTTAGGAATGTTTCAAAAAAGAATTGGTTCGGCCAGGAGTGAGCAGTAGCTTGAAGAAGATCTAGCCGGTTATGAAAGGGGCCCCAGACAATATGAAGTTTAGCCCAGCAGGTTTGACTAAAGGGGCAAGTGAAGATCATATGATCCACGGTCTCCTCAACGAATTGGCCACAAAGGATGCAGTCAAAGTTGTCACCAATATTGTAATGTCTTCTTTTGAGCATGTTGCGAGTGTTGAGTCTGTCAAGGAATAGTAGCCAGCCAAACACTTTGATTTTCATAGTACACCGTGACTTCCAAAGACTTTTGAACACAGGGTGCGCCACCACGTCCCTGAAGTAATTCTTGTAATAGTCCTTTGGCTTGTAGCATGCGGAGCCCCAGGAGTAATGACAAACATCATGCAGCGAGGTTGATGGAGATATCCAAAATGGAAGGGATGACATGGACTTGATCTCCTCGAGTGCTTTCGGTGAGACTGGTAGATGAAAGGTTGCATGCAGCTCCATGCACGTCATCGCCTCTGCCACTGATAAATCTTCATGAATAGCAAAGGAGAAGGCTCGAGGGTGAGAAATTTGGAGGATTTCCTCTTTCCATAGATCCTTCCAAAAGAGAGCCGTTTCACTATCAACCACTTGGATACAAGTGATTCCTTGAAATATGGGAGTGAGTTTTAGGATGTCCTTCCACCAGAAGGAGCCAATTGAATCCACTGCATGGGGGATCTTGCCAACGTAAAGATTGTCCCAAATAAGATTCACCCACGGGATATCCTGCTTGCTGAAGAATTTGTGCAAGAATTTTAGCAACAGGGCCTCATTATGAATCCGTATATTGATCACACCCAGTCCACCTTTTTTCTTTGGCCTACAAACCAGATCCAACACAGCCAAAGAGTTACATTTGTCCCCTTGCTCCGTTTTCTTAGTCCAAAGACATCTGCGTCTGATCTTATCCAGGATCTCAATGAGCTTTGGTGGAAACTTAAGCGTGCACATGGCAAACACTAGGAGAGACGTGATCGAAGCATTCAGCCAAGAGAGCTTGCCACCATATGACATCATCACAATAGTGGTTGTAAGTTGTCTCTCTAGTCTGCTTACCAGAGGCATGAGCTCATGTATCGTGGGTTTAGCCATGCCAAGTGGGAGGCCCAGGTAGGTGAAAGGCATCGATCCAATGGTGCATCCAAAAACTCTGGCCAGATTCGCCGCGGTAGCCAAGTCTAGGTTGATTGGGATTAGGGTGGATTCGTGGAAGTTGATCTTAAGCCCAATGGAGGAGGCATAGTCAGATAGGAGCTGTTTGATCAAAGTGGCTTGTTGGACGCATGCAGGGAGGACAATGAGTGTGTCATCCGCATATTGGAGGACAGGATAATCTATTTGTCCTCTGCAAGGAAAAGTAAGGTGTATTCGGCCCTGTCTGAACACGTCATTAATTGTGGCCTGGAGTAATTCGGCCGCAAGGACAAAGATTAGGGGGGACAACGGATCTCCTTGCCTAACCCCACACTTGCAGAGAAACTGTCGGCCCGGGACCCCATTGAGGAGAACTGAAGATCGGCCAGAGGAGAAGAGGCAGTTGATCCAAGCAATCCATCGATCGTTAAACCCCATATGCCGCATTATATTGATCATGGGCTCATGAGCAATGGTATCAAAGGCTTTGGCGAAGTCAAGCTTTAGCAGAACAATCCCCCTCCCTGAAGTATGGCACTGATGAATATACTGATAGGCCCAGGCGAGACAATCTTGTATGGTCCTCCCTTTGAAAAATCCGTACTGATTACGGTGTACCAGCTGCAGAATGACACGTTGGAGGCGGTTTGCAAGTAACTTAGTGATCAACTTGAGGAAGCAGTTCAGTAGGGTAATGGGTCTGTAATCGTTAACGGATTCAGCCGAATTGACCTTGGGTATTAGAGTAATGAGACCATCATTGATGCTGGTGATGTCGAGGGTGCCTTCATGAAATTGCTTGTAGAGTGCATAAAAGTCATGTTTAATAATGGGCTAGCTGGCCTTAAGAAAAGCACCACTAAATCCGTCTGGACCGGGGGCACGATCGGGAGGCATTTCTTTGACAATGCCATCAATTTCTTCTTTAGTAAATGGATCAGTGAGATGATCAAGGTTGTGTGCCCGAGGAATGATCGACAGTAAATCAAATTTCATGTCACAGGAAGCAGTGGTACCTAACCTTGTTTTATAAGTGGAGTGGAGCAAGGCTTCTTTTCCAGGGTGATCTTCAACCAGAGTACCATCATCTGTGCTAAACAAAGCAATATTATTCTTACGAAATCTCTCAGTTGCAATGGCTTGGAAATTTTTTGTATTTTCATCGCCAAATTTGATCCAACGTATGGTGCAGCGTTTTTTCCAATATAACTTCTGGTATTTGAGCAACTTGAGCAAATGAGCTTTAAGGATGTTTCTGAAGTTAGACTTAGGAATTGTGAGGCATCTTTCATTTTCTAATTCATCCAAATCCGCCAGGACAGCATTACAGTTACTGATCGCAATGGAAAGCTTTGAAATATTTCTACTCCAAACATAAGCTTATATTTGTTGCACCAAGGTTTGTAGACTCTGTTTTTGTTCGCTGATGCATCTGGGGTGCTTGTCATGTTGCTGTTTGGTATGTAATGCCGGTCTTGTGTGCGGCCCCTTGTCGCGGTGTGTTGTCGGCGGGGTGTAGGCCTGCGTTTGATCTCTAGTACTGCCTCCTCAAATTGAGGTAGCAGCCTGCGTTTTGGGTAGTATTTTGTTCGACGCTCGAGTCCATATTCTTCGGCTGCCTGGGCCTTAGTCCGCTTGTCTATGAGCAGATCTTGGTCAGCTTGGAGCTGCTGCTGCTTCTTTTTCAGGCTTCTTGCAGTGGCTATAAGCCTGTGCTTGAAGCGCTCCTGCTCTATGGGATCCTCTGGTACGCCGAATTCGTCGTCGTCGAGGCTCACCTCATCTTCGGAGGGAGGCATATAGTTATCGTCCTCCAAGTATCCGTCCGTCGCCTGTTCATTTGAGCTAGCTTGCCCATGTTCCTGTACGGCTTGCTCGAAGGTGGGTTGATCAGGTTCATATTCCTCTTTGGCACCATCTGGATTTTCTTCTCCAGTGCCGGTATTGTTGTGGCGAGGCTTGGAGCGGCGCCGATGATGCCCATGTTTTGCTTTCTTCCCCGAGGGGTTATCTCCCGCTGCCTCATCACCATTGGTTTCTTTGCGAGTTTCCACCATATATATATCATATGAAGAGGTGGCAGTCCAGCGTCCTATGGGCGGTGGTTCCTGTTCTTCTCCCGCATCATCGTCTATACCGTCGATGTCTTCAAAGTCAAAGTTAAGCACGTTAATTAAGTCACCGACCATGGCTATTAAGTGGGTGGTGGGTGGGTAACGAATTTCTTCGTTGCCAGCTTCCCACTCGAGCCGAACATAGTTCGGCCAGGAGTCTCCTAACAAAGAGAGAGACCTTAATGAATTCAGCACGTCTCCAAAGGGTGAGTGCTGAAAGATATCCGCGGCAGCGAACTCCATGACTGGAGCCCAATTAGATTCGATGGGCACGGATGCGCGCAGTCCGGAACACACTACCGGATATGATTCTGGGGGTACGGAGGTACAGATTTCCTGAGGAGTGTTCAGCTCCAACGCCGATGAGAATGCGGCCTTCGGGGTGGGGTCCATCCACCCGTCCTCGGGAGGCACGGCCTGCTCTGGAACGAAGTCCGGAGCTAAAGCAGGTGCGATGTTTCGAATACTGTCTGACTGCAGATCTAGGTCATGCTCGTCGTGATTGTTCAGCGCTCCTGACACGGGCCTGAATCCGTCGAAGATCAAGTCTCCACGGATGTCGGTGGTGTGGTTTAGGTTTCCAAACCTGACCTGATGGCCAGGGGCGTAGCTATCGATCTGCTCCAGATGGCCAAGCGAGTTGGCCCGCAGTGCGAAGCCGCCGAACACAAAGATCTGTCCCGGGAGAAAAGTCTCCCCCAGGGCAGCGTGGTTGAAGGTTGGGGATGCCATCTAGCCTTGCAGCAACGACACAGAGGAACTCTCAATGAAAGCACCAATGTTGGTGTCAAAACCGGCGGATCTCGGGTAGGGGGTCCCGAACTGTGTGTCTAAGACTAATGGTAACAGGAGGCTGGGGACATGATGTTTACCCAGATTCAGGCCCTCTCGATGGAGGTAAAACCCTACTTCCTGCTTGATATATCTTGATGATATGAGTATTACAAGAGTTGATCTACCACGAGATCAGAGAGGCTAAACCCTAAAAGCTAGCCTATGGTATGATTGTTGTTGTGTCCTACGGACTAAACCCTCCGGTTTATATAGACACCGGAGAGGGCTAGGGTTACACAGAGTCGGTTTATAGAGGAGGAGATCTACATCCGAATCACCAAGCTTGCCTTCCACGCCAAGGAGAGTCCCATCCGGACACAGGATGAAGTCTTCTGTCTTGTATCTTCATAGTCCAACAGTCCGGCCAAAGTATATAGTCCGGCTGTCCGGATACCCCCTTATCCAGGACTCCCTCAGCTGGGACCAGCATCTTCGTCAGAAGAGGTCCCTCCGGTTCTTCTAGCAGCGGGGCCGGACAATGAATCCGCTTCGCCTTCTTCGTCCATCCCTGAGGTGATCATGGAAAAGCATGTTAAACAACATCTCCCTCGGGACATATCAATAAAATATACGGATAGCCAGGGCATAATGACGACTTAGCGGACTGGCGGGGTGAGACAATTGGTAATCGCGGTCCACGGCAGAGTCCGGCCATGGTTTGCCGGACTTGAAGAACACCTTCCAGATGTCCTTGTGCGAGGAGCCGAAAAGCTCCCGCAGGGTCTGGGGCTCGGCCGGGTCATACTCCCACAAATCACAGCCTCTGTGCTGACAAGGAAGGATCTGGCGAACCAGCATCACCTGGACCATGTCAACAAGCCTAATGGCCTTGTCCTCCATACCTTTGACGCGCGCCTGGATCACTGACAGTTCCTTGGACGACGACCAATTCACACCCTTCTTGGGCCATGACGTGAGCCGCAAAGGGGCTCCAGATCAGAACTCAGGAGCAGCAACCCACTTTTTGCTGTGCGGCTAAGTAATATAGAACCACTGTTGCTGCCACTCCTTGACGGAGTCATTGAAAGTACCCGTCGGCCATGTGACCTTGGGCATCCTGCTCACCATGGCATCTCCGCACTTGGCATGTTCACCATTCACCACTTTGGGCTTCACATTGAAGATCTTGAGCCAGAGCCTGAAGTGCAGTGAGATGCGGAGAAAGGCCTCACACATGACGATAAACGTCGAAATGTTGAGGAAAGAATTGGGGGATAGATCGTGAAAATCAATCCCGTAGTAGTACATGACGCCGCGAACAAAAGGGAGAAGGGGAAACCCAAGCCCACAGACGAAATGGGGGAGGAAAATGACTCTCTCATGGGGCTCCGAAGTAGGGACAATCTGTCCCGCCATTGGAAGACGATGGCCATTTTTCTTGGCCAGATACCAGCCACCCGCTGCTTTTTATTATCCTTATCCTAGACGGAGGAGGCCATCCACTTTCCTCCTGCACCGGATCCGGACATTCTCGATGGACCTTTGTTGAAGGGGAAGATGAATGCTTGGGCGATAGGGCTCGAGCAGAGGGAGAAGAAGGCGTGGGTAGAAAGGTGGAGGCCTTTCCCCTTTATAGAGGCGATGAAACTTTACGCCTCCCCGCTTGTCTATTGGAACCCGCTCGTTCCCCACTCACCGTAATTGATGGTACGGTTGGGTTACCCACGCCCATATTGAAGAGGATCCCGCATTAAGGGGACACGATCTCTGCTTTGACATGACGTGCCAAAGAAACCGCCTCGCTATATATGCGGAAGCAGGTTGTGAGAAACGGTTCGAATAAAAACCAGACCATGGCGTGATGTCACTTTTCAAAGAGTTGTCAGCAGATTAGATTCGTGGATTATTATTCTCTCTACAGTGGAATATGGAATTTACCTTGCAGAGCCGGACACGGTCCTTGTGTTCAAAATTTATCTTCGAGTATTCGGAGATAGAACCCGCCTCGCAATGCCGAAGACGATCTACGCACAGGACTCATCGTCATTGAAGCCTGGTTCAAGGGCTACTGAGGGAGTCTTGGATAAGGGGGTATCTGGACTACCGGACTATATGCTTTGGCCGGACTGTTGGACTATGAAGATACAAGATATAAGACTTCGTCCCGTGTCCGGATGGGACTCTCCTTGGCGTGGAAGGCAAGCTTGGCGATTCGGATGTAGATCTCCTTCTCTGTAAACCGACCCTGTGTAACCCTAGCCCCCTCCAGTGTCTATATAAACTGAAGGGTTTAGTCCGTAGGACAACAACAATCATACCATAGGCTAGCTTCTAGGGTTTAGCCTCTCTGATCTCGTGGTAGATCAACTCTTGTAATAATCATATTATCAAGATCAATCAAGCAGGAAGTAGGGTATTACCTCCATCGAGAGGGCCCGAACCTGGGTAAACATCGTGTCCCCAGCCTCCTGTTACCATTAGTCTTAGACGCACAGTTCGGGACCCCTACCCGAGATCCGCCGGTTTTGACACTGACACATGCCACAACATGTCCAGATACAGAGGGGCTGCGCACCCTCTGTGCTTCACCGAAGAGGTACTGGATCACGAATTTCCACAGGGATTCAAACCCGTGAACATAGAGGCATATGACGGAACGACAGACCCTGGGGTCTGGATTGAGGATTTTATCCTTCATATCCACATGGCTCGTGGAGACGACCTCCACGCCATCAAATACCTTCCCCTCAAGTTGAAGGGGCCAGCTCGGCACTGGTTGAAAAGCCTCCCCGAAAATTCAATCGGAAGTTGGGAAGAACTTGAGGACGCTTTCAGGGCCAATTTTCAAGGGACCTATGTCCGACCTCCGGACGCTGACGATTTAAGTCACATAATACAACAGCCCGGAGAGTCCGCCCGTAAGCTTTGGAACAGATTTCTCACTAAGAAGAATCAAATTGTCGATTGTCCGGATGCCGAAGCCCTAGCGGCCTTCAAGCATAGTATCCGAGACGAGTGGCTCGCCAGACACCTCGGCCAAGAAAAGCCAAGGAGAATGGCATCCTTAACAAGCCTTATGACCCGCTTCTGCGCAGGTGAGGATAGCTGGTTGACCCGTAGAGGCACCAGCGACCCGGGCACATCCGAAATTAGGGATGGCAATGGGAAGCCACGGTGCAATAAAAACAAGCGTTGAAACAAGGAAGAAAGTCCAGACAACACGGAGGTCAACACCGGATTCAGGGGCTCTCGACCCGGTCAACGAAAGAAGCCATTTAAAGGCAGTAAAGAGGGATCGTCCGGTCTGAACAAAGTCCTGGACAGATTGTGCCAAATTCATGGCACCCCCAAAAAACCTGCGAACCACACTCACAGAGAATGCTGGGTCTTTAAGAAGGCCGGCAAGTTAAATGCCGAACACAAGGGAAGGGAAACACCAAGTGAAGATGAGGATGAGCCTCGCCGGCCGAACACTGGGGGACAGAAAAAATTCCCACCAGAAATAAAAACAGTAAACATGATCTACGCGACTCACATACCAAACAGAAGGCGCAAATGCGCGCTCAAAGACGTATACGCTGTAGACCTGTTGCCTCCAAACTCAACCCCTGGTCGGCCTGCCCAATCACTTTTGATCACAGGGACCACCCGACTAGTATCCGACACGGAGGATCGGCTACCTTGGTGCTCGACCCAACAATCGATGGATACCATCTCACTCATGTCCTCATGGACGGCGGCAGTAGTCTCAATCTAATATATCAGGACACTGTCCGCAAGATGGGGATAGACCCATCCAGAATCAGCCAAAGTAACATCACCTTTGAAGGAGTGATACCAGGCATTGAGGCCCGCTGCAGGGGCTCCCTCGTATTAGAGGTGACATTCGGTTCTCCCGACAACTTCATAAGCGAAGAATTACTCTTCGACATCGCTCCCTTCCGAAGCGGTTATCATGCATTGCTCGAAAGAACGGCCTTCGCTCGCTTCAACACAGCACCGCACTACACCTACCTTAAACTCAAGATGCTCGGTCCACGTGGCGTCATGCGGAAACACGGAGCGTTCCTTACGTGCGGAAGAGTATGTGGCGGCTCTAGCAGCCGGTTACTAAGCGGCCTCTCCTATCAGAATGCATGATCGGTCGTTAAGACCACGGACACGGTTAGACGAGTCCAGCGCACCACCGTCGGTAACAGCCCAGCTAAACCTGAGTTGGGTGCTATACATGTACCCCCATAGAGGGCATCAGGGGCTGCAAACATGCAATAAAGCCCACCCTTTGGCTTGACCTTATTAACATGCCAATGTCTCACACTTCTACTATCCATTGATAATAACCAACTCTTCGCACGCTTACGCCATACTCTTTTACATGAGTTTTCCTTTTTACAAACACCATTCGTACGACGCCCTCCCAGGACACGGCATAACGGAGACAAAGGTGCAGACCTATAGCAGGGCCCCGCTCAAAGGTTTCTCTTTAGATTAAGCCCCTGTGTAAACCTTCTTTATTGTCTCTTGTTGCTTGACATCCCATGGGTTCTCAATACACCCACAGGGGATACTGGGTTATTGGCATTTCGCCACAACAGACTAACACACGTACGTGGAAATACAGGGTTCATAATCAAGGGGGCTAATCAGCCCAGTATATGTTATAAAGTCCGAATACCTTCAGGAGTGTTCGGCGTCGCGAGTTTGGCCTTATATGCATCAGCTCTGAATCATGTCTTTGGTCAAATGTTGGGTTTGCCCGGCTCCTGGGTTTGCTGCCTTAAGTTCCGCTTCTATCGGCTAAGGCGGCCAAAGGAGAACTACTGTGATTGTGCCCTGGTTATTCCAGATGAGCACCTCAGTAGAGAAAGCTGAAAATTGACTGTCATGATATAGCGAGAGACTGGTCAACCACTCAAGGACTCATCAGAATCTTTGGGATTCCTCTACATTAACGAAGGGCCGTTTCCCGGTCATGTACATACGCACCCATACATGGATGCACGCGAAGGTACCAGGGGCTACATAGTAGCCCCACCGTCAAACTCCTATGGCTAAGTGAAAGTGTTAAAGCTATATAGTCCGATTGCCTAGTTCGATGTGTGATCACCTCCTTAATGGACCAAGACGTTGGATCAAGTGTGATTACGCACATTTTTGTGAACACCCCCGCATTGTATGCGTGGGGGCTGAAGCCAACGACTGCTAACTTTCAGGTTATATATATACATCAAACGGTCGCACAGGAGGCACAATAACACTTTCGGGCGAAAGTATAAACATAGCCTCTATAATTAAAGTAGAATTGTTTTTAAAATTGAATGACTTGTCACTCGAACATGACATTCTTCGAGCACTGAGCCTCTATTAAACGAGCACCTTCTATTACCTGCTCAAAATAGTGCTCGGCTGGATCCTGGCTTCCTGCCGGATTCTAGGTTGCAATGATGGTGGCCTCCATATCCACCCAATATGTTTTAACATGGGCAAGAGCCATCCGCGCACCCTCTATGCACGTCGACCTCTTCATGGCATCGATTCATGATACGGCGCCAAGAAATTGTTGCACTAAACCAAAATAACTGTACGGCCTCGGTCCCTTCGGCCATAGATAGTCTATTACAGACCTCATTGCAAGATCGGACAACCTACGGAGCTCGGCCATAGCGGCCATCCTCTCACTCAATGGCAACGGGCATGTTGGAGCACTGAATTGCGACCAGAACAGCCTTTCTACTTTACTGTCTTTTTGATCCTTGAAGAACTTGGTCGCATCAGCCGTACTTTTTGCCAGATCCGCATACGCGTCTGCAGTGCTCCAGATCCGATCCAGAGGAGCATACTTTGGATCTAAGAACTTCATCCGCTACAAATAGGGGCTTCCAGCCGCGATTTCTCCGGCCTGTCGAAGCTCCTCCCGCGCATCCCTAATTTCGGAACGCGTCTCCTTGGCCGCATCAAGGGCCTTCTTCAGGTCAGCCGACTTCGCCTGATTCTCCTTTTCAAGGAGCTCATACCGGTCGTCGGCGTCTCTCAGCTCCACAGCCATCTTGGCTATTTTATCTTCGCTTTGGCGATGAGCAGCCTGTTCGGCTCTAAAATCTTCGGCCGCCTTTAGGGCAGCCACATTGCTAGCCCGGGCTTGTTCCTTGGCTAGGGCAAGTTCCGCCCTCAGGGCCTCCACGGCAGCAGCTCCGCCTGCAGCCAAAGCATATCACATTAGCATTATGCTCCTCTTAATATTTCCTATAACAAATGAGGAAAAAAGAGCACATACTCTGTGACTCGTCAAGCCGCTCGTTTACAAGCATGATGTCGGCGTCCACCACATCAATCTGTTGCCTTAGTTCGGTGAATTCAGCGGTCCGGTCTATCTTGGACCCTTAGCCACCTGCGCATGAATGCAGTGCGATCATTACTTGAAAGTGTGATCCTCCATTTGCTGCCTAGGGCTGGCAACCAGAGTCTCAGAGGCTACTATCTATATGGAGCACACCTAGCGCATGCGGTACAACCGAAAAATTACGTATTACATTATGTACCTCAAAGCCTTTGAGTAGGCTCGTAAAAGCTTCATTCAACCCGCTTGTGGCGGATGAAATCTTCTCAAACACCGTACCTATTAACGCACAGTGATCCGCCGGGAGAGCAGCTTGCTCCAGAAGGCCCGTCAGCGTGTCCGGCCGGTCGCCGAACTGTATCGGACCCTTCTTATTGCCCCTCGTGGGAGCCGAACGCTCCGGGCTCAGGGCGGTCGAAGTGTTAGCTTCTGGCCTCAGCGAATCTGGACTCCTCCGTGACGACACCTTGGGGTCGCCCGCCCCATGGGGCGGAGAGGCGAGTGGCGTTTCACTCTCCATCATCTCCGGAAGAAGATCCCCCGAAGACGAACTCTGTCAAGAAGAGCTACTAGCCAGACTGCAAAGGGTGGATCCTGGTTATTGTTCTCGGAGGAGTAAGCAGTAGCTTTGTATTTACGATTAACTTACAGCTCGGTGGAGGGCTGGCCCATTTGCAGGCATGGCGCGGTGAGGACGCCCTCCAGGGCAGGGCCCCCTGGTGAAGTTTTCTTCCCTTGTCTAGGCGCCTCCGCTTCCAAGTCTTCGGAGGCGGCCCTCTTCTTCCCGCGGGGGAAGGCAACCTTAGATTCCCCTCCCCGACTATCCTCCTTCGTGGAGACAGTAATTCCCCCGGTTTGGATGTGCAATGTGTGAAGCTCGGCTTCACTATTCCTCCCTTCATCTTTCCCCAAGGGCACTTGACTTAGCGCACGTCTGAGCATCCTGGCTATTGCAGGACTAGGCGAGCCTTCGGGAAGGGGGGCCGGACACCTGATCCTCTCCGCCTTGGTGAGCCAATCCTGGCCGCGGACAGTTTTCAGAATAATGTTGTGATAAATATAAACGAAGTGTTCGGTTTCAGGGTTACTTACTTGGGTATCTGGGTAGTTGTAGCTCAGGCCCGCATCCTCGGTGGTGTTCGGACACTTCATTTGTGGTCCGAAGAATAACCTATACATCCCTTCGAGCATCATGCCGAAGAAGTGCTGAATAGTTCGCGGACCTTCTTGGTTGAACTCCCACATCCGGAGAGGCCGACGTTTGCACAGCAGGATCCGTCGAACTAGCATTACCTGAATTATGCTGAGAAGATTGATGTCCCTCCACTACTAGAAAAAGGCCTACTAATGGCGCACCGGTTTTGCCTACTAATGGTGCACTACCGGTGCGCCATTACTATCACGACATTAGTATTTTTTACTAATGGCGCACCACACAGTGCGCCATTAGTATAGCCCACGGTGCACCATTAGTATCTGGTATACTAATGGCGCACCACATAGAAGTGCGCCATTAGTAACATTTTTTTTCAAAAAAAAATTCAGAATTTTTTTTAAATTTTTTTTCTTAATCTCAGGTCACTATGGCTTAATCTCGGGTCAATATGCTTAAACTCAGGTCAAATCGCACTCCGTGGTCAAATTTCCCGAAAGTTCACCCATCCTCACACTACTCCATCCCAAGCACGCTTAACTTCAAAGTTCTATCCAACCCCAACAACAGCTCACTTCACAGGCACTTGTTGATATATCTAGCATATCAATCCTATTATACCTTGTTGATTTCTAGGACTTTGTTCATGTTCATGACTATGATGAAATTTTGAAAAATATTTCAAACTTCCCGGTCATATTACGTATCATTTTTTGAAAAACAATTCAAAAAAGAAATTCAAAACCAATTTTTTTTCTATTACTAGTGGCGCACCACATCCATGGTACGCCACTAGTAAGTTTGAATTTTTTTGAATTTTTTTGCCTCTAGATCTTGAAAGCCCCGTAACTTTTTTTCTGTTAGGTTTTTGGGGATTTTGAAAATGTTTAACAGGGTTCCCTCAGTTAAATTCGGATGTAACTTTTCGAGTAGATGATTTTTCATATAAAAAACTTTTTAATCCGAGTTCGTATGCAAAAGTTATGGCCATTTTACAAATTTCCAGAGAGATTTTGCAAATAAAGTCAAAATTCATATTTGTAAATTTTCCCAACAACTAGACCACATATCACATGGGAAACTTATTTTCTTTTATTTTTTTGACATTTTTATCATTTTCTTTTAATTTTTTTTAAACAGAAAAGGCGGTCCAAGGGGGGTGCATTCGGGAACTTTTGGGACATGTTAGTAATGACGCACCGTGGGGTGGTGCACCATTACTAGTTAAACTAGTAATGGCGCACCACACCCACGGTGCGCCATTACTAGTTTTGAAAAGAAAAAAAGAAGAAAATTGAATTTTTTTTTGAAAAAAACTTAGTAATGGCGCACTGTCCACAGGTACGCCATTACTGACAATTTTTTTTTCAAAACTACTAATGGCGCACGGTGGGTGTGGTGCGCCATTACTATGTCAACTAGTAATGGCGCACCACACCCACGGTGCGCCATTAGTAGTTTTGAAAAGATTAAAAAAATACTAATGGCGCACCGTGGGATGTGGTGCACCATTAGTATTTGCACACTAATGGTGCACCAACACATGGTGCGCCATTAGTATTTAGTAATGGCGCACCACATGTACAGTGCGCCATTAGTGTCCATCCCATATATAGCCCTTTTCCTAGTAGTGCTCTCAAGAAGCTCCCGAATGCGGCTCTGCAATGCCGGTACGTCATTAGGAGGCCCCCAGTCCAGTCCCACATTGCCCACGACGCCAGTTGAGGCGAAGGGCCTGGGCGAAAGGCGGGGGCAGCCGCCCACTTTGTTCCTCGGGGAGCTGTGACGTAGAACCACCTCTGTTGCCATAGATCAGACACCTCTAGGAAGAAGCCCTCTGGCCATGGGGCATCGGCGCTTCTGCTTATTGCAGCGCCTCCGCACTCCGTTGGGCTCGGGAGTGGGGATGACCTGCCCTGGAGCAGGAAGTCTATGCTTGATGTCGGCGGTCAGATATCTGGCCTTCCTAAGCTTCGCAATGTCCTCCTCTGTGACAGAGGAGGCCATCCACCGGCCTTGAAGGTTGGATCCGGACATGATTGAAGATCCAAAGTGCCTAAGCTTGAGCTCCAGGTGTTGGAACTCGAGATGCGGAAAGGCGCAAGCGTGGTAAGAGAGAGGGATAGGCCTCGGCCCCTCTATAAAGGGGGTGAATATCAAGCATCCTGAGCGTAACCATTTGGGACTTGCCTAAAAACACGGAGTCATACCAACAGGCGTAGTGGGGTTGCCCGCACCCGTATTGATGAGAATCCCGCAATAAGGGGGACACGATCTCTACTTCGATGAGGCGTGCCAATAAAACCGCCTTGTAGTGTGTGTCATGGCAGGCTGAGAAAAACCGGTTCGTATTAAGCCAGGCCGCGGCGTAAGGGCACACCGTGAAAAATTGTCAGCAGATTAGATTTGTAAAGTGTTGTGTTCTCTACGGTGGTGTGTGGAAATTATCTTGCAGAGCCGGAAACGATCCTTAATCTACCTTGGAGTATTCAGAGATGGAACCCGCCTTGCAATGTCGAAGACAATTTGCACGCCGAATCATCGTCATTGAAGCCTGGTTCAGGGGCTACTGAGGGAGTCCTGGATTAGGGGGTATCCGGACAGCCGGACTATATACTTTGGCCGGACTGTTGGACTATGAAGATACAAGACTCAAGACTTCGTCCCGTGTCCGGATGGGACTCTCCTTTGCGTGGAAGACAAGCTTGGCGATTCGGATGTTAGATCTCCTTCTTTGTAACCGACTCTGTGTAACCCTAGCCTCCTCCAGTGTCTATATAAACCGGAGGGTTTAATCCGTAGGCCAAGAACAATCATAATCATAGGCTAGCTCCTAGGGTTTAGCCTCTATGATCTCGTGGTAGATCAACTCTTGTAATACTCATATCATCAAGATCAATCAAGCAGGAAGTAGGGTATTACCTCCATCGAGAGGGCCCAAACCTGGGTAAAACATCGTGTCCCCTGCCTCCTGTTACCATTAGCCTTAGACGCACAGTTCGGGACCCCCTACCCGAGATCCGCCGGTTTTGACACCAACAATCCCCTTTGCCCCATTAGCGTCGTCCTTGGTCTTCAGCCGCCGTCAATGGTGGTCGAGTGTGGTGCAAGGCGGGGCCCTCGTCTGGCGATATGAAGCAAGGCCCGGTGCCTGTGAAGAAGGCCCAGTGCCTGTGAAGCTTGCCGCCCGTGACACTCTCACGTAATAATGAGTTGGGGTTGTACATGCCCCAGAGTCTCCGGAGAGCCGCCCTCATGCCTCGGGGGCTCCCTCCCACACCCAGTGGCAACACTTAGCTCCGCGCTGGTGAGAAGACGTCGAAGACCAGACTAGGTGTCGGATGCGGCCATTTGCTTTTTGCCTCCCTTTTTGTGGTTGAGCTTCCTTGCTTCGGATTTAAGTTGAAATTGAGTTTGTATTTGTGTGTGCGGGGGGGGGGGTGTTTTGTCTTGCTCGTGTGATCTCTTGTGTTCTGGTTTCTGCCCTAGTTTGGAGTTCGCACTAGCTGCCTCCCTCTCGCGAGCCTCTCGTGGACGGGGCTGGGCGAAGCGCATGCATGCTGTGCGCATGCCGTCCCACGGCCGGCACTCACTCTCGCGAGGCTCTCACAACCTGGTCAACAGGCCCCTCAGGGGACCCTCAGAGGCTCACGGCCTCGCGAGCCCATTCAGGACTCTTCCTGGCTAAAGGTAAACCATAACAACAAGCTCGCCTCAGGGCCCGTAGGATCATGGAGGCATACGTTCAGCATCATTCCAAAAAGCATATGGACGGCAATCTTTTTACATGAGGGGCTTCCCCTCTCAAAATGCTCTTACAACCTTTGGGGCCGCACCCGATCTTCTGTATGCAGGATACACAACAGAGAAACATGGGATCAGTCAGACATATCACTCACTGCACCCTCCTGGTCACCTCCAGAAGCAGCGCTGGTGCCGCTGTCATTGTCACTCGCATCGCCATCACCATCATTGGCGCCGCCGTCACCACCATTGACCACGTCGCCATCATCTGCCGCAACTACCACCCCGTCATTGTCGGAAGCGAAGGCCCTAACAAGCACATCCACATTGTCCTGCACCCACCGCGCCAGGTTGCCCCGGAAGTCCTCGGGCACCAGGGCGATGGCGGCGTCGAAGTCAAAGTGGGGGTCAGTGTTCTGGAGATGGCTGAAGACGCGGGAAAATCCACGCCCAAGCAGGGTGCGGCTCCGCTCCTCGACAAGTTAGCGAGCTCTCTCGGAGCGGTTCTCCAGGCGTGTCACCACCTCAGTGAAGAAGCAGAGGTGACTAGCATTGTTGGTCACGTGAGGATGCGGGGCGTCCACATCACATATATGGCCCAGGGCCGTGTTGGCCTTGTTCCTAAGCTCCTGGAGCATGGGGCCGTGCATGTGCTCCAGCGTCGACCGTTCAAGCACTTCCTCTTTGTTCTGCTACGCAATGGACTCGGTGTCATCGACCCGCTGTCGAAGAAGAAGCAACTCAGCATGGGTGGAGGCCAACTCAGCCTGCACCGAGACCAAGGCGGCTGCGGTGGCCTCCGGCGCGCTGCTCCATTTCAGTCAGCTTGGACCTAAGGGCGGCAGTCCTGCCCGCAGCTTCAGCCTCAACCATCTCCAGCTTCAAGTCATACCTGCTCACGAGATTTGTGCAAGCCTCTGCCACGCGGCGGTCGACCTCCTCCTGGATTGGAGCCTCGCGCGTGCCAACATCGTCCTCCGCCTGGGTGACCTGGCGCTCCCTCGTCTCCAAGCGCTCAAGGTCAAGATTGCGCTCAGCGGACTCCAGCGTCAACGCTTCCTCATGCCTCCGGAGCTCCTCCTCCTCGACAGGCGTCCCCTTCAGCGACGCAAGGGCGGCCTGGCGCAGCTCCACTTGCTGCTCCAGGGAGGCACTCCAGGCTTGGAGCTCCCGCACGCGCTTCTCTGCGATCTCATGATGATAATCTGCTTCCCGAGCCTCCTCCAGAGCTCAGGAGCAGGCCTCTCGCGAGGCCGCAAGAAACGCCTCAGCCTTTGCGTTATCAAGCTCGTGCTGGTGGCGCGCGAGGTTGATGATCACCTTCAGCTTGCGTCGTTCCTCAATCAGCCGCAGGCCCTCAGCTTCAAGGCACGCGTCCACATCCGCAAGCTCTCCACCAAGCTGGCCCATAGCGTCTATCGCCTTCCAGAGGAACTCATGGCGGACAATGCTTCATTTACGCGCGAGCTTGAGCATGCTACTGATGTCATCCTCCATCGCTGGCACCGTCGGGCCCCGAGATGGTACGCCCCTCTTCGCCGGGGGCTGGGGGCTGGCGCCCCCACGATCGCTGGCTGGGCCCCGCGAGGGACCCGGACCAGCGCATGGTCATCCCCTGTAGAGGTGCCAAAGATCGACGCCAACCAGCTTCATCCACGATCAAAGGAGGAGCCCTGGGCAGGCTAGCCATGCTCCGGGCAGGGTCGCAAAAGAAAGACGGCAAGGGTACGGGCTCAAGACACCTTGCGGGCAGGCGTGCCTCTCCGGCTGACCCCGCGTCAGGGGCAGCATGCAGGCTCGGGACGCTCAAGGCCGGCGATGAAGGCAAGGCCGGAGGAGGTCGCTTCTCAAGAGACTCCGCAGGCTTGACAGGAGGGATCCTGAAGAGTCACAATCAGGAAAGGGAGCACCAATTGAAGAATTACAAGGATGAGGTACTTACTCGTCTATGGCGAAGTACTTCCTATGCTCCAATGGTCAGAAAGTGTGACCACTACAACTCGAAGACTCCTTCCTCTTGCGGAGTGCAGCGAAGTCCACGCAGAACCGACCCAGGTGCTCGATGTGAGGACCAGCGCGTGGCACGGATGGAGAAGAACCCAGGCGGCCAATCTCAGGGGCGCCAAGCTGGGAGGAGCAATCAGGCACCACGCCCCGATGGCCTGCCAAGGCCTCAGGAGCTCCGGCCTCGGGAGCCTCAGGTGGCGTTGGAGCCCCAACGCCCGAGCCTCCAGCCTCGAGCGATGCTTGCCTCCCTGCGCCCACTCTTGGGGCAAGATCAGTGCTGGCGATGAGGAAAGGAGCCACAGTGACAGGATTCTCGCCTGGCCACATAAGGCCAACCGGGCGCAACCCCCATTCGTCAAAGGAAGGCATCTGTCTCGCGAATTCGACACTGTTCGAGCTGAATACAAGAGGCTCCCCTCCTGCGGCATATCGCCTGGCGAGGGGCTGCCGGTCAAGACCTCAAGCACCGTCCTCAGCGCTTCAGGTGCAAGGTCCGTCTCTTGAAGCCTCATATGATCCTGGTCGCCGGTCAAGGCCCACATCAGCCTGGAATGGCGCTGGAGAGGAGCAATGCGATGCTGGAGGAACTCCTTCACCACCCGGGGTGCAATCACACCGAGATCTCTCAACCTCCTCGACCGGAACCAGATGAAGGAGAGCCAGGGGCTCACGAGTCTCTCGTGGACCCAGCCGGGATTGGGGACGTCAGGCAACGATGGAGGTGAGAGCAGAGGGCTAAGCACACCGACATCCACGTACAGCCACCGCGTACGGAACCCGCTCGTCGACGGCAGGAGGTCAAAATCAATCCCCGAGGCGGCCATCTCTGCCACTGCGTGGAAGCTCACGCACCCCGAGCATTGCGATGGGTTGGTCAGGCAGTGAGAAGAAGTGGCGCAAGAGGTCGACGGAAGGAGCAATGCCCACCATGGCTTCGCAAACAAAGGCAAAGACGGCGAGAAGGGTGACGGATTGGGGATCAAGATGCATCATATGGATCTGATAATGGGAAAGCACTGCATTGAAGAAGGCGGAGAAAGGGGGAACCAGGCCAGCCCACAGGGTGTCGACAAAGAATCGAACCTCAGTGATGGTCCTGTCAATGGAGGCGTGGGACACAGGCCAAGCCATCGTCTTTCCACACTCGTTGAAGCTGGAGGCGAGTGCAGGACAGACCTTCCCCATGGCCTCCAGATTGAGCACCAGCGACCGGCCGACGGCGGGCTCGATTGCCAAGGGCGAATTGGTTGAGGACAGAGGCTTCTTCCCTTTCTCCTTGTTAGTTGGCGCCATAGCAATGGAGAGGGCGGAGCTCAAGTCAGATTGGAAGCGGAAGCAGGGACTCAAGGAAGAAGGGGGAATAGGAAGCACACTGCCAGTGAGGAGGAAATAGCTGTGCAGAGCGTCGTGGCCGCCTAGCCTGGCGGATATTGGGGGAGCATGGGGAAGCAGAGACGCCCACGTCCAATCAGTCGCCACACGTCAATCAAGGTCATGGGTTGTTGGGGCCCGCGGCGCTCCGCACTTGCCCTTTGGCTTCGCTGCTAAGCCAAGTCCGAGCATGCCTTGGGCCCGGGGGGCTACTGTCAGCATTCTGGGAACGGGGGTCCCCAGACTTGCATGCCTGCGGCCTGTGGCGTGGCTCAATCGGTGGCCCAGGGTGGCCCATCTTCATCAACCAACACTCAAGACCCTCGCGAGGGGCCAAGCCTTGCGGGGTGGATGACACAAGGCCTCCTCAGGAGTGGCCTCACCAGGAAGGCTCGCGAGGAGGCGGAGAGATCAAGGCAAGGGGTACCTCGCGAGGTGCCCATGACGCAAGCCATGACGATCAAGGCCAGGCGGGTGCCAGCCAGCGTAGTGTCCTTGTTTCCTCTTTGGTGCAAAGGGGGCAAGCGCAGGCGCGGAGTACCGAGGCATCAAGCAAAGGTTTCCATATCAGTGCAATGAGACCAAGACCAACAGAGCGGCAGGACGTAGGTCACCGTGGAGCCCAAGACGGCGTCATCACCGGCACCTTTGGCAGGCGAAGAACACCTTTAGTCAGGATAGCATGTACTAGTTGTCCCCTTTCAAAATGGCCGTTGTTGGATCCCTTCCCACTCAATATTTGGGAAGAGGACCAGGGCCTCTATAAATAGGGCTAGCCACCATAGTAGATCTCATCTGATCTGGAGGCATCTCATCTAGAGACCAGTTAAGCTCATCCGCACCACCAACCACAAGAACACCTCTCCTCGCGAGGCTGTTCTTTCCTTGTACTGTTCATCATCAGCCCAAGAGGCAATCCACCACACCACACACTGGATTAGGGTATCACACCATAACGGTGGCCCGAACCAGTATAAACCTTGTGTCTCTTGTGCTGTGAGTTCATCGATCTAGCTTAGGGACCGCGGCGAGGCTGAGGGCGTGAATCGGTGGGAGGAAATCTTCGTGCGCACCCCAGAGTTTGAACCTTCAGGGTTTTGCCGGAACCCGATATCCGACAGACAGGCTATTAATAGATGTTTTGTTCCATGCAGGGGTGCACCAACTTACCCACCACGCTCGATTAACTCCCGCCGGACACACTTTTCTGGGTCATGCCCGGCCTCGGCCAAACGATACGCCGCAACATGACCTAGGCTTAATAGAGAGGTCAGCACGCCGGTCTACATCCTAAGAGCGCAGGGGTCACGGGCCCATCGCCCTTTGCACTCCTGCACATTGTGTACGCGACCGGTGAGCAGACCTAGCCCCCCTTATACAAGGCGAGGCATTCCAGTCCAACCCGGCGTGCGCCTCTCAGTCGCTGACGTCTATTAAGCTTAGGCTGATGCATACGACACAGAACGCCCATACTATGCCCACGTGATGGTTAGTGCTATTAGGACAGAGGCCCCTCGGATCAAATATCCAAACCTTTAGTGTGTTGGTAGTGCGGTCACGAGCAGAGACCCGTGAAAGATGTGACCCCGTCGCCCCGTCTCGAGGACTTGCGGCAAGGGCTAAGAATGCTCGGCCACGCCTCGTATTCGACTCTCGAGTACCCTCCAGGTCAACCCATCTCCACATCACTCGCGGGTACCCCTCAGGGTCAACCCGCCTTTCCAAGTAATAGTTGTAAAGTCCAAGTATCCGTGTGTCCAAACACCAAGGGAAACTCTGAGGAATCACCCTTGGTGGATTCCACTCGATGTAATCATCAAGGTAAACGTAGGAGGAACCACCCTCAAGGTTCACACTTGAGGGGTTGCACGACATCGTCGTTACCAGAAGTGGAAAAGGAGGAATAATCCTCGATGACCACGACCGGGTAACTACTCCACAGAGTTAGCATCAGAAGTGCTAACGAGGTATTACCCTCGGCACCCGATAGTAACGATGTGGTGTCGTATAACTAAGGGAGTGTTGTGAGGTGCCTGGTCTTCAATCCCGTTGATCGGGTCTTCTAATAATCCAGCGGGGCAGTTGGGTCAGCATGGGGTCTCTGATGGGTCTCCTCTAACCAGACTATACTAAGCAGTTTAGGATAAACGAGTAGGTAAAAATAGCAGGTTATAAGATCAGGCTATGCATCATAATAGGTAAAGCAGTAGCAGCAGCAATTTCTAATCCAAGCATAAGAGAGAAGAGAATAGGCGATATCGGAATGAAAAAGGGGGGTTTGCTTGCCTGGTTGCTTAGCGGCAAAGGCAGGGTCGTCAGTGGTGTCGTCAGTGACGTAGTCGTTCACTGGGACAACATCGGTCTCGGGGTCTACCGGAGAGAAGAGGGGGAAGAAACAGATAATACACAGTAATCATATGCAACATAGACTATGCTACGCTAACGTGCAGTGCAGGGTTGCCTAAAGATATGTCTAAGTCATATTAGTAATTTTAGGTTTTAAGTTGGATTTATTAACCGGTTCATATGCACTATTCATCTACCGAAAATGGGCTAAAAGCTACGGGCTCACCTACGTAGAGGGTTCCAACATGGAAACACACGACATGATCAAATTCGTCTCATCCTTCTGAGCAACTTTCATGTAGAAAGTTTTTTGATCTTAGCTACGGTTTAATTTCCACTGATTTTCAAAGATTTAAACATTTTCTGGAATATCAGGAATTATTTAATTCGAATTATCCAAAACAGTGTATGGTGACGCCAGCAAAACATCATGATGATGTCAGCAAGTCAAACCCAGCTGACCAGAGTCAAATCTGACCAGTGGGGCCACTGGGACACACTTGTCAGCTCTGTTAGTATTAAATAGAGTTTATTTAAACTAAACTAAGGTTAATTAGTAGCAGGGTCGTTAGTGGTGTCGTCAGTGACTATTTATGTTAACTAGTTAACTTATTTATAAAATTGTTGTTATTAGGTTAATCATGTTGTGGGGCCGGCCTGTCAGTGACACTGCACTAGTGCAGGATGTTGCTAACGCGACACTATGATCAGAGACCCTTCGAGAAACTGTATGCGATGCAATAATCACAAACGGTGGTGTCAGAGAACCGTCAAAAATGTCCAAAACGTTTGCGATGACGGATGCATCAAACACGGTTCACATTTTAGTTGCATGTTTGATGCAGGGCATATGGTTAATTCAGCAGAACTGTTTGCGATGAGGAAGAACGACAGAAACGGGCAGCCATATCAATGTGTGTGCGATATCCGGCATACAGTTCCCTCCAATGAACTGTGTGCTATTAGGGAATGCAACAGAAACGGTCAGCCAGATCAAGGTGTGTGTGATATACGGCATACGGTTCACTCGGATAAACTATTTTTTATTAGGCAAGAGAACGGAAACGGTTCATCTTAACAAGATGTGTGTGATATGCCGCATTTGCGATCAGCCAAAAGAACACAAACAATTTGTGTAAACCAGATGTGTGTAATATGCAACAAACAGCCCACTCGGATGAACTATTTGGGATGAGAAATTATAACACTGACAGCTGCTATAGTAAGTTCGTGTGTGATTCTGTTCATACAAAAAACTTTGAAAAATGCAAACTAGTTGCTTGCGGTGGCTAGGAGTATCGCACACGATGCGTCTGCGAGTACTCATGTGCGATGATTAGTTAGTTACAAATAATAAATGGCTGCAAGGGTGATATGCTAATCATGGAGTCCGAGAAGACTGTCGTCGGAAGGCCGTCGGCTCAGTTTTTTAGCCTATATTTTATTATAATTGTATGCATAAGTAGGTCGTGAGTGTTTTTTGTCTTGCTGCATGTGGCATTTTAAATTATCCTGAATATGTAAGACAATTATTAACCGTTACCATTGTAAATTTGCCTCAACAGCGAGTAGAGCGCGCGCAAGGACGCCACGAACCCGCAAAAAAAAGAAAAAAACAGGGACGCCACGACAAGCAACCACGTGGTCAACCTTCTCGCACCCCGTGGGAGACGCGACAACGCATCCATAGGACACGATGGTGATATCATGACCGTGTGTGATAGTGGGAAGACACGTACACGTACATCTGAGAACAAGGGCCCACGTTTCGGGCTTCCGATGCGTGGCATACGGTTGATCCAAAAGAACTATTTGCAATGAGACAGAACAACAAAAACGGGGCTTTATGGGCCTAGAACCATCAATAAATTTTCACTCTGTTTCTCCTCACATTGCAGATACAACACAATAAGTAATTGCAAATCTATTCAAACAGATCAAACTAATATGTGTTCACACTTAGAAACGGCTATAAAAGCTACCCACTAGAAAATTACTTCACGGTTCCACTCCTCATCACCTACAAAACTGGTCTTTCCTGTCAAGTCATTCCGCCATGACCGGTAGGAGGAGTTTCGGGTGGGCATATAACCAGGCAGCAAAGACCAAGGCCGCTGAAGCACTAGAGAGGTCCCGCCGCGAAGCGGCAACCGCAGCAGAGATGTCCCGGCGCATCGTGGAGCCCTCGAACGAGCTCTCATGGGCACGCTAGGGCTCTCACAAGCGCACTTGCCGCGTCGGCGATCGCGATGAGCTGGTGTTGCTGAAGTCCTTGGCCAGCGACGACGACATTCTCGCTGGCCTCATTAAGCAGCAGAAGCTGGTCGGCGGCTTGACGAAGCTTCTCGAGATTAGCGATGCCTAAGTTGACAAGGCGACTGGCCTCGTCGAGCAACTCATGGGTGACAATGCGAAGCTCCTCAAGGCGCTCACCGAGAAGGTGGAGGAGGCCGCCGGCTAGAAGATGTTGCATGAGCAGAGCAGTGCCTCAGGGATGACGCTGACAGCGGTCCTTGAGGAACTAATGGGTGACTTGAGGAAGATCCATATCGAGAGCGAGTAGGAGGTGGAGGAATATATGGCTGCTTTCAAGCAAAGTCGTGAGGAAATGAGGAAGGAGCTGCAGGATGTCATTGCCTGGCGATCCATCGAAGAGTAGATACAATAGCGATTTAGATCATTGCCTACGATTTCCTTCTTCTCTTGCCCCCGTGTCTTCCGAACTTTGCCCCATGTGGCATTTAAAATTATCCGGAATATGTAAGACAATTATTATCTGTGCCATTGTAAATTTGTCGTCGTACTATCTGTTGCCATTTTATTTGTCGTCATATTATTCGTTGCCCTATGTGGCAATTTAAATTAGGCCGGAATACGAGTTGAAAACACGAACAAAGCAAATGCTGCCATCGGATCACAACCAAACACCCTCCGTCCACCCCTAAAAAACCCTCCTTCTAGGCGCTTTAATTAACCCATTAATGGCGAAGTTTTGAGCGAGGCGGGCTGCAGCTGGTGCATGGAGGTCAAAGAGCTCGCTTCCCGGTGAGCATGGGCAGCCTTGCTGCTCGCACATGTCCCGTCGAGCCTACGAGGTGGACAGGATGCATGCGTCCCGTCGAGCCTGCGCGGCGGACTGCTCGCATGCGTCCCGTCAAGCCTACACGGCGGACTTCTCGCGCTCGTCCCGTCTAATCAAACAGCTGCACGCACGCCACTAAGTATGGTTAAATATTGACACGATTCATATGATACAACCGTTTGTGATATTAATGTGCCAGCTTATTGTTTCAAAAAGGACTTCGTTGGCTACTAATGTGTGCGCCTCTTCTCAAACTGGACAATTTTTTTACCACGACAAATATGTGCCATGTCATGAAACCATGCCAAGTTTCATGTTTTTTTGGTGAGTTTTTGATTTACTAGGATATAAAAACCGAGATTCTCAATGTTTCACGACGATGACAAGTTTGTAATTCATTCCCATTCCTTAAATGAGACCTAAACATGCACCCAATGATACATGTACGATTTCCCACACATTTTGTGCTTGTAGTTCAAATTTGAATTATGGACTACATTTAATGCGCAGAAAACTTATTTAGTAATATATACAATGGCCAAACGAACCCTAAACATGCACCCCAAGGACACATGTACGTTTTTTCTAGCCATTTTGGTGCACTGGAGCATGTATTTGTAGTTCGGATTTGAATTATGGACATTAAATGTCTAGAAAACACAATTAATGAATAAAAAGGGTCAAACGAACCCTGAATAATTTCAAAGTTTAGCGCGAATCTCCCGTTGTTCCGTACGTGTTGCGTGTAGAAAAAATACGAGGCTAGAAGAGGGAGCGATTATCGTTTGGCCCACAAGGGGACACGTTTCCCTATCGAAATCACGAGGGTTCTTGTGACAGGCTCTGGTTTGTAAGAGGTTTGTAATAAAGCTTGGCCCAAATTGGCAATGTTTTTACCACGACATATATGTGCCATGACGTGACACCATGCCACCTTTAATGACTTTGTGGTGAGTTTTGGATTTATGGGGATTTAAAACCTAGATTCCAAATGTTTGAGAACGAGCCAATACGCCGGTCAGGTTGTAATTCGTTCCCATTCCTTGCATGGGACCTAAACATGCACCCAATTCACATGCATGTATAATGTTTCTAGCCATTTTGGTGAACTGGAGCATGTATTTGTACTTCAGATTTGAATTATGGACATTAAATGCCTAGGAAACTCAATTAGTGTATAAAAAGGCCAAACAAACCCTGAATAAGTTTAAATTTCAGCATGGATATCATGTCATTCCATGTTGCCTGTAGAAAAAAATACAAGGCGAAAAGAGGGAGCGATTATGTTTCGCCACAAGGTGAACACATTTCCCTATCGGAACCATTAGGCTTCCTTGAGAGAAGCTCCGGTTTGTAAGATGATTGTAATAAAGCTTGGCCCACATTGGCAATGTTTTTACCACGACATATATGTGCCATGATGTGACACCATGCCACCTTTGATGACTTTCTGGTGAGTTTTGGATTTTATGGGGATTTAAAACCCGAGATTCCAAATGTGTGAGGATGAGCCAGGACGCCGGTACGGTTGTAATTCGTTCCCATTGCTGGCATGGGACCTAATTAAACATGCACCCAAGAACACATGCATGTACAATTTTTCTAGCCATTTTGGTGAACTTGAACATGTATTTGTAGTTCAGATTTGAATTATGGACATTAAATGCCTAGGAAACTCAATTAATGTATAAAAAGGCCAAACGAACCCTGAATAAGTTTAAATTTCAGCATGGATATCATGTAGTTCCATGTTGCCCGTGGAAGAAAATACAAGGCAAAAAGAGGTCGTGATTACATTTCGACAACAAGGGGAACACGTTTCCCTATTAGAACCATAAGGCTTCTTGTTGAGATAAGCTCCGGTTTGTAAGAGGTTTGTAATAAAGCTTGACCCAAATTGGCAATGTTTTTACCACGACATATATGTGTCATGACGTGACACCATGGCACCTTTGATGATTTTCTGGTGAGTTTTGGATTTTATGGGGATTTAAAACCCGAGATCCCAAATGTTTGAGGACAAGCCAGGACACCAGTACGGTTGTAATTCATTCCCATTCCTGGCATGGGACCTAAGTAAACATGCACCCAAGGAGACATGCATGTACAATTTTTCTAGCCATTTTGGTGAACTTGAGCATGTATTTGTAGTTTAGATTTGAATTATGGACATTAAATGTCTAGGAAACTCAATTAGTGTATAAAAAGGCCAAACGAACCCTGAATAAGTTTAAATTTCAGCATGGATATCATGTAGTTCCATGTTGCCCGTAGAAGCAAATACAAGGCGAAAAGATGTCGTGATTACATTTTGACAACAAGGGGAACATGTTTCCCTATCGGAACCACAAGGCTTCTTGTTGAGAGAAGCTCCAATTTGTAAGAGGTTCGTAATAAAGCTTGGCCTAAATTGGACAATGTTTTTACCATGACATATATGTGCCATGACGTGACACCATGCCTTCGAAAGAGATTGTTCATTTTGCACATGAAGTGCATCCAGTTTTTGCCGTAACCCTCTCAACTTTTTAGAACATGCTATGCGGGTGAAATGATGATACCATGCCAACTTTCAACCATTTCAGAGTTCATTTGAAGTGCTTTTCAATTTCAGGGTCATTTAGCTCAAAAAATTAGTAAATGAATGAAAAATACGAAATGAAGTCAGGAAGGGTTGAAAATTGATGATGTGGCTTTGAATGGTGCATTTTGAACACATAAAAAGTTTGAAGTTCAAATAAGTTCAAAAAAGTGAAATCCCTTAGTAACAGATGAGTTTTCGTTCGAAACCCTGATACTTTGAAAGAGATTGTCCATTTTGCACATGAAGTGCATCCAGTTTTTGTCGTAACCCTCTCAACTTTTTAGAACATGCTATGTGGGTGAAATGATGATACCATGCCAACTTTCAACCTTTTCAAAGTTCATTTGAGGTTTGTTATAAAGCTTGGTCCAAATTGGACAATGTTTTTACCATGACATATATGCGCCATGATGTGACACCATGCCAACTTTCATGACGTGACACCATGCCAACTTTCATGTATAATTTTTTTAGCCATTTTGGTGAATTGGAGCATGCATTTGAAGTTCAGATTTGAATTATGGACATTAAATGCCTAGGAAACTCAATTAGTGTATAAAAAGGCCAAAGAAAAGCCGTCTGCCTACCAAATCGTGGCTGATGCCGCCTGCGATCTGAGTCGTGCATTCTGATTGGCCAGAACCCAAACCCCACGGATCGTACGTCTGCACCATTGGATGCTCCCAGATCGAACCGCAACCCTCAGCCCTGTCGACAGCACATGCAGTACATGGGTAAGCACTGTGCGCATGCGTTGTCTAGCTCACGCTTCCTTCTCTTGTATGTTTTCTAAACAAGCTACCGTTTCCCGCCACTCCTCTCATCGTTTCCCGCCTCTTCTCCCATTGGTTTCCCGCTACCAGTGTCAGTGCTCATTGAAGGCTAGGCGGTGACACACCAGCCATCGCACACCGTTTCTAAAAGAACAAATGTGCGTGATAGGAGGGAGTAGGTCCCATAGGGTGACCAGCTGAGCAAAATGGTGGAGGTACTGGCTTAACCGTGTGCGATGCAAGTGCGCTGTAAAATTAGCACGACTGCGGAAGCGCGAGCAAATTATGGAGGTACTGGTTTAACCGTGTGCGATGCAAGTGCGCCATGAAATCACCACGACTGCGCAAGCGCGAGCAAATGGTGGAGGTACTGGTTTAACCGTGTGCGATGCAAGTGTGTTGTAAAATCACCACGACTGCGCGAGCACGAGCAAAATGGTGCATGTACTGGCTTAACCGTGTGCGATGCAAGTGCGCTGTAAAATCACCATGACTGCGCAAGCTAAAGGCGGGTGAGTTTATTTAGAAATTAGGACGAATCGTGTGCAATGGACCAGCTAGCTAGAAATATAAAAACAAATTACCCGCCTTGAGCGTTGCAAAAATCAGTGGTTCCGCCACTTTTTGTTATTATCATACACGCATATTCTTATTAGACCGTGTGCGATCTTGGCTACTCCCGCCCCGCATCAATTCCTTTACCCAAATTTTAGTAGCCGATGTACTTCAACCATCGCCCACACTCCCCCAGCACCGACCTTATAGTAAAATTGCAGTAGCCGAGGCATTTGAACCATCGCCCTCCCTCGTCCACCACCATCTTCTCCCACCATTACAAAAAAATTCAGTAGTCGTGGCGTATCCTCAAACACCACAACCCCCCCCCACACACACACACACACACCGCCACCACCACAGTCCCCCACCCGAACGCCTCCCCCCGGAAACCTATCTCGCGGCCGCCACTAGTGCCACCGCCAACCCATGCCGGTCTGCCCGTTCCTCCTAGCTTAGATAATAAAGTTCAGGTTACCCAGCGATTCCCATACTGTCACCCACTCCCTTGAGTTTTTAGATGAGGCCTGCGGTGTCCCTCCCCGCCAGATCCACATCCCTTGCTCCAGAATGTCGCAGCCTAAGCTCGACCACCTATCTCGGGGAGCCCGACGAGCGTTCAGCCAAGAAGTGGTTTATCATGGCCTCTCCGGCGGACATTGGCGAGGTGGCCGCCGTTCGCCCAGACCTGTCAATCCCAGAGCAACACGTCACCGCGGAAGCCGGCGAAGACGTTGACTATGTTTCCATGTGGAAGGCTTCATGTCAGCGGGCTTGCGTATTACTGTATCTCGGGAAAGCTGGCTACGAAATCAAGCTCGTCAACAGCGACGACTTCACGCGAGCCATGTCACAGGTTACGTGGTCCATCCCCAACCCCTCTGGTTCAACCACCGTCGATCTCTTTGACGGCCCTGCCGCTGATCTCCTCCGCCAAGCGGTCAAGGATTTGCGATCCTTATACGCCATCGAGCCCATTTTGTCATTTCTGAAGGACATGTTCTACGGCGGCGGCTTGGAATCCTCAATTGCAAAGTCAGATCTCATCAACCACGACCACGACCATGAGGAGGGCACCCACAAAGGTTCTTTCACCATGGGTCTATGCTCTTCCAACTGGTAGGATCCGGTCCATGAAATGTGAGTCAACATACTATCAGCAAATCTTACCTTTTCTAGCTTGCCAACCCGTACCCTTTGTTGTAGTAGCATTTGTCGTGTAGTGCTATAACTGTGTCATGTTTAATTATTTCAGTTATGCAAAAATGTATTGTTCAATAGGGCTATGTTATGTTTAAGTATGAATTGTCCACTTCAGTTTCACGAATGGCTATATTTGGTTGTTTATAGTGAGTAGATGCTTGTTTATCTATGTTAGGTTGTTAGGTTGGTTGCATTGAGCATTTTTCCAGTTATCGAGCTGATGCCTTGTTTATATGTATTTTGTCTTAGTTTGGTTGCAGTGAGCATTTGTCCAGTTATCAAGCAGATGCCTTGTTTATCTGTATTTGGTTGTTAGGTTGCTTTTTTAGCATTTGTCCAGTTTTCAAGCATATGCCTTGTTTATCTGTATTTGCTTGTTAGGTTGGTTGCAGTGAGCATTTGTCCAGTTTTCAAGCATATGCCCTGTTTATCTATATTTGCTTGTTAGGTTGGTTCCAGTGACACTCTGTCCAGTTTTCAATGGCTATATTTGGTTGTTATACTGATCATTTATGCCTTGTTTATTTCAGCCATTCATAATGTGTTGTTCATTATGTGCAAGTCAGAACTGTGTCGCTCGACTGCATCAATGCTAGTTTGAACGGCTATATTTGGTTCTAGTTATGCCTGGTGTAGTTAACACATGCCCTTTATTTCAGTTTTACACATTTATCCAGTGATTTTTAAGCATTACCTACGTTCTATTCATTTTCAACAATACCAATTTGAATTGCAATATTTGATGGTTGTTAAGCCTGCTGTCGATAACATTGCCTTCCATTTTATATATGCTTTAACAGCATGCTGAAACCAACACATTCAAACTATAATTTGGAGATGATATTGTTTACCTTTGCTATATTTTTTTGATGTTCAGGTTGCCGTATTTATCATGCCTTTCCACTACTTATGCAGGACAACAACGGGAGTGACCACCATTTTCCGCCGAGGTTAGCTTCATCCCTCGGCTTGTACTCCCCAGTCGTTCCATAATGTAGTGCATATAGATCCAGGCCTAGACACTTGTTAGCTTCTAATATTGACTTGTTGATTGTAGGTACATATGCCCTTGGCAAGGATCCACGCATCGACCCTTTTTGCGTATGGGGCAATGAGATATTCATGAACAAGCATCAAGTGAGGAAACTGATAAGGATTATTAGCAAAAAGACACGAATGGTGGCAAGCAAATTATTTGTTTATGCTCTATCCAATAAATAGTGAGTTGTAGGATGGTAACTACAAACTCTGCAACCTTATCTTTTTACTGCCCATAATGAGTTGTTAGACAACAATATATAAATCTTTTTCATTCGCAGTGGTCCCAGAAGCAGTTCACTCAAGATTACCACGCAAAGTACATGATTGGTGTACACGCAATGAAGGTTAAAGTATTTCATCCAGACTACAATGAGCATCGAGAAGTCGTAATGAAGACGGTGAAGGATGGACGGGCAACCATCACAAGGGGTTGGCCTAGAGTCGTGTGCACATTACGCATGGAGGAGGGCACAATATGGGCATTTCGCTTCAGCTTCTCCAGCAACCAGAATGTCTTTCCCTCTCTCTTTACAGTCTTTAGTACAACTGTGCTTCATTATTCTTTACTTGGGGCTTCTGTAGTTCTTCAGTATATGTACCTATGCATCAAATTATGCATTTGTGGTTGAACCTATATTTGTAATAAACCTGGTTGGATATGAAATAAGTGATTGCCTACTTTCAAATTCAAAAGGTTGATTTTTAAATTAGGGATTAATTAGGAATTACACTACACACGGTTTGCAAAAGCAAAACGTCTGCGATAGACGTGGAGATCAGACACGTTTCTAGGATCCACTACGTGTGCGATCAATCTCCACCACACACATGATCAGCCAGGAAAAAATGTGTGCGGTCAATCTCCATTGCACACGATCAGCCAAGAAAAAACGTGTGTGATTAACAACAGCATCGCACACAGTTCTTTCTTATTAAATGTTTGCGATAGTCACCTTATCACACACACTTCAAAATTATTGACTGTTTATGATGTTGTGCGCATTACAAATGTTTGGTACTTCTTGGATTAACTGTGTGGGTTGTACATACTAATGGAAACATATTCCTTGGACGGCCTGTGTGGAATGTACATACGAACCAAAACGTTTAGCAGGGACTGACTGTGTGGGATGTTCTTACGACAGAAATGATTTCGCTTGCATAATTGTTTTTTTAGCACTACTGTATGTATAACCGTATTTGCTCACTCGCTGGTCGCATACGACCTTATTTTGCCGAGCGCGTGTGCCAGGAGGGCATATCCCCGACGGTTTCCGGGTCGTGTGGGAAGGGCCTCCCTATCTCCCACACTCACTTGGCGATGGTTCCAAATGTCGTTGCGGAAAGGGGTTTAAAAGCGTTTGTATAGCACCGACTCGTACCAGTGTTGGGCTGCCCAGTCAGCATATTGACTGGGTCAACCCAGTCAACAAGGTCAGCGGGGCCACTGGGGGCCACCAGTCAGTGGTTGCGGGGGTGGCCCAAGTGGCACCACGTCAGCAGGGCCCCAGAGAGGGGCTTCGGCGACCATTTTCATGGCGGAGTGCCCCGGGTCTCACCGGAAAATAGCCACGGGCCACCATTTGGCATGGGGCCGACCGTGTTCGAACGTGCGGATGAAGCCGCATCCACCCGTGGTGGTCTCATAGGGAGTGGTGGCCGGAGCTGAGAGCTACAATGACGGCGACGGCGGTACTTTCGGGTGCTCCACGGGGACAGCGAGGCAAGGCATAGTTCTGTGCGCGGAGTGGCTCTACAGGCTGATGGCGCTCACGTGAGTCCATTGCCACAGTCGACAGCAGACAGGAGGTGACGACCTCGCAGGAGACGAGCTCGCGGCGGCGGACGGAGTACTGGCCCGTCGAGGACAACGCTAGGGGAGCGGGAGGAGTAGCGGGCGCAGGCAGTGGGTGCGGGCGGAGGTGCTGAGTACGACGGGGTGGTCGGTTGCGAGCTTCGCGAGCCGTGGCC